>NC_091058.1:13404738-13714071 GCF_000393655.2 Nicotiana sylvestris
CTTCCATTACTCATGAATTCATAGATTAACATGCGATGTCCTTTATCCACACAATAGCCAACCAAATTTACCAAATTCCGATGATGAAGCCTACCTAGAAGTGTTACCTGCACAAACACCAATCTAAATCAAAACTTGATCCAGAACAATCACATTCATGAAAAATACAAATAGAGGAGTGTAAAGATGCATTATTGTACTATCTGAGAGTTGGAAATCAATATGCTTAGAAGAACCTCTAAAAGACTTTCAGAACCTATATGGTATTTATTTATTTATTTGGCCTTTTTCTTATCTTATGTAAATAGGAACTTTTTCTTATCTTATGTAAATAGGAACTTTCTCTAAAGATGTCCCAAGTAAATCCAGTACATTAAAGTGAGGTCACATCATCTTTGCCTTACGAGATAAAAGGTCCATTTAAGATACCACTATCCCAATAAGGTGGAAGATGCAGAACTAAATTCTTAGAGGGGCCAAGATAATAGAATAAGATAGATAAACCTATTTTTCAGGATCAATGTACAAATTTGATATAGTTCATCAACACTTGCCAACCTAAATTAAGTGTCTAATCCAAAACCTTAAGATAATGGGTTAGGTAATGAGTAGGTTAACCCAGAATCTTTATAACCGTCTTGAATGTCCTTCTACACCTGACGTTTAGGCATTGCATTTTTAAAATACCCTCCCGTACATACAGCCCAATTTAAGGGTCTACACATGAATTAAACGATGAATTCATGCGTGAGGAATAGATTTACCAAAGGTTAGCTAGCTCAATACATGTAAGAGAATCTAGGTATCCAACCCAAAGTTCTAAGACAATTAGTGGAGTAACCCATGAGTTTGATAAACCACTTTTCGGTACCCTTATGCATCTAATGTGAAATATTGTATACCTCGAACAAAATTAATGATTTATGTAAACAACATTTGTATGTTAAAGGCAGGAAATAAAATTCAAAAATAAAAGGGAACTTTTAACATGGAAGCCACAGTTGTGTTATATTCGGGGGAAAAAGTTAACAAGCAATCCACACCTCAGTAAAGAACTCCTTTTCTCCTTGTTTTGAGTCCGTAGCAAGAACTTTCACAGCAACCACTCCACCAACAGGCATTGTAGCTTTGTATACTGGGCCGAAAGACCCCTGACCCAGTATGGTTGTAAAGTTTTGGGTAGCTTTCTGAATGTCCCTGGAGTCCCACAAAAGATCAGTTCAAGCAGTTGGCAGTTGTTAAGAATTTAATGGGCAATTCATAGAGACAAATGTAACCAGTAAAAAGCTTATTTTCACAGTGCGAAGTAAAAAAAATTCCAATTACAGATTCAAGACATTCTTCAACATCCTGATTTCCTAACACATTAATATCATGTTTGAAAACCAATAGGTTCATTAGGTGAAAAAAAAGAGGCAAGTAGCTAATCAATAGGCATTGAGAAGAGGAACCATGATTGATGAGTTTCCATTAGTTACTATTTAGAATACAATAACATGAAAAGCTGTTGAACGTACAAGGTAAAAGTCTCCCCAGTAAAGATGTTAAACTTTATACATACTTGTAAGAGTATCTTGGTATTCCAGATGCTGAAGCAAAGTGATCTTTACTAGGGTGACTCCACCAACTGGGCTGTGAATTTGTGGCCGGAAATCCTGATGTCTTAATAGCAACAGAACTTGACAGAGATGCACTAAAATCAACGCTTGTATTGAGTCCATTTGTCCGTATTGGAAGAGTTGCCACACATCGCTCATTTGCTTGGCGCTGAAGACGAGCACGTTTTTTGTACCACCGAATTCCAAAAAACACAAGTGATGCAATGAGAATTCCAAAAGCCACACCGACACAGATGCCAATAATAACTAAATCAGCTTTATGAACCATTCTTCAATCTTTTCCCAAAAGCAAGAAACTTGACCATGTTGCGAGACTGGGATGGAGATTAGCTGTCATAACAAATGGATGTGAATAATGCACCTTCTCCAATCAATTTCCAAATTAAGTATTGAAATAAGGAAGAAAAACATTAAACTTAGCAGAACATATGATATTATTCATACTAGCTGAAGGAAGAAAGATTACACGTTGTCAATTAAATTTGGTAAGTAGAGAGCACCGAGCATCAGCAGGAGAGTACCCCCCCCCCCCCGGGTTATATTGTTCACATTGACAGTAGGAAGAAAATAACACATTGTCAATTGAACTGGGTAAGTGTATGGGAGCATCAGCTGAAGACAAATTGCTCCACACACCTATCCCTTTTAGCTGTGATCCAAGAATTGTGATTGCTTCTATTTCCTACTCTTTGCTTCGGGGAAAACCCCTAGAAGGATGGAAATTTCAGCAAATCCATTCACTTAGGATTATGAAGTAAATTGAAATAAAACGGATATCTATGAAAATAAATAAGGACAAAAAGAATCAGGTAAGATAAATCATAGCCCTTGAAGAATTATCCGCCTCCTTTTCCCATTTGGCTTCGCTCGGTGGTCAAATTCTAACTTATTTGATGGCATCTAACAGTGTAAGACCACAATGAGACCCCTAGTTTGGCTACAGAAAATCATATTAGCGTATATAACAAAACATTGTAGCTCCAACACGGGCCAAAATGCACCATCAATTTTCCATGTAGACAATGTGCTGACAAAGACTCAGAACTGCTACTTAGCCTAACAAATTACAATAATCCTTCATTCTTATCTCGATAGGAGACAATTTCAGTACTGTCTTCTTTGCTTTCTTTTTATGAGACAGAAACCAATAAATTCCGTTTTCAAGAGAGCGTCTGTAAAAGACTAGATCACGCGATTCTTTTCATTCTACTCCCTCTACTGGTTGCTATAACAAAATCAAAGTACATTAAAACCTCAGTTCGCACATCTAGCAAACATAAAAAGTAAGGATCTTTTTCCCCTAAACCCCATCAATTCACAAGAACAGAATACATGCAGTAACTGAATAAGCAAATAAAATGAAGATCAAGAAAAGCGTACCTAATGAGCTGACATAGCAGGTGCCAAAGGAGGAAACTGGGATTCCAATAAAACCAATAAGTCTGATGGTTGTTGGAGACGGGACATGAGGAAATACTGAATTATGACATAGAAACTGTAAAGGGTGGGTGTCAATTTGGATTGGATGCTTTTGGTGCAGAGAATAATAGACCAAAGCAAATGCACGCGGTTTACTTTAAAAAGGAACAGACGTTAGTAATGGGGTTAGTAGTAGTACAAAAACATACAATCCTACTAGATTTGGGTGGCTAAGGACACATTAAAGGGCGTGTATAAGGGGTTTGACAAAACTTGGACGAGTCCGCCTTTGGATTTGCGCAGTTTTCCTTGTTTGTCTTTGGTTGATTTTTCAATTCTCTCTTCCTATCCCCGGATGCCATTTTGGTCCCCTCCTTTTTTTCCTTTCTTTTGTTTTTAAATTTATAAATGTAATGTGTGAGCTAACCTCGTCATGCACGGCATCATATTAAAGTTTAAATATAGATTCATTTTGAATAATGTCATTAATTTGATGGAATTAGTAAAACATAAAAATGAGTTAAGTGTTGTATAGAGTAAAAGATATAAAAATGAAACGTTTCAAGAGATCATCTTCTCATATGTATATAAAAAAAATCATTTTCCTTGCCTTATTGTTGATATTTGCTTATTCCCATTCTTACTCTCGGGCCCAGAAGCAGAGCCAAGATTTGAACCTTATGAGTTCGGGATTGTAATCCTTTTAAGTTACTGTGTTCTAAATTAATAATTTATCCATATTCAATGGATTTCTTAAGACAAATACATGATTTGAACAAAAGCTACTGGGTTCAGCCTAACCCGTATCCTCCACTCTGCCTCCACCCCTGCTCGAGCCGACGGTCTTTCGAAAACGGTCTCCCTATCTCCCAAGGGTAGGGGTAAGGTCTCGTACACATTACCTTCCCTAAATCCCACTTGTGGGATCCCATTGAGTTTGTAGTTTTATTATTGAAAATAAAGTCACATGAAAAAAAATATTACAATATAAAATTTAGGAGAGTATGACATAAAAGTTTATCCTTCAAAGTTATGAATGGATTTTACTCAAAATTAAAGTAGTTTAATAAATTGGTAGCTCATATATTTTGGTCAATAAAAAAAACATCTCCTCCTATAAACTAGTATAAAGTTTTGGCCAAAATAATTTTCTTAAAACAAGAAAGTTTGTCAAACCTATATGGTTAATACCTAAGTACTACTACAACATATTTGGTTTGAATTTCATAAAGCTGTTAATTTTTCAGAATCCATTTTTTTTTATCAACCTGATTATTACTTAGCGTCATATTTTTTAATTGTTTTACTTCAGTTGGGGGCAATGTGGGTCCATAAAGACCACTTCTCAAAGCAGATGAATGTTGGTTAGGTCTGAAGTGACCTAGAAAGGGTCCTGGCCAGGTTGCAAACTGAAGTAAAATATTCAATATTCCTTTGGTTGGTTTGGTCAGATGCTTTTGTGTGCCATGAACTGGTCTCTAAAATTAAATTCTATAAATACTGCTAGTGATAGCTAGCGATCACATGCGTATTGGCTTACGCTCTGAACTGGTCATCCAATATTACATTAATACTCCTACAACAAGGTGAGGGAATTAATAAATTAGCTGTTGCTTGTGTCTATTTGAGAAAGAAATAATTTGTCCACCTGTTAAAATAAAAAATAAATTCAAAAGAACTCCGTTGTGTTAATTTTGAGAATTGGTTGACACACAATTAGGAACTAGAAATGTAGTAATATTCGAGTTAGGACCCATTGGTCCTATTCCATCAGTCACAGGCTAAGGTTGGACCCCAACATATTGAAGATTATAACGAGCTTGCCCGCGCCCCGCAATAATGTTCAACAACCAGCTAATTAAGGAACATGCTAAAAAATCTCAAAGTCACTCTGAGGCTCTACATTTATATTCTTGGCCAGGTTCATTAGCTTGGCTATGATGCCATCTCCAGTCCTACTTATGGTACGCAGTAGCTAGCTAATCATAAATCCAAAATATGTAGTATTTGGTAAGACGGACGTCATCATTTGTCATGGAAAATATTTTTTAATGTTTGATTGTTGAGTACGAAGATATTCTCCGAAAAAAATATTATAGATTAGTGATAATAGTAGCTAATTGAAGGGTCTTATCATGATAAATTTTGAATAATAAAGATTAATAACAATATCTAAATGTTAGGCGGAGCAAATACATGCATGAAATTAAAAGTTAAGATATATTTGTATAAAAAATGACTTCCACCCATAAGTTAGGGAAGTCATTTTCCACGTGTAGTTGATAGAAAAAAATTTCTAGTAGCCACTAGAAAATGAACTATTTCTAAAATAACGGTTTCAAAAATGACTTTCATCGCACCGAATACTACGCGTGTTTGTATATTGATCACACTTACATTGACAATACATAAAGAACTATGTACAATAACAAACATGATTCTACTAGACACACTACTTATCGATCATCTATTCTTTATGTATAGTATTTGGGCCTTCACTTGTATGGTTCAAAATTGTGAGGCCCAAATGTGAATACGGCTACTAATTAACTGATAAAAATAGCACGGTATAGTCAGTTTTCGGATTGGTCATTCAAAAATAGTCAGCGTTTACGAAGTCAATGAAAAATAGCCACTATTTTGCTGCAACAGAGACCGATCCAGCATAATATACTGGAGTTCAGTGCACCTGTGTATGAACTCCGACATATTATGCTGGACTAGTATACTTTGTTGACTCCAGTATAATATACTAGAGACTGGAGCACCGGTGCTCCGAACTCCAGTATAATATACTGGAGACTGGAGCACCGGTGCTCCGAACTCCAGTATATTATACTGGAGTTCCAACATACTTATCCTGGAACTCCAGTATAATATGTTGGAGCTCAAACATACTTATGCTGGAACTCTAGTATAATATACTGGCGTATTTTCCGAGTTTTGAACAATGTTTTCACTCAGATTTATCTTTACATGAAAAGTGGCTAAATTTCGATTACTTTTGAAACTGAGCTATTTTGAACGACCAGTAAATCTGGCTACTTTTGAATTTCTCCCAATTAACTAGTATGTCAAACAGTATATTGTCACTGTCAGTATGAAATTTTACTGATGTTTTAATTTAATTAGCCTGTAGGCTTGTGATTATTATTCGGCGGCTTTCGGCGAGGCCCACTTCTTCCGCTGTAGTCTTTGCTCATAAGTCTTGCTACTTCATTTTCAGCATCACGAAACTCCTTTGATCCATCCACCTATCATAAATTCAGTATATTAAAAGGAAACTGATAAAGAAGGGATACAATTATAGGAGTATATCATTAGTTATTATATTGGTAACTTAATTTTTTTTACATCAAATCAGTGTAGTTTAACATATGTTATAACATGTTATTTACTCTATCTTTCAGGTTTTCAAAGTGATTAACTTAAGCTGATATTGTTAGAAGTGGCACATTATCAGTGCACAAAACTTAAACTCTTACAGAAAAGCTACATCTAGTATTATCTTAGGTTGGGACGCACGTAAACTAAACTGATTTTGTTCATTTCTATAATATCACTTAATTACTAAGCAAAAAATAAGAATCTTTTGAGATGTGTCTGTTAATTTGTTCCCTTGGAGGTTTGTGAAAGAGAGATAGAAGAAAACCTGAGCAGTCATGTGATGTTGTAGTTGCACTTGAGGAGGACCCTTCTTTGATTCACTTGTATAGCATCTCCTATATATAGAAACATAACCATAACATTCAATAAATAAGTAAACGAGCAAAATCCAAAAACTAAAAATATTTCCTTGCCCAATACATCAATATTGCCTAATTAAAATCGATAATGTTAAATAACTATTCATTATAGGTGGAACTAGTAATATGAAAAATAAGGCAATTAATAACTTTCTATAGGGGTAGCCCAGTGCACTAAGCTTTCGCTATGCCCGGGAATCGAGGAAGGGCCAGACCACATGGGTCTATTATTGTACGCAGTCACATGCATTTATGCAAGATGCTATTTCCACGGCTCGAACATATTAACTCCTGGTCACATGGCAACAACTTTACCAGTTACGCCAAGGCTCCTCCTCAATAACTTTCTATAGCATATTTTAATTAATGTGTAAAATTTTGTTACAACAGTGTTAGTAGATATTAGTTACTAAGCTAGAAAATAGACTTGCTATATAGTTGTTGTGTACCTGCAACATTTGAACCTCTTCTATCAGATATATGAAAGGGATTAAATGGTTGCCTCACAAGTCTTCAAACTTGAGCGTGTGGAGCAGTCGTTGGATCTCTCAAACTCCTCCACTTCGTCATTGTATTCATGGTCCTCTTACCCTAAAGGATGACATCCTAACCATAAAGGATATTTGGAAGAATAACAATTGGAAGTTATCAAAGCTTTCAACGGTGCTCGAACCAGGCCTTATTAATAAAATAAAGGCTACAAATCCTACTATTAAAACCTATGATACACTTGTTTGGTCATTAAACATTAATGGTCTTTTCACTAGCAAATCATGTTACTCCCTCTTAGGCAACCAAACTGAGTATTACAAGGATTTTACATGGATTTGGGAGGTGAACTGCCCTAACAAGTTAAAAAATTTATTATGGAAATGCTACCATGATAGACTTCTAACAAGAAGCTTTTTACACCATATTGGCATAAACATTTATCCAATATGTTCCTATTGCAAAACTCATATGGAAACTATTAGGCATGCCTTTTTGGAATGCATGGTAGTAAAACAGTTGTGGTCCCTCTTAGGAATCGATGCTAACAGTTGGAATGGTGTCAATAGTTGGTTGACACATATACGTGACCATAACACTACTTTTAAAAATGGCACTATCACTAGGCAAGATTTATTTCCCTCTGTGAACGATTTGGATTAACAGGAATAACAATTTATACAACAACTATACAGACATGATTAGCCTCAAAAGTGCTATTAATCTAACAGTAGAATATAAGCTTCTAACGGAAAAGGAAAATGTTATAAAGGTAAAAATTCCAATAAGCATTAAGTGGAGTAAACCTCCTAGCGACCATATTAAGCTCAATATTGATGGTTCCTTCAAAGAAGCCCTATCTCTTTGTGGATTTGGCGGAGTCTTCAGAGATAATAAAGGCCAATGGATAGTTGGCTTCCATGGGAACCTTCAGGAACAACACCTCTTCAGGTAGAATTAATGGCCATAAAACTGGCCTCCAGATTGCCAAAAGACAAGGGTTCACAAAATTAAAAGTGGAAACAGACTCAACCGATGTTATTACTTGTTTGGATAATGGAATGGTAATACTAAATGACATTATTTATGAGTGCGGGTTGTTAATGAGACATGTGAAGGTTCAGGGAATATAACACACCTTTAGGGAGGCCACCAAGCCGGCACACATGCTGGCTAAGGAGGCACTAAGTGGCAACAATGGCAGGGATCTTAATATTATCTACTACTAGTATTAGTACCCGCGAGATACGCGATCAATATTAAAAAGGAACTAGTTGTAGTATATTGATATTTATCTCTTATTTATAATATCACATCAAAATTAATGTTTTAATTTTTAAATTATCTTTTTTTTTTGTTGAGGACATTTATTTGAAATACTCAACTAATATTATATATAACTCTCCGGGAAGAGTCATCTCATGGGAAAGTCAGCTTGAAATATAAATTTACCTTGTTGTTTAGCTTATATTCGCTTCTAACTAACTAAAAAGATGAAACAAAATCTGTAAAAGCTTTATCAGTGATTTCTTAAACTCTCAAACATTTAATTTCTAGATGAACATGAAGTTAAGAGCTGGAAAGCTATCTTGCATATCCTTCTTTTCCCTTGAACCAGGGCGGCTCAAGTATATGGGGGCCTAAAGCCAAAGTTTAATATGAGGCCTAAATTTTAAAGAAGAAAATTATATATATATTTTATCTAAAGTTTATTCTTCTAGTTTTTTGAGATATACAAAGTTGTTAGTAATAAATTTTTTTATAATCGATTTCCTCTGATAATTCCTTTTCAATTGATAATATAGTCAACTCATTTTTTCTTCTTGAGACATTATTTATCTTAGGTTAGACTTTATAGAGCAATAAAAGTACAAAACTAATGGAAGCTTAAAAGTACTGTTGAAAACTTGAACTAACGAAATCTTGGAGAAAGAAGGTAAGTAATGAAATTTTGGAGAAAGAATGTGAATCATGAAACCTTGGAGAAAGAAGGCGAATAAGAATATCAAAGAGAAAGACAAAAAATATGTAAATTTAAGGAAGGGGAAGTAAAATTTCTACACATTATCTAATGAAAGAGTAAAAAGTGGCATTGTCAAATCAACTCAAATTGAAATGTTAAGAAAAATATTCATTTACCCATTTTTAAGTAAGTCAAATTATTACTTTATTTATACTAAAAAAAATTCTTTCCTTTTATCTGAAAAGCTTTACTTTTATATTAAAAGTATTATTTTTTTAAAATACTTATAAACTCAATATTTTTAAAAAATGGGGCCCCTTAAATTTGAGGTCCTAAGGCACAAACCTTACCATTAATAGCATTAGAGTCGCCCCTGCCTTGAACACATGAATTAGCACTTAGGTAGCAACTCCATAGAGAAGAGTTTAGTAGCGCAACTGGGATAACGTATCATTTTGTTATTACATATGTAAGTTAGTGTGAGCACGTGATTTTTGTCTTGCGCGACAATCGCTCCAAAAGAATTAAAAAAAATAATAACAAATGGTCCTGCTGTACAAATTTGGATTTTTACATGGCACTTTGTTAATTATTTATGATTTTTGCCCATTTTTATTAAAAACAAAATACAAAATGTATGTGTCGGGCATAATTTGAACCGTAATCCGATTGTTAAATAGGAGATCACAAAAATACGCATTTCTTTTGTCCTGATTTGTTGCCTTGTTTAATTTTACCTACTTTTAACATTTTATACGCATGAAATAAATATGTTAAGTGTTAATTAATGGTGTCTAGTTTTATTTAATTAGGTTGTGTATTTAGGAAATTAGAAATAAAGAAAAAAGGGGGAAAATTTGTTTTAAAATGAATTTGGGCTACAAACATTATAAAATCTGAAGCCCAAATGAATGGCCCAATCCACCAGTCCGCACAGCCCACCCCCCAGGCCGCAAAACGACGTAGTTTAACACCAAAACTACGTCGTTTCAATGCCAATCCATCCCAACCCTTCAAACCAAGCTGATCCAACGGTCCGGATCTCTCACCCATAACCCCATTTGCCCGACCCGTTACCCGAACCAACTTTGACCCCAGCACCTGAAACGACACCGTTTCCTGCGAGCTGAAGGATCCTGGCCCTTCATCGTGCCTCATCCAACGGATGAGATCCATTCACCCACTCCATATATAAGCTTCCCCTCATACCCCACCCCCTATCCAAATACCCCTGCCTTTCATCATCTTCACAAGAACCCCGGAACCCTACAACCACATCCATCTCCCTTCACCAGAAACCCGGCGGCATGAACGCCGGTGACCACACCCTTAACACTATAGAACCCCCTTGCCATCCTGAACCTAGATCTTTTAACCATTTAGCTCGAATCCCTCCCCACCTTCTCGAATCTTCATTTGAAGATTCGAGTCAAAACTCGATCTACACCGATCGGCCCTAAATTCATACCAGACACTCCCCAGACTCCCCTCGTGACCAAACCATGCTTGGTTTGGTCCGAATCTGACCAGGGAAGCATGAATCCCGGATCTAATTTTTGGAACCTTAGGGTTCCTCGTCACTGGTCCGTATCTGGTTCAAACCGAAGAGATTAAGGTCTAATGGACCTTAATCGAAGTGTTTCTAATCTGAGAAACATTTCGATTAGAGTCCGTTCAGCCTTAAGAAAGGTCTGTTCGAGTCCAAGCTAGGGTCTTTTGATTTTTCGGGTTTTAAGGTGAGTTTGCTTTCTTTTCTTTAATTGTTTTAGTCTATGTGATTGTTCTAAAGGCTGTTCATGTTTTGTGAAATCTGTGTTTTGAGTTTTACTAACTGTGTCCTGTCCACCTTGCCCGAACCTCTGTTGTTTGATTGAGTCCTTCTTCTAATTGTTCTGATAATGTGTATGTATGTATTTGTTGTGCAATTAATTGAATTTCAAATGTGAACTGACCAACTGATTCCTCCCATGTAATTTTGCTTAGTCAGTACAATTCGAATCATGTGTTCGATACTGTTAAATGTCTGATTTTGGTTTCGATTGTATGTGTTATAACTAGTATAGTCGAGTCGGCATATGTCGTCAATTAGTTTCAGTTGTCCAAACAATAACAAATCGATTTGCTTCTGTTAAACATTGCCTGAATCAATTAAGAACTAAGTTTGTTTACTTATAGTTGTTAATTTGAATCAGAAATGTAAAAGGAATATTTGTTTAAGTTCTGAATTGGAGGGCATGTGCACTTGTGCACAACATGTGCATTTGTGCACCACAGGTGCATTTGTGCGCAGCTTGTGCCCTGCATAAGGGCTTTTGAATAAAATAGTTGACAGCACATGCTGTCAGATCACATTCTGCTGCCCATACACTGCTTTAGTTTCAGAAATAATAAACCTTACTAAAAAGTAAGTTTGCCAGAGAATGTGATGGGGGTTCTAATACTTAAATAGCTAAGTGGAACTGAAAAGAAGAGAGCACATGGGAGGGGTATCTGATTAGTCTATCAGGCTGTAAAGAGGGTGATGTTAAGGCCTATAAAAGGGAGGCACATTGAGAGATTGAAAGGGAGAGAGAGGGATACGGACACATAGGAGGGAGATCTGATAAGAGGGGCTAGAAGATATACACACACACACAGATAGATAGAGGGAGAAATAAGAAGAAGGAGAGCTGAAGTTCTGGGAGATAGATACACACACACTGACAGAGAAAAGGAGAATACACACAGAAAACTTAGTTTGGAGATTGAGAGCTGAAGTTCTGAAAAACAGAAAACTGGAAAAGAACTCTGTTTGATAACACAGACAGACAAAACTAGAAATTGCATTCTTCTTTGCTGTCTTGATTTCACTGGTCTTGATCTGTTTGTTCAACACTGATTTCTTCTAAATCCAACTGAGTCTGCTGGTTGTTTGTTAGTTTACTCTGGGACTTGGTCTAGCTGGGATCTTGATTCTACCCCAATTGTTTCATTTGTTGTTGCTGCTGCTATTCTGTTTTTGCTGCTGCTGATTTCCCTATCTTCTTCCTCTTCTCCTTTGCATTTTCAGTATTTCCAAGTACATATTTCGAGTCTCACATTGGTGTAGCTGATTGTAACATTGAAAAGCATGAATTGAAAGATCTGAAGGAGTTATAATCATCCGCTGTTTATTGACTGCCTTTTTCATAAATGTTGTTAAATCGTGTAAATTTTAGTTTGTAGTTCAATAGAGAAGTACATTAGTAAGTTTGTATCTGATTGAAGCTTATGCTGATTTTAAACCACAATATGCAATTGATTTAATGGTATATAGGATGTAACTACAATTCATGGAATATGCAACCATTAGTATAGTTGTTAATTCAAAATTCGTTCTTCAGCATGCTTCGAATATATAGGTTGGACGGTTCCTTTTAATCCCGCAAAAATACAATACAGTTTTTTTTTTTAGATTCTTGGGTTGCAATTTTATTAGGCATGTTTAAGATAGTTTTTTTTACACCATAGGTAGCATCCTTTGGTAAGGAATTCCATTAATCCTGTTTAAGCAATTTAATTTAAATTCGACTCAAGGATGTTTGTTCGGTTTAAGCGTTGTACTTCGTCAGCTCGTATGTGATTTCTTTGACAAATTAAAGCATTTTTCCATGAAGTATAATGTTTTCTCCACTTTGTAAATAATTGATCAGAAATTGATAAGAATCCGGATTGGGCCCAAACATATAATTAAATTAGCATGTACCTTTTTTCTTCTAGTTTTAGAGACAAACGCATTAGAAATGTAGCCACTTTAGGATATCCTTTCTAAAATGAGACGAGCCTCGACAAACAAAAATGCACAAGCTGCGGGGCCCTCTAAATGTATATATTAAAATACTTAGAATTCGGGACAGGCCGTTTAGCGAATTTTACGGCCTTCCCAAAATAACAATACGCTAGTTGCTTTAGGCGCACCTTTAATAATTTAACCTTCTTAAACACGGGTGCACATTGATGTGACCCAAATCCAAATCTCAACGGAGTCAAAATGTGTCGACGACCACGGGTGCATTGATTGTGACGTGGTTCGAGATGCATTTTCACGACGTTGCAATTCTATAAAAATAAATGATAGTAATAAAAGCGGTTTAAACTTAATAAAAGCACGTAAGTCATAACATATATTTAAATCAGATATTTAGCCATTATAACAATTTAAGCGACCGTGCTAGAACCACGGGATTCGAGGGTGCCTAACACCTTCCCTCGGGTCAACAGAATTCCTTACTTAGAATTTCTGGTTCGCAGACTTCATTTGGAAAAGTCGAATATTTTCCTCGATTTGGGATTCAAGATAAACCGGTGACTTGGGACACCAAAAGCCAAACCTTTCCCAAGTGGCGACTCTGAATTAAATAAATAATCCCATTTCGAATATTGTCACTTAAATTGGAAAAACTCCCTCGCGCATTTAACCCTTCGGGGCGGGCGCGCAAAAAGGAGGTGTGACAGCTCTGGCGACTCTGCTGGGGAAATATTAACCCAGAACCACTGGTTCAGGGTTCAAGAATTCGAGCTTAGAATAATTGTTATATTTGGCTTTATTATCTGATCTTTATTACATGTTTTTGCATAACGTGCTAAATGTTGTCTTTTACCGCTTTGATATTATCTGAACTGTATATAAACTGTGCCGAAACCCTTCTCTTCTTACCTCCGGGGAGAAGCTCGCTGGTCGAGACTCCCTATTCTGTTAGTGTCAATACCTGAAATAAGAAAGAGGTCGGACAAGTTACAAAGCCGGACGATCTCGCGGGTCCCCGGTACGTAGCCCCCTCCTCGACTCGAGTTGTCCGCTCGGGTACACAGTCTAGAACAAATACCCAGGTTACGAACCTAGAATAACTTGACTTCATGCCGGATCCCTAGTAGGAACGCTTATTTGCATCATGTTGCATTTGACTTAGGGGACTCAACACAGGGGTTGGGTCCGTCTAGGACTAGCAACCTGAAATGAAAAGACCATCATGCTGCATTCCTATCTGTGTTGCGCATTTATTTGCTTCGGTTCCGCATGCCGACCGGTTTCTAAAAAAGAAAAATAGCAGCGTAAGGAGATAATTACTTATTTTGGAAAAATAAAACCAATGTCCAAGTAGTGTCAAAACCTCGCCGGAATTTTTCTAAAAAAAAAAAAAAAGAGAGAATAAAAACAAAATTTGTCTTCTTAGTTTGAGTTATAAAAAAAATAATATAAAAATTTTTCTTTTTTTTATCACTTCCAAAATCAAAAAAAAAGAGAAGGTATTTATTTAAAAGTAAAAAAAAACGGAAATTCATAATTCAAAAAAAATGTTGTCTCTTTCGTAGTACCCCTTTTATAAATTCAGACTAATAGTCCAAATATTTCCTAAAAAAATAATATTTTCTTTAGTCTTTATCTCTTTGCAAGAGAAAAAATATAACAAAAATACGTATTCTTGATTTCTAGGTTTATTTGATTTTTTCTATTTACGATATTCGAGAACTACGCCGGTTTGATTCTCACCGGATGTGAGATACGTAGGCAACCCTCGTCGGGTTCAACCCCATTTTGCTAAAATAGCCAAAATCAATAAATAAATAAAAAAAGAAGTTGTGTCAATTTTTAAAAGAGTCATAAATAAGTCAGGTGATGTTGTTTTGTCATGAATAGCCGAATGTTCCCGAAAAGGGACACCGGAAGGCTGACTTTGCATGAACAGCCACCTTTGGGTCTTGTTTAGCATTTTTGTCCAGTTGACCCACACAACCTTAAAATCTTCGTCCCCAAAGTGTTTAAAGGCAGTGTTCAAAGCTTGATCACCTTTGTAAAATATTTTGGAGTCAAGTCATTTTTGTTAAAATCACCTTAATAAATGTGCAGGATGAGCACGATGCAAAATGAACATTTTTCAATAATGACCAAAATCCCTGTCAAGTTACGGCTATGGTGGAATGATCTAGGTGTTGAAGGACAAAATGAGGTCAAGAAATATCTGAAAGGTCTCGTGGGTTTGTTGGAAATCCAGCCTCGGGGAGATATCATAAGAGCTTTGGTTACCTACTGGGACCCGGCGCACAATGTTTTCCATTTCTCTGATTTTGAACTCACCCCGACTTTGGAAGAAATGGCCGGGTACATCGGGAATGCTGAACTTCCGTTGAGGCAAAAATACTTGGTCGCCCCAAGAGTTGTCACGGTACATCGGTTCCTAGATTCATTGAAGATACCCAGAACGGTCCACAACCCGGATCTGGCAGCCGGATTTTGTACTCCATGCTTCATATATGATAGGTACGGTCATGAGGGGGGATTCAATAATCCAATCAACAAACTGTGCAGCAAAGGTGTTCGTCAGAAGTGGGACAAGCACAGACGGGTAGCGTTCATGATGATGTTCCTGGGCCTTCTGGTATTTCCAAGGAAAGACGGAAACATTGATTTGAAGATATCCGGGGTCGTCAGCACTTTACTCACGCAAAGTGACAGTACTCTCGCGCCTATGGTGGTATCTGACATCTTTCGAGCTCTTACAGCTTGTAAAGCTGGGGGAAATTTCTTCGAAGGTTGTAACTTGCTCCTACAGATATGGATGACCGAGCACCTCTGCCATCATTCCGAGATTTTGAGCCATGGTTCCCCGGAAAAGACTTGCATAGAAGAATCTTACACGAGAACCAAAGAGATCAGTTTGCCCAAAGGAGTCCTGGCATGGACCTCGTTCTTTCAAGCTCTTACTGCCAGCCAAATACAATGGACGCTAGGATGGTTGCCTGTTGATGAGATCCTATATATGTCGGCAGCTAAAACTTACTTCTTACTGATGGGGCTTAAGAGCATTCAACCTTACGCACCCTGCCGAGTTTTGAGACAGTTCGGAAGATGCCAGACAGTACCTCATGAGGAAGATCTTAGCACTCAAGCAATTGAGATAAGTCCTAACGGACAATTCCCAGAAGCAAAGATTCGCCAAATCTGGAGTGAGTGTCAATATTTGAAATCAGATACTTGCGTGCGGGATCGAGCCAAAGGAGAGACAGCGCCAGGTTACCTTGCATGGTATAGAAGGGAATTTGAGCATGAAAGGCCGGCTAAGAGACCCCACATCCGGAATTTCACCGA
Organism: Nicotiana sylvestris; assembly: GCF_000393655.2. Taxonomy (NCBI): domain Eukaryota; kingdom Viridiplantae; phylum Streptophyta; class Magnoliopsida; order Solanales; family Solanaceae; genus Nicotiana; species Nicotiana sylvestris. The sequence continues at coordinate 13,421,080 of NC_091058.1, forward strand.
ATCATCGCAAAGGCAGTGGGATTGGTTAGCAAAGGAAAGAGGCTATTGCGCCGAAATCAGCAGGTTAAAGCAACAAGTAGAAGGCTTGAAATATGAGCACAACGTGCAAGCTGCTACCAATCTGGGAGAGCGGAACAGGTTAATTCAGGAAAACGAAATGCTCAGAGCCCAGATCAAACAGATAAGGGTGGATGCGGATAAACAACCAAGGCGTCGATCAGACGAGCAGCTGATAAAAAGGCTAAAAAGTGAAATCAGGGAATGGCAAGATGGTCTGGAGAAATCTGAAAACGTCATAGCCGAGTTCAGGGCACAGTGGGATACAAGAGCAGATAAGCATCGTCGATACCTGAATCAATTGGAAGGCGACCACGAGAAAACTATTGCTAAAATAAAGAGAGAGATGGCTGCACTTGAGATCAAAGCAGTTAATCAGGCCAAGGATTTCCAAATTGAGAGCAGATACTGGTACGACTCAATAGCCCAGATGAAGTCGGAAGTACGACGACTGAAGCATCAGCATATACAGGATGCTCAAGTCTTCAAGATATGCAGCGATCAGATAAAACGCCTACTCGTAGAGAAAAAGCAATCCAGAGATAGGATCAAGGCCATTGCCCATGCCATCACCAGACGATGTCTACGATGTGAGAACATGTCCAGCATTACCATCCTCTCGGCAGTAATGGGTCATGTCAAGCAGACTATGCATGAGCTGGAGCAACTTGAGAGGGATCTCACGCCTAGGACCGCGGCAAGGCCGAACGATGCCCCGCGGACACCAATTTTCAAAACCATAATGCACTCATAAGTCAAATCTGTATCTTAGCATCTTCTACCTGTTCTTCCCATCAGGGTGATTTTTAGTCTATTTTGAGTCTAGGTTTATTTTCGAAGTTTGCTTTTTTCTTTTGCAAAATGTAGTTTGTAATAGACCATTTCAACAATAAAGAGGTTGTTTCTTTTACGCTCGTTTGTGTTTTTCGAACTACATAATGATCTGATTCACGTATGCATCGTGATACGTAGGCAATCCTCATCGGATCCGGTCGCATTTCTTTTACTGCAAAATAAAGAAAAAAATATAATAATAAAAAAGGGGGGGGGGAAAACTAATAAAGAGGAAAAATGCCGGAATGATGCATGCTCTCGTAGCAAACATATAGTAATCCACTTAACTGTATAGGTGCATCATGCCCAACGTGAGATTAACTATCTGTTATTTGCTGCAAATTAACCGTGCGTTTGTCGTTGAGTATTCAGGGTTTTTGAAAAGACGGTTGGTTTGGTGAAAGTCTGGCCTCGCACTCATATTTCACGAGGTCAAGGAGAAGTGTTCAACTACCTGTTGTCAGGACCAGAAGCAGTACTCACACTTACTTCACCAGGTCAAAAGGAAGTGTGGAAATGTCTTCGGAAATTCCATTGCAAACAATCCCTGTTTCCGAGGAGAGCTCGATCTCAGCCGTCCTCATACCTGAATCCGCGACTGCGGAGGAAAATAGAATCCTACGGCTTCGCATGTTGGAAATGCTGGACGACTGGAACAATGGGAAAGAGCCGCCAAGTGTCGTCCCCGGATTCCCTGAATTATTCTCCAGGTCAAGTGGGACTTCTAATGTCCCCATAAATTATCCTGCTACCCCATTCGGGTACCCAGCCACCTCAGCCTTCTCTGCTGGATCGCCTTCTGAGCCTCATCCCCGAATGTCATCCACTGATGCAAGCATGAACATCTTTACTGCATCGCCTTGCCCGATTACGGCACAGCCTACCACGTACAAGCCAAGCTTTGACTCATCCTCTTTTACATTCCAAGCACCATCGTTCTCAATGGAACCAACTAGGTTCGCTACCAGCACTAATCCTCTACCGCCTCAGTGCGAGCTTGCACCCGGGCAGGATCAGAACCCCAGAATTGCAGAACAAAATGAGATTGCCAAGAGAATGAGAAGCCTTGAACAAAGTTTGAAGAATATGCAAGGATTGAGCGGACAGAAGAGCGTCTCTTACGCCGACCTATGCATGTTCCCTCACGTGCACCTGCCAGCGGGTTTCAAGACCCCGAAGTTCGAGAAATACGATGGGCACGGTGACCCCATTGCACATCTTAAGAAATACTGCAACCAATTGCGGGGAGCCGGCGGAAAAGAAGAACTGCTAATGGCATATTTTGGGGAAAGTCTAGTAGGGATAGCCTCGGAATGGTATATGGACCAGGAAATGTCTCGATGGCATATATGGGATGATCTCGCCAGAGATTTTGTGAAACAATTCCAGTATAACATCGACATTGCGCCAGACCGAAATTCGCTGTCGAATTTGAAGAAGAAACCTTCAGAAAGCTTCAGGGAATATGCTATTAAGTGGCGTGAACAGGCGTCAAGAGTGAAGCCTCCCATGGATGAAGTGGAAATGGTCACTACTTTTCTCCAGGCTCAAGAGTCTGACTATTTCCAAAACATGATGTCAGCCATGGGTAAGCCATTCGCGGAAGCGATCAAGATTGGAGAGATGGTAGAAAGTGGTCTGAAAACGGGTAGGATTTTGAGTCAAGCAGCCATAAGGGCAACCTCCCAGGCCGTCCAAAGCGGGTCCGGAGGAATGACCAGAGGGAAGAAGAAAGAAGAAACGACTATGGCAGCCTCGGAAGCAAGGGAGTATCGTCATCCCAGGCCCCGTTTTCCGGAAAGAACCCCACAACACTACTACCCCCACTCCAATTTGGCATATGCTCATCAACCTTATATGGTCATGAATGCCCAACCTTATGCCCATCCACCACAACAAGCCAACCGAGGCCCAGCTCCACCTCCCAGAAATCAGCCTCCTTACCGCAACCACTATAACCCACAACCCCCGCAGAATAACTTCCGCCCTCAAGAGCCACCCCGAAGGCGGACTTTCACGCCCATCGGTGAACCATACTCAACTTTGTTCCCGAAGCTAGTCCAGTTGGGTTTTTTGCAACCAATCCCTCAAACAAGGCAAAACCTGACGTCACCTTCTTACAAAGCTGGAGTCAGATGCGCCTATCATTTAGGGGCCGAGGGACATGATACAAATGACTGCTGGTCGTTGAAAAGAGTGGTCGAAAACTTGATAGAGCAAGGGAAAATAGTGCTAAGGGACGAGGAGATCCCGAATGTAACTAACAATCCATTACCTGCTCACAATAATGGGCCGCTGATCGGAATGATTTGTGAAGACAAAGAGTTCGACCCTGCTCTGAAAGCCATAATTGTCATTGTCGACACGGGAAAGAGGCCCGAAACGGACCAAAAACCAGAAAAAGGGGAGGAGGCCAAAGCTATAAAGAAAGTGCCTGAGAAGAAGGTGGAGAAGAAAGTGGTACCGGCAAAGGGTGGAGTTCTTTACATACCGCGAGGTCAAGCCAAGAAGACGCAGAACTTCGGGATCAAAAAGACAAAACCTATGTATGTGCCAAAAGGGGCCTATGTGGTCCGGGGGACGATTCAACCACCTCGGCTGAATGAGCCAGTGGTTATCGGACGCGTGCCACAAAAGCCAATGACCAACCCGTCCACAGTACCGTGGAATTATCAAAAGACTTTGGTAATGTACAAAGGTAAAGAGGTCATGGGAGAACTTCCAGAAAATACTTTCATTGGAAGGTATTCAAATACCCAAGAACTGAACAACGCCACACAAAGGCGCTTCCCGCCAAAGAAGCCCGTAAGTGTTGAAGAAGCGGAAGTGTTCTTCCAACAAATGAAAATGCCGGATTACGAAGTGATAGATCAACTGCGCAAGTACCCCGAGCAAGTGTCCATGCTGTCATTGTTAATGAGGTCGACCGAGCATCAAAAGATCTTACTGAAGACTCTGAATGAAGCATATGTGCCAGTTGAAACCTCGGTAGAACAATTAGAGCGGATGACAGAAAGATTCTTCGCCGTCAACCAAATCTCTTTCAGCAAGAACGATCTACCCCCGGAAGGAGCGGCACACAACAAGGCTTTGCATCTAACAGTTAAATGCGAAGACTATTATGTCAAGCGGGTAATGTTGGATGGGGGCTCAGGCGTTGACATTTGCCCGCTCTCCACGCTACAAAGAATGGAAATTGGGACCGGAAGAATCCGACCCAACAATGTCTGCGTAAGGGCTTTCGACGGCATCAAGAGAGATACCATGGGAGAAATAGACCTGTTGTTGGTCATAGGACCAGTCGAATTTCAAGTAACCTTCCAGGTGCTCGACATGGATACATCCTACAATTTTCTCCTTGGCAGACCTTGGATCCATGCGGCAGGAGCCGTGCCTTCCACTCTTCACCAGATGGTGAAGTTCGAGTACGAAGACAGAGAGATCGTGGTCCATGGGGAAGATGAGCATGCTATTTATCGGGACCCATCCATCCCATATCTGGAACCGAGAGAAGGGAGCGAACATACGGTCTATCAAGCTTTTGAGATTGTACTGGCAGAGCAGCACGAAGAGGGAATACCCTGCCCCCAGCCTTTCTTGTCTAACGCCTCGGTTATGGTGGCCAAAGAGATGATCCGGCACGGATTTAGGCCAGGGAAGGGGCTTGGACGAACCCTTCAGGGAATAACAGAACCCATTACCTTGCCAGTCACCAAGAAACCTTTTGGACTAGGTTTCAAACCTACTCCAGCAGACGGAGAGTGGGCAAAGAAAAGGAAAAATGAGGGTTGGAAGTTACCTCGACCACTGCCAGATTTATATGCAACTTTCATCAGGCCAAGGTACGCTGAAGAAGAAGATGATGAGGTCTTCACAGCTGAGGAAATCGAGGAGATATGTGGGGCGATGAGAGAGATGCTCTACGAGGTCCACATGGTTCAACCAGGTGAAGGCACAAGCATTGCTGAGATGATGTACATGGGGCCGAACGCCAAACTTCAAAACTGGGAGGCTACGCCATTCCCGACTAGACGGAAGTCCGGGTAGACCTGTCCTGCCACCTTTCCTGTGTCACAAGTTATCTCCAGGACATAACTTGAATGTTTTCTTCTTTTCAATTGTTGTTTTGAATTCCTAAGTTGTAAACATTGTTGTCTTCCAACTTTCCAAAGAAAAATAAAAAAAATCATCATTGCTTTCCCATTCTTTCTTTTGTTCTGATTTTTGTCATTTTTCCTTTTATCTTTCTTTTCAGTCATAATAATGCGGCTTTAAATATGACATGCTTGCGGACTTCACGCCCAGATCACAATGAGCTATTTAACTGCGAATTAATGAACCCAGAACCAGAATATGATGCGGAAGAAGCTTTTAGGGAGATAAACCGAGAGTTGGAATATTTCGAGAATAAACCTAAGCCAAATCTGAATGACACTGAACCGGTAAATTTAGGAACCCCGGAAGAAATCCGGGAGACCAAGATAAGCATTCACACGGACAAGAAAACGCGAGAGGCGATAATTCAACTTCTTTTTGAATTTAAAGACGTGTTTGCTTGGTCATATGATGACATGCCGGGACTAGGTGTTGATCTAGTGGTTCATAAATTGCCGATTCATCCTGATTGTCCTCCAGTTCAACAAAAGCAACGAAAGTTCAAAACTGAGGTCAGTGACAAGATTAAAGAGGAGATCACCAAACAACTGAAAACGGGAGTGATTCGGGTAGTCCAATATACAACATGGTTGGCGAATGTGGTTCCAGTACCAAAAAAGGACGGGAAAACTCGGGTATGTGTAGATTACCGAGATCTGAACAGAGCAAGTCCTAAAGATAATTTCCCGCTGCCCAACATCCACATCCTCGTTGATAATTGCGCCAAACACGAGATACAGTCTTTCGTAGATTGTTACGCTGGGTATCATCAGGTATTGATGGATGAAGAGGACGCCGAGAAAACTGCCTTCACCACGCCTTGGGGCACCTACTGTTACCGGGTCATGCCATTTGGTTTGAAGAATGCTGGGGCTACTTACATGAGGGCCATGACTGCCATTTTCCATGACATGATGCATCAGGAAATAGAGGTGTACGTGGACGACGTGATAGTCAAGTCCAGGACACAGGATAATCACATCCAAGACTTGAGGAAATTCTTCGAGAGATTAAGGAAGTATGACTTGAAGCTAAACCCAGCCAAATGCGCTTTCGGAGTTCCGTCGGGCAAACTTTTGGGCTTCATCGTAAGCAGGAGAGGTATCGAGCTAGATCCAACTAAGATAAAATCCATCAGAGATCTGCCTCCCCCGAGAACAAAGAAAGACGTGATGAGTCTGTTGGGCAGGTTGAACTACATCAGTCGGTTTATTGCCCAGCTGACAAGCACGTGTGAGCCCATATTCAAGCTGTTAAGGAAAGATGCGGCGATTAAATGGACAACTGAGTGTCAAGAAGCCTTTGATAAAGTCAAAGAATACCTTTCGAATCCCCCAGTCTTGGTCCCTCCAGAACCAGGGAGGCCACTTTTCTTGTATCTGACAGTCTTGGAGAACTCTTTCGGTTGCGTCCTCGGGCAACACGACATAACCGGAAAGAAGGAGCAAGCAATCTACTACTTGAGCAAGAAATTCACCGGCTACGAGGCCAAATACACTCTGCTGGAAAGGACATGTTGCGCTCTCACATGGGTTGCTCAAAAGCTGAGACATTATCTCCAAGCCCACACTACGTTCCTCATAAGCAGGTTGGATCCTTTGAAGTATATATTTCAGAAACCAATGCCTACTGGGAGACTGGCTAAATGGCAAATCTTGCTTACGGAATTCGACATAGTCTATGTCACTCGCACGGCAATGAAAGCCCAGGCGTTAGCAGATCATTTGGCCGAAAATCCGGTCGATGAGGAATACCAGCCATTGGATACCTACTTTCCAGATGAAGAAGTAAACACCGTAGAAGTGGTCTCGGAGGAAGCTCATGTTTGGAAGATGTTCTTTGATGGAGCCGTGAACGCCAAGGGTGTAGGGATTGGGGCAATTGTGATCTCACCTTCTGGTCAGCATTATCCCGCCACAGCTAGACTTAGTTTCTTTTGCACAAATAATACAGCTGAATATGAAGCCTGCATCATGGGCATGCATATGGCAATCGATCAGGATGTCAAAGACTTACTGATTATGGGAGATTCTGACCTGATTATCCGGCAAGCCCAAGGCGAATGGGAAACTCGGGATGTCAAACTTATCCCTTACCGACAGCATGTGGAGGACCTCAGCAAGCGCTTTACCTCAATAGAGTTCAGGTATATCCCGAGGTGTCACAATGAACTGGCAGATGCGCTTGCTACTTTGGCTTCAATGCTACCCTACCCGGGCAACGCCCACGTCGATCCTTTGGAAATCCAAATCAAGGAAAGACACGGTTACTGCAATGTAATTGAGGCAGGATCAAATACGCAGCCGTGGTACCATGACATCAAGAGGTTCCTAAAGACACAAGAATACCCCGAGCACGCTACTGGAGATCAAAAGAGGACCATTAGGCGACATGCAAGTGGTTTCTTTCTAAGCGGTGAATTGTTGTATAAGAGGACCCCGGACCTCAATCTTCTAAGATGTGTCGATATCGAGGAGGCAAGAAAGATCATGCACGAAGTACACGCAGGTGTGTGCGGACCTCACATGAACGGTTATGTCTTAGCAAAGAAAATCCTTCGAGCAGGTTATTACTGGATGACCATGGAAAAGGATTGCTTTAGCTTCGTTCGGAAGTGTCATCAGTGTCAGGTGCACGGTGATTTGATTCATGCACCTCCCACGGAGCTGCATCCCATGTCTGCACCTTGGCCATTTGTCGCCTGGGGCATGGACGTCATTGGACCAATCGAACCGAAGGCTTCGAATGGACACAGGTTTATACTGGTTGCCATCGATTACTTCACAAAATGGGTAGAAGCTGTCACTCTCAAGTCGGTCACTAAAAAAGCTGTAGTGGATTTTGTACACTCAAATCTTATCTGTCGTTTCGGTATTCCTGCGACTATCATTACAGATAACGCAGCAAACTTGAACAGTCACTTGATGGGAGATGTATGCGAGCAATTCAAGATAACGCATAGGAATTCTACTCCTTATCGGCCGAAAGCCAATGGTGCTGTGGAAGCGGCGAACAAAAACATCAAGAAGATTTTGAGGAAAACGATCCAAAGTTCCCGACAGTGGCATGAGCAGTTACCATTTGCATTGTTGGGGTATCGCACTACGGTACGCACATCAGTAGGAGCGACTCCTTATCTTTTGGTTTATGGGACCGAGGCTGTAATACCGGCAGAGGTAGAAATTCCTTCGCTTCGAACCATTGTCGAAGCAGAAATCGAAGACAGCGAGTGGGTCAAGACTCGGTTAGAGCAATTGACTTTGATTGATGAAAAGCGAATGGCCGCGGTTTGTCATGGACAGTTGTACCAACGAAGGATGGCCCGTGCTTACAACAAGAAAGTCCGACCCAGGAATTTCGAAGTAGGTCAGCTGGTACTGAGGCGTATTCTGCCGCATCATGAGGAAGCAAAAGGGAAGTTTGCTCCAAATTGGAAAGGCCCATACATCATAAGGAAGATATTGCCGAGAGGAGCATTGTATTTAGGTGATATCGAAGGAAATGACCCCGACACAGCAGTAAATGCGGATACAGTCAAGAGATACTACGTCTGAATTATACTCCAGTAGTCTTGACACATTGGAAATGATGAAGGTTTTATTCCCCACTACTCCCCAAACACTGTCCAATTCTCTCTACAAACCTTTGAGCCGCTTACAAAAAAAAAAAAAAAAAAGAAAAAAAAAAAAAACATTGATTGAGGCCTGAACTACGTTTGACTTGATTCCGAAAGGATACGTAGGCAGCCTCTCCCTGAGGTTCAGTCACACCAACAATAAAATCCCATTCACCCTGAAATTGAAACCGGGGCACGTCGAGCAGTTGAGAAGTTAGTATTATCTACCTCTCTTTACCAAGCACAAGCCTTCAAATCAATTACCAAAGATGGTGGGGAACCAATGAGCGTCACAAATGGAGACCGGCACACTCTGAATTGAGAGAGATAAAATGAGAGAGTCTCGTCGGTGAAAACCTTCGGGCACCACGAGGCGACGGGAGTAGAGAAACCAAAATGAGAGAGCTTGTTTAGTAAAAACTCACAAAGAGTGCTATCAAGCGATGACAGGAAGAGAAATGAGAGAGGTCAGCCGGCGAAAACCCGCAAAGGGCGCTGTTGGCCGAAAAGAATGACTCCACCCCCAAAGAGGTCTCGGCAAAGTTTCACCGGTTTGGAATCACAGATTCGTTCTGGTTCAGGGAAACGCGAGTTCATGGAAGGTCAGGCGTCCAGGCCAAAGAGCATGTCATGTCATTTAAAGCCAGCGTTATCTTCCTCAGATAAGTCTTTTTCGTCCCGAAAGGGACATTCCCTTCCTGAAATTGTTTTCTCCTTTCTTTGTTTCTCTTCGAATCCTTTTTATGTTTTAACCCCAAGTTCAGGATACACCGGAAAGGGCAGGTGGCAGGTTTGTTTTCACGGAATTCCGTTTCATGAAGGAAAACACCCCGTTTCATCGGTACGTCTGTCCAAACTTGATAAATCATGATATTTGATGGCGTTCAAAGTAAAGAGGAAAAAGAGAAATCTCCCCCAGCAAGTCCGCCTTCGGACGAATCCCCATAGAGTCTCCCCCTGTACAATCCTCTCACAGAGTCTCCCCAATATAAAAAAAAAATAAAAAATCCCGTTGGAATTTCCCCAGCACATCCCCAGCGAGTCCCTTTGTAAAAATTCCCCAACAAGCTTACCCCAACAAATCCTAGAAAACCCGTTTTGAAACAAATATCCAGCATGCTCCATTGTACAAAAATCCACACAAAGAATCCACTTTGTAAATATTCCCCCACAGAGCTTCCTTTTGTACAAACCCCCACAGAATACCTCCAATAAAACCCCCGTTGAGAACCTCCAAGCAAAACGGGACACAAAAAAAAAGAGAAAAGAAAAAGAGCCTTACGGGGCAAATCTTCACAGAATCTGGAAATGCAAGCCTGAGCAGTCTAAAAGGTTCCGACATATGAATCAAATCAATGACGGGACTTCGCAACAGAAATGAAGACGCAACAAAGCAACCGGGAACGATCGAGGTCACCAAACCGACCGTCATTTCCGAACTAACAATTGTTCTTTGTCTGAAAAGTTCAAACAAGTTTAACCCAAGACAACCGTGCAAGAAGCAGGTGTCGCCCAAAGAAGAAGGTACACGGGTGCAAGAAACATTTTGGGCAATAAGGAATTCACTCGAAAGGTAAGTTTCCACGAAACTCCCTTTTATCTTTTACTAAAACAAGAAAATTCAAAAAAAAAAAAGAGAAGTCAATTGTTGTCCTCGAATTTTGTTCCCAGCCATCAGCATTAGGGTTTTAAACCCTAAACAGAATTTTTTTCCGTTCAACCAGCATTAGGGTTTTAAAACCCTAAACTGAGCTTTTCCATGCAATCAGCATTAGGGTTTCAAACCCTAAACTGAATTTTTCCTTTAGTCAGCATTAGGGTTTTAAACCCTAAACTGAGCTTTTCTATTCAGCCAGCATTAGGGTTTTAAACCCTAAACTGAGCTTTTCCATGCAATCAACATTAGAGTTTTAAACTCTAAACTGAATTTTTCCTTTTAGTCAGCATTAGGGTTTTAAACCCTAAACTGAACTCTTTTCCCCTTCAGCCAGCATTAGGGTATTAAACCCTAAACTGAGTTTTTCCATGCAATCAGCATTAGGGTTTTAAACCCTAAACTGAACTTTTTTCATCTAGCCAGCATTAGGGTTTTAAACCCTAAACTGAGCTTTTCCATGCAATCAGCATTAGGGTTATAAACCCTAAACTGAACTTTTTTCCTTTAGTCAGCATTAGGGTTTTAAACCCTAAACTGAACTTTTTCCATTCAGCCAGCATTAGGGTTTTAAAACCCTAAACTGAGCTTTTCCATGCAATCAGCATTAGGGTTTTAAACCCTAAACTGAATTTTTCCTTTAGTCAGCATTAGGGTTTTAAAACCTAAACTGAGCTTTTCCATTCAGCCAGCATTAGGGTTTTAAACCCTAAACTGAGCTTTTCCATGCAATCAGCATTAGGGTTTTAAACCCTAAACTGAATTTTTCCTTTAGTCAGCATTAGGGTTTTAAACCCTAAACTGAGCTTTTCCATTCAGCCAGCATTAGGGTTTTAAACCCTAAACTGAGCTTTTCCATGCAATCAGCATTAGGGTTTTAAACCCTAAACTGAATTTTTCCTTTAGTCAGCATTAGGGTTTTAAACCCTAAACTGAGCTTTTCCATTCAGCCAGCATTAGGGTTTTAAACCCTAAACTGAGCTTTTGCATGCAATCAGCATTAGGGTTTTAAACCCTAAACTGAATTTTTTCTTTTAGTTAGCATTAGGGTTTTAAACCCTAAACTGAACTCTTTTCCCCTTCAGCCAGCATTAGGGTTTTAAACCCTAAATTGAGCTTTTCCATGCAATCAACATTAGGGTTTTAAACCCTAAACTGAATTTTTCCTTTAGTCAGCATTAGGGTTTTAAACCCTAAACTGAGCTTTTCCATTCATCCAGCATTAGGGTTTTAAACCCTAAACTGAGCTTTTCCATGCAATCAGCATTAGGGTTTTAAACCCTAAACTGAATTTTTACTTTTAGTCAGCATTAGGGTTTTAAACCCTAAATTGAGCTTTTCCATGCAATCAACATTAGGGTTTTAAACCCTAAACTGAACTCTTTTCCCCTTCAGCCAGCATTAGGGTTTTAAACCCTAAACTGAGCTTTTCCATGCAATCAGCATTAGGGTTTTAAACCCTAAACTGAACTTTTTTCCTTCAGCCAGCATTAGGGTTTTAAACCCTAAACTGAGTTTTTCCATGCAATCAGCATTAGGGTTTTAAACCCTAAAACTGAATTTTTCCTTTAGTCAGCATTAGGGTTTTAAACCCTAAACTGAGCTTTTCCATTCAGCCAGCATTAGGGTTTTAAACCCTAAACTGAGCTTTTCCATGCAATCAGCATTAGGGTTTTAAACCCTAAACTGAATTTTTCCTTTTAGTCAGCATTAGGGTTTTAAACCCTAAACTGAACTCTTTTCCCTTCAGCCAGCATTAGGGTTTTAAACCCTAAACTGAGCTTTTCCATGCAATCAGCATTAGGGTTTTAAACCCTAAACTGAATTTTTCCTTTTAGTCAGCATTAGGGTTTTAAACCCCTAAACTAAGCTTTTCCATGCAATCAGCATTAGGATTTTAAACCCTAAACTGAATTTTTCATTTCAGCCAGCATTAGGGTTTTAAACCCTAAACTGAGTTTTTCCATGCAATCAGCATTAGGGTTTTAAACCCTAAAACTGAATTTTTCCTTTAGGCAGCATTAGGGTTTTAAACCCTAAACTGAACTTATCCCCAGCTAGTCGGTATTAGGGCTCCAACCCTGAACTGAGCATTTTTTATCTTCCTTCATCAATTTTTTGAACTTCCTGGCGAATAATTCACGAAAGTCTCCTAGGGAAACTGGGGCAGAAAATTTTGTTCGATTGTTTTGTTTTCTCCCGCAGGTCTAACCTCGAGCCACACGAATCGAAATGACCCACGAGATGAGTCTCAACTCAGAATCAAAGAAGAAAAAGACAAAAAGAAGATGTCCCGAGATATCAGAGTAAATGGAAGGCGGATCGACTCTAACATTTGATTAAGGTCCTGAACTCTGTCAGTCGTGTTTCACTCAGTATCCCAAAGATTGAACAAGTCGCCACAACTCGCAAGCATTAAGATTCGGATCAAAGTCTCCAAGCACAATCACCTAAGACCCAAGATCAAGTCGCAAAAGAATCATAGATAGGAATCTTGTAACTCGCAGTTGACATGCATATAAGTAGTCAGTTCAGTCCAATTTTCCTTTGGTTGTAATAAGGCGGTCAGTGACGCAGCAATGACAACAGCAACGGCAGTAACAGCAAGCATTGCAATCCCATGGTAGTCCCAGCTACCAAAGCTTCCCGAACTACATTGACCTGATTCTTGTTTAGCCCAGGATATGTAGGAAATCTTTGAAGCAAGATTCGGTCAGATCTTTCAAAAACATGCTTCACACGGAGTAGTCCATAGGCAAAAATTGCTCATACACGCTCACTTTATCTTTGCACGAAAACTCTTCGTGTATCCGAACAAAGAGGGGCAGCTGTGAGCACGTGATTTTTGTCTTGCGCGATAATCGCTCCAAAAGAATTAAAAAAAATAAATAACAAATGGTCCTGCTGTACAAATTTGGATTTTTACATGGCACTTTGTTAATTATTTATGATTTTTGCCCATTTTTATTAAAAACAAAATACAAAATGTATGTGTCGGGCGTAATTTGAACCGTAATCCGATTGTTAAATAGGAGATCACAAAAATACGCATTTCTTTTGTCCTGATTTGTTGCCTTGTTTAATTTTACCTACTTTTAACATTTTATACGCATGAAATAAATATGTTAAGTGTTAATTAATGGTGTCTAGTTTTATTTAATTAGGTTGTGTATTTAGGAAATTAGAAATAAAGAAAAAAAGGGGGAAAATTTGTTTTAAAATGAATTTGGGCTACAAACATTATAAAATCTGAAGCCCAAATGAATGGCCCAATCCACCAGTCCGCACAGCCCACCCCCCAGGCCGCAAAACGACGTAGTTTAACACCAAAACTACGTCGTTTCAATGCCAATCCATCCCAACCCTTCAAACCAAGCTGATCCAACGGTCCGGATCTCTCACCCATAACCCCATTTGCCCGACCCGTTACCCGAACCAACTTTGACCCCAGCACCTGAAACGACACCGTTTCCTGCGAGCTGAAGGATCCTGGCCCTTCATCGTGCCTCATCCAACGGATGAGATCCATTCACCCACTCCATATATAAGCTTCCCCTCATACCCCACCCCCCTATCCAAATACCCCTGCCTTTCATCATCTTCACAAGAACCCCGGAACCCTACAGCCACATCCATCTCCCTTCACCAGAAACCCGGCGGCATGAACGCCGGTGACCACACCCTTAACACTATAGAACCCCCTTGCCATCCTGAACCTAGATCTTTTAACCATTTAGCTCGAATCCCTCCCCACCTTCTCGAATCTTCATTTGAAGATTCGAGTCAAAACTCGATCTACACCGATCGGCCCTAAATTCATACCAGACACTCCCCAGACTCCCTCGTGACCAAACCATGCTTGGTTTGGTCCGAATCTGACCAGGGAAGCATGAATCCCGGATCTAATTTTTGGAACCTTAGGGTTCCTCGTCACTGGTCCGTATCTGGTTCAAACCGAAGAGATTAAGGTCTAATGGACCTTAATCGAAGTGTTTCTCATCTGAGAAACATTTAGATTAGAGTCCGTTCAGCCTTAAGAAAGGTCTGTTCTAGTCCAAGCTAGGGTCTTTTGATTTTTCGGGTTTTAAGGTGAGTTTGCTTTCTTTTCTTTATTTGTTTTAGTCCATGTGATTGTTCTAAAGGCTGTTCATGTTTTGTGAAATCTGTGTTTTGAGTTTTATTAACTGTGTCCTGTCCACCTTGCCCGAACCTCTGTTGTTTGATTGAGTCCTTCTTCTAATTGTTCTGATAATGTGTATGTATGTATTTGTTGTGCAATTAATTGAATTTCAAATGTGAACTGACCAACTGATTCCTCCCATGTAATTTTGCTTAGTCAGTACAATTCGAATCATGTGTTCGATACTGTTAAATGTCTGATTTTGGTTTCGATTGTATGTGTTATAACTAGTATAGTCGAGTCGGCATATGTCGTCAATTAGTTTCAGTTGTCCAAACAATAACAAATCGATTTGCTTCTGTTAAACATTGCCTGAATCAATTAAGAACTAAGTTTGTTTACTTATAGTTGTTAATTTGAATCAGAAATGTAAAAGGAATATTTGTTTAAGTTCTGAATTGGAGGGCATGTGCACTTGTGCACAACATGTGCATTTGTGCACCACAGGTGCATTTGTGCGCAGCCTGTGCCCTGCATAATGGCTTTTGAATAAAATAGTTGACAGCACATGCTGTCAGATCACATTCTGCTGCCCATACACTGCTTTAGTTTCAGAAATAATAAACCTTACTAAAAAGTAAGTTTGCCAGAGAATGTGATGGGGGTTCTAATACTTAAATAGCTAAGTGGAACTGAAAAGAAGAGAGCACATGGGAGGGGTATCTGATTAGTCTATCAGGCTGTAAAGGGGGTGATGTTAAGGCCTATAAAAGGGAGGCACATTGAGAGATTGAAAGGGAGAGAGAGGGATACGGACACATAGGAGGGAGATCTGATAAGAGGGGCTAGAAGATATACACACACACACAGATAGATAGAGGGAGAAATAAGAAGAAGGAGAGCTGAAGTTCTGGGAGATAGATACACACACACTGACAGAGAAAAGGAGAATACACACAGAAAACTTAGTTTGGAGATTGAGATCTGAAGTTCTGAAAAACAGAAAACTGGAAAAGAACTCTGTTTGATAACACAGACAGACAAAACTAGAAATTGCATTCTTCTTTGCTGTCTTGATTTCACTGGTCTTGATCTGTTTGTTCAACACTGATTTCTTCTAAATCCAACTGAGTCTTCTGGTTGTTTGTTGGTTTACTCTGGGACTTGGTCTAGCTGGGATCTTGATTCTACCCCAATTGTTTCATTTGTTGCTGCTGCTGCTATTCTGTTTTTGCTGCTGCTGATTTCCCTATCTTCTTCCTCTTCTCCTTTGCATTTTCAGTATTTCCAAGTACATATTTCGAGTCTCACATTGGTGTAGCTGATTGTAACATTGAAAAGCATGAATTGAAAGATCTGAAGGAGTTATAATCATCCGCTGTTTATTGACTGCCTTTTTCATAAATGTTGTTAAATCGTGTAAATTTTAGTTTGTAGTTCAATAGAGAAGTACATTAGTAAGTTTGTATCTGATTGAAGCTTATGCTGATTTTAAACCACAATATGCAATTGATTTAATGGTATATAGGATGTAACTACAATTCATGGAATATGCAACCATTAGTATAGTTGTTAATTCAAAATTCGTTCTTCAGCATGTTTCGAATATATAGGTTGGACGGTTCCTTTTAATCCCGCAAAAATACAATACAGTTTTTTTAGATTCCTGGGTTGCAATTTTATTAGGCATGTTTAAGATAGTTTTTTTTTACACCATAGGTAGCATCCTTTGGTAAAGAATTCCATTAATCCTGTTTAAGCAATTTAATTTAAATTCGACTCAAGGATGTTTGTTCGGTTTAAGCGTTGTACTTCGTCAGCTCGTATGTGATTTCTTTGACAAATTAAAGCATTTTTCCATGAAGTATAATGTTTTCTCCACTTTGTAAATAATTGATCAGAAATTGATAAAAATCCGGATTGGGCCCAAACATATAATTAAATTAGCATGTACCTTTTTTCTTCTAGTTTTAGAGACAAACGTAATAGGAAAATATAGTCACTGTAGGTTTATCCTTTTAAATAAAAATGAGACGAGCCTCGACAAACAAAAATGCACAAGCTGCGGGGCCCTCTAAATGTATATATTAAAATACTTAGAATTCGGGACAGGCCGTTTAGCGAATTTTACGGCCTTCCCAAAATAACAATACGCTAGTTGCTTTAGGCGCACCTTTAATAATTTAACCTTCTTAAACACGGGTGCACATTGATGTGACCCAAATCCAAATCTCAACGGAGTCAAAATGTGTCGACGACCACGGGTGCATTGATTGTGACGTGGTTCGAGATGCATTTTCACGACGTTGCAATTCTATAAAAATAAATGATAATAATAAAAGCGGTTTAAACTTAATAAAAGCACGTAAGTCATAACATATATTTAAATCAGATATTTAGCCATTATAACAATTTAAGCGACCGTGCTAGAACCACGGGATTCGAGGGTGCCTAACACCTTCCCTCGGGTCAACAGAATTCCTTACTTAGAATTTCTGGTTCGCAGACTTCATTTGGAAAAGTCGAATATTTTCCTCGATTTGGGATTCAAGATAAACCGGTGACTTGGGACACCAAAAGCCAAACCTTTCCCAAGTGGCGACTCTGAATTAAATAAATAATCCCATTTCGAATATTGTCACTTAAATTGGAAAAACTCCCTCGCGCATTTAACCCTTCGGGGCGGGCGCGCAAAAAGGAGGTGTGACAGTTAGCTCTGTCTATTAAAGCTTAGATATATAAAAAAAGTCAAAGACTGATACACCGTAATTTTCTTTTAATCTAAGAAGTTCAGATCTTTCAACGAAATTCTCAAACTCGAAAGGCACCATGTATCCATTCCCTTTATCTTTAGGAATTCATATTCTTCACATCAGTTCAAATCCCTGAAAGTAACAAAGACCTGGAGAGAGAAAAAAGGCATATGCGAGAAAACATGAAATTTGCAACGCGATGAATAATTTTCTAAAATGATTTTTTACTATTACTTTGGCCTAGCAGAGGTGGTAGAGAATTATATGCAGTAAATTATATTATTATTTTTCAACATGCAGTTCCCTTATGTAAGATAGTTGGAAGCTCTCTTTATAAAAATGATTATTTTTAAGATCTCAACGGATTCAGGAATTCTTTTTTAGCAAGATAAAAAGAAACATATTCACATATGTTCTTCCATTTTTTTTAATTCTTTCTCTTTTATCCTTTCTAAATTGAATTAAGTTATATTTAACCGGTTTTGCAATTCACTATTAGTCAACATTCCCGAAAGTCAGCTTTTTATTGGCCAAGTAACAACAGCGCCTCAATCCTAACTAAATCAAAGGTAGTGCATTAAAAATAATTAGGAAACTTCTGAGAAAACATCTCACCTTTCCAAGAGAAAGAAATAAAAATGTATAAGGCTCTATTTCATAGTCACCAACAACAATTTTATGTTATCAGTAACACATTAATTCTTCAGTTCCTTGGTTTCTTTTAAAGCCTTAAGTTACCAAACTACATGATAATAGAGTATTATCGAATATATGGAAGCCAACTTTTAGTAACCTGCTCAACATATGCTAAGAGAAGGTGGTGTAACAGAACATGTTGTTCCCTTTGCAAATGAGTATATTTCAGAAACTATGATATCTTCGTTCTTCAAAGCTAGTCTAACCAATGTTATATGCAGGTCATGTGGCAACAAACATGTATGCATAATAACTTTTGAAGTCTGAATACCTTGTGAATTAAAGTATGGTCCATTAACACACAATTCTTTCTCCTATACATCAAATCATCATAAATTTTCAGTCGAACTATAATAGATGGTCATCTTTTACTAAAAGTAAGAAATGTTGTTGAAAGAAATTACCGCCTAAATTAATAAAGTTAAAAAGGCTGGCGAATTTAATAATTTTTTAACTCCTATTGTATAGACGCCTTATCATAAAAGAGAACTTACCCGAAACAAACAAATTTTCAACAGGTTTAGTAATAGACCTTAAACATGTTTTCCCGAGGAACAGTGGGCATTAAATTACCTGATCCTTCACTACTCACATTGCTTTGCATCTCTGCACTTTATACTTTCTTCTGCATCCAAAAAAATTACTCCACAATATGGTTAACTTTCTTTGTCCTCAAACTATAAGCTGAAATTGAGTAGAATAAAAAAACAATTGCGCATTGTTCTGTGAGGTTCATCAAATCGAGCATTTTGCTTTACCTTTTCGAGTAAACAGAGTTTGGCCCATTTTAAGTTTTAATCACTGTTTTTTAACACAGTCAGTGTAAGACCTTGGGAAAAAAAATCTAATAAATTCAGTTTTCATGAATATGAATATTGACTGCCCTAGAACATGAAGATAAAGTGATAAGATATCAGAATCAATCAGACTTTTGATATTCAAACTTAACTTGGAATGTGTAAAGACTATTAATTAGAAGAAGGGAAAAAAGCCAAATTATTTGAACTTGTATTTAAACACTCTTGGAAAGTAAGAGAAAACGCAGAAAAAGATTTTAGAAGGTCGTTGGACTGCTTCAAGAGGAAAGTTACTGTTTTGAAGAAGAATAACTATTGTACAAACCAAAGCTCCAATTATCCCTTCTTTGATCCCAAATCTTCAAATTCTTTGTTCATTGTAAAATGCGATCTTTGGTTTGGCTCTCGGGTGTACATGGACCGGCTTGGTTTGGTTTTTATCAAAATCAAACCAAATCAACTATTTTGTCGGGTTTTTTTGTTACATGAATATTATTTCAATCTTACTTTGTTAAAATTATAGATAAAGCTTTGATAAATGAATATATGTTTAGTAAATATGAAAAAAATTAACAAACATATGATCTATTAAAATATTCAAATGAGAGAATTTTTTTAGTAACACATGATAGTTATTTTCGTAGTCGTCTAACAATAATTTTTCGTTAATTTACGCTTTTAAGGTTAATACATGAGAGGATCCCAAATATTTCTATATTTCCTATAGAAATTCACTAGAAAGTCTTAAAAATATAAATAAAATTTATATATTTATATGTCGGTTTGGTTCGGTTTTTTTTACTCAATACCAAACCAAGTCAAATCAAACCTAGTCGGGTTTTTTAATCGGTTTGGTTTGGTTTTTCGGTTTGGTGCGGTTTTCCGGTTCGGTTTGAACACCCCTAGTTTCAATCTGAGAGAGAGAGAGAGAGTGCTCTTTTAATTCTAGCAGTTATTTGGCTTTCAAGAGCAGTTTTGGATGCAGTAAAAGATGAACAGTTTTTGGAGCGATTTTCTGCCTATTTTCTACAACAAAAACAACAACAACAATAATCCAGTATAATCCCACTTAGTGAGGTCTGGGGGTAGTGTGTACGCAGACTTTACCCCTACCCTGGGGTAGAGAGGCTATTTCCAAATAGACCCTCGGCATCCTTCCTTCCAAGAACTTCCCACCTTGTTCTTGGGGAGACTCAAACTCACAACCTATTGATTGGAAGTGAAGGTTTCTGCCTATTTTCTAGTTTTAAACAATTCAAAATTCCAATTTTATTGGAGAGTAATCTAGAAAATGACACTTGCTGAAAAGTGATTATGCCGCTTGGCATCACTATATTCTTTTGCTTCTCCTTTTATATATAGATATATAGATAGATGCTCCTCATTTTGTAACTAATGTCTTAAAATCAGACTACGAAGGCTTGACTTATGTAGTTATATAAGTACGTTAACAAAGATATTTGCTTTAGACTAGTAGCTTTTGGAAACAAAAATGTCCTTAGAGACATGTTGTTGGTCTGTAATAGCCAAATAGATAATGCCCTATCGGGCACTATGTACAGTGTTAATTCTACTATTGCGTGATATATATAATATGATCCTTGTTAGTCAAAAAAAATATGTTTTTCTTTCTTTACCTTACTTGAAAGTTGAAATAATTGATCCATTAGTGAAGGCCACTGGCCTCTGAACTTATGATTTACTGCAGTAAAATTTATATGTGCAGATAAATTATTTTTTCACCAAATAAAAGTAACTCCCGTTTACTCGATAAAATTTTATCCGGTGAACAAAACATTTTATCGGGTAAAAAATTGTTACACGTTACAACAATTTTCTCATATGATGGCGTGACATAGCTACATAAGTTTTTTTTTAAAAAAAGACAGAAGTTATTAGGTAAGTTTTACCAGGTAACTAATTGGATAAACAAAACTCAATTGATTTTGTGTTGCATTACAAATTATTTTTAGTTTTATGTCAGATCCCCTAAAAAAATATTTAATTTTTTTTTATAGAAGAGATCTGAAAGTTAAATACAATAGATTTTTGTATGGTCGTTTTTTCTATTTAGAATGTACATAAATATTGAACCATTTCCTTGGTAAATGAACAATATGATCATTTGATAGCGCGGCATACATAGCCACACGAGCAAGAAAATAGGATAATATAATCGCATAAGTTCCGAGTATCTCAACAAA
Organism: Nicotiana sylvestris; assembly: GCF_000393655.2. Taxonomy (NCBI): domain Eukaryota; kingdom Viridiplantae; phylum Streptophyta; class Magnoliopsida; order Solanales; family Solanaceae; genus Nicotiana; species Nicotiana sylvestris. The sequence goes on from NC_091058.1 coordinate 13,441,966, forward strand.
TGATATAAGAAATATTGTCTAAAATTTTAAGGAAAAAACATGTGAAATTTTATGTAAAAAAATTGTCGAAATACCACTTATCCCATAGACGTACCCAATAATATTAATCCAATAAGTTTTTTTTTTGCTTATGGGGAAATGCCACGTCAACAAATAAGAACCACTAATGTAAAAGTTTTACATGATACTATTTATCCGGTAAAATTTACCCATAAAACATTTCTTCATTAGATAAAATTTCTCGAATAAATTAATTTGTCAAATTTTACGATTTTATAAACAGCAAGTTCAGTGATCCTGAGGCCAAATACAAAAAATGATACCAGGTAGCCACTCTAAGGACTGCTGTTTAGGAATTAGTCAGTGCGTTATGAATTTCTGTTTTTTAGTTCAAATTTTCTGGATAAAAATATCCTGAAGTTAATATTTTTAGTTTAAAATTTTATGATAAAATAAATACTGGCTGATCTTTAAATAACATCCTTAAGAATGGTAAAAAAAGCCTATATGTGGGGGCATTTGCATCTATACCCGTTTTTTGTGTCACATTTAACTTGTGTCCGCTTTGAAATTTTTTTGCAAACATACCCAATTTTCACATAACTTCAGCATACGGGGCTGAAAGTAGCAAAGACAATCACGCAAAACTTCAGCATTCTAGTAGCCGGCCCTGAGTTTTTGTGTTGTAACTGGAAACTTCAGCTCTAGAGCTGAAGTTTTATTTTATAAGTTTTTGTTTAGTAACCGGGAAACTTCAGCTCTAGAGCTGAAGTTTTTATTTTATAACTGGCAAACTTCAGCTATAGAGCTGAAGTTTTTTGCACATAGGAATTTGCCTTCCTTTTTTTGGTTTTTCTTTTTCCCTCACCTTTACGTATGCCCTGCAATATCTAGTCTAGTACGCAAACACTGTAAAGTTCCTCCCCAGTTCATATTTCGAAAAAATAAGCTACGTACTCTTTATATTAATGTATGAAAATGTACTGTATTTCCGTGCTTAAGTCAATCCATTGATAATTTAAATAGATGTGCAGTTGAAACAATACGTAAATTCAAGTGGTCATAAAATAACAGAGGCTTTGATGAGTTTAAGAAGTAAAAACCGTTACAGGTATGGATTCGATAGAATCAAATTGTAGAAGAAGAAAAAAGAAAATGAAGGAGGAGAAGGGAAGGAGAAAGAGAGCTGAAGTTTTTTAACAAGTAAGTACAAGTTAAATTTTTTTTAAAAAATGGGTATAGGTTAAATGGGGTGACCAAATAGGGTTCCAGTGCAATTTTATACTATGTGCACTTGCCCCGTAAGCCATCGGCCCATACAGTTGGGCCATCCCTAGTCACTGTTGCAAACATAAAACCGATCAAGCCCAATATAGATCTTGATACCGCTGGTGCAGCTCTCTTCCTCTTCTTCTGCCTCCTATTTTCTGCTAAATTCGTGGGGTTTTTTTTTTGAATAAAATTCACACTGGATAGGAACTAACACAGAAGAAAAATATGCCTCGTACTACCACTTTGGAGTGCCCTGGTTGCCCTCCTCTTAGAGCTTTAACTTTTGACATTCTTGGATTAATCAAAGGTAAACCCATTTCAGCTTTAAATTTCTACTTTTCGATAAAGTTTGAATCCCTTTCTTCTTCAACTAACGCTAGTATCTTAAGTTTTTTTTTTGTCTATTTTGTTTGAATTAAAGCTGACCCTTTTTAGCTTAGAATTAGTGGTGCTAATAAGTAGTTGTTTTCTTACGTATCTTTTTTGGGTGTAGTTATTGAAGGTAAGGGCGAGCAAAAGGAAGCTCCTAAGGTGGTGGAGAGATGGGGAGAGCCTGATGCTTCCAGGTGTGTGCTTGCCACGTCAATTGTTGACCGTGAATTTGACCCTGTAAGTTGTATCTATCAACTTTGCTACATCAATTATGCGCGATACTATTGTACTTGTGGGCTAACATTTGATTTAGTGTGTTTTCTTTTGTTCTTTTCTCCATTGTTTATCAATGTTTTGTGTGTACAGTGTGTTTCTGTGTTTTCTACATGTATGATTGAAGGTTTAGGTGGAAGCGTTAGGTGGATAGTTTTTGCGATTGAGAGTTGGTTTTGTATGTGAAGTTATGGCATAGCAGCTGATTGAAGAATCACATGTGTTGTTTGGAGTTGTACATTTAGTCCTACATCAGTTCTTAATCTGAATTCACAAAAGGGTAAAAGAAAATTGGTTTGATTGTGGAATGTCAGAAGTCTAGAAGCTACTCTGATAATAGAAAAAAAATTGTTAACTAAGAAAAAATGAACTAAGGCCGAACTTCTTCCGGTATTTTCTTTGGTTAGCTGATATGAATGGATTTGTTCTTTTTGATAAGTAAGGTAAGCATTTTATATATGAATGACTAGCAACGAGATTATGCTGGAGTATTGAACCAATTACAAGCTTCTGTTAGTTATAACAGAGTATATAAGGAGTTAAAAATGATTAGCATTTGCATTTTCCATGTTGTCCGAGAAGATAGCAAAAGTATGCAAATGAACTTAAGATTAAGTATTTTTTCTAGAATGCAAAAATAAGTTCTTTACATGACCAATCCCCTTTCTCTGTACGTAGCACTAAGTGCAACAATCATTTCTTCCCACCAACCAAATGAAGCATTGGATCTTGTATGGTCCAGAACTTCTCTGAATTTGTTTCCAAGGCCAAGATGTGGCTGTGATAGGGTGTCATGAGAAATGGAGTAGCATGATTTAACAGGATAAAAAAACCATTCTGCATAATTTCAGAAGTTTCTCTTCCTTTAGAGTTTTGGCTGCAATCTTCTGAATCTGATGTCGATGATGATTCTGAATTATGAGGTTTTGAAAAGTATGTAGTACTGTCTCCTTCACTAAGGCAGGATGAGCAATTATCAGAATTAGAAGAGCTGCTTTGTGATAAACTCAAAGTCCTCTGAGATGAAGACCTCGGCACAGACATGATTCAACTTCATCATCTTCAGCCACTTGTTTCACATAACGAAGTGATTTATCTTCTAAGTGAAAACCACTTGCGCAATTGCTTTTGTTTCGGAACTAGACTTTCTTAATTCTTGTATTCCCTTTTCTTCATTTATCTGAAGAGTACTGGATACCCCAAAATCATTAGAAATAGAAGGCTCAGGATGCTTACCAATTCCAGTGCTCTCAATCTGGAGGGAAGAATTCTAATTTTATTTTAGAAAAAGAGAATTAAAGATATTCCTCTGATTTCTTTTAGAATTGTAATGAATGCAGCGCTAAAGGGTTCAATTGGCCTGGCAGATGCCAATGCATGATTCCGCATAACAACAAGATTTGGGGTTCTGCTAACAATAGAAACAGATGAGAAACTTAATAAATATTGCAAAAGAGTTTGTTGCGTAAAAGGATACCCAACTAAGGCAATGGCTTGTGCGGCATCTTGTCTCTTCCAGTATTCCTCCGTGCTACCTACACAGTACACAATAAACAGCTTTCAATTGATTAGATAGAAACATAGCCATTTGTCTTTGCCATTAGATGAGGTATATCACTCTAACGATGAAAGAAAATACACAATCTTAGTTCTTCGACAAAGAGAAAAACCTTAATATTATTATATTATTACAGAGTGAAATTTATGACAGGTAAAAGAAAGTATACCAATCTCTACAAACCTTGTGGGTGCATTAGTTAAAGGTCCGTGATGTGTAGCTTCCAGTGTGACTTACACCACAAAATAGATATACTATAAAGGTTCGCACATGGAGATGCTTACGCTACAAAGTAGATAAAATTAGAAAATATCAAAAGGATTGCACTTGGTACTGAAAGCGAAATCCATGCTGCAAGGAAAAAATCAATTCTATGTTCAGATCCACTTGTTCTTTTGTACCCTTCTAACAGACGCACTCTTTTTGTTAGGACAAATGGGCAGGGTTCCCATCTCTTGTAGCAATAAGCATACCCTATCCAAATGGAAATCATTGCAATTCCTTCGAAAACCAAAATTCCACCCATTAATAGAGTAATAATCAGCAACAATAACTTCTAGATGGCTTTTTTCTTTTAATTTGCAACTTTGGACATTTGCTCTGAGTGACTAGTTAACATGATAATAATTCATGTCATTAACTCAAAAAAAGAAAGAATCTTTTTTGGGGGGTAGAAAAGAAGTGGGAAAAATTCCTTTCTTTACCTGGTTCAACCAAGTTAGAGACTTGAGTAAGTTCAAGTGACAGCTTGGCCGAATATCAGGTTATGTACTTTATGTAAACATGTGTTTTGGTTATGCAAGTTAAAACGCCTCTTGAGGCGTATAATTACTTCATACTGGCATCATGCAATGAATCATCTTGTTTAATTTTGGTGATAAATAGATTCATCTTGTTTTGGAGGTCAAATTGTGCAAGGATGCCGTAAAAGATTTCTTTTAATTTTAGTCAGTGTAGATGCAGTAAAGGTATTTCTTAGAAGTTAGAACTGATTTGGAGAATGTTGGATATTTATCTTCAATTGCCTGTGATGTAGTCTTTGAGTGTTATCTACTTCCCAAAAACATACTTTGACAATGAGATATTTGACCTTTGTCGTTCTCTTTCCATTTTTTTGCAGCTACTAGGTGTAGCAAGGAAAAGTGGATCGGTGAGGCTTTATCTTTGATCAAAATCGAGATAATATGAACTTGTCAAGTTTCCTCGAGTATTGAGCCTTATTTGTGAATCCTTTACTACATTTATACTGTACAGATTGACGTGCTTAGTCCTGTCAATGGAGATGTTCGTGCCTCCATTTCAAATGGAAGTCAAAATGAAACAGGATCTGAAGATAATTCTATTGTTGGTTTACATCTATTTGGAAAAGAGAGATTGAATTCATCATCAAGGTATTGTCTTAGACCTGCTTTAGAGAGTACAAGTATGAAATATCTGTTCACCCAGGTTAGCTCACGGAGTAAGCAACTTGTAGAAGTAAGCGCATTCTCAGACTTGGTAACAGTACATATTGCTCAATAGCTTGGTCATTTCTTTAGCAAACCAAATATTTAAATATGTATTTCTCCCGCGCTTAATTTGTGTGGAAAGAAGATTACCTTCTGATCGAATATGTAATTGACATGTGAATTGGCAAAAGATATTCCTAAAGTTGTTTGACGTGCGGATGGAATGACGTTGGGTTATGTTTTCCACATATCCTAATGACTAATGAGGAATATACCTTTGTCCTTCTCTTTAAGTTGTAAATTTTATTTGCTATAAATAAAGTTGGTGCCGACCTTCGAGGCCGGGGCTCAAATCCTGGCAGAGACAATACTAGGTAATTTCTTCCCATCTGCCTAACCATTGGTGAGTAGAGTTACCCGGTACCTGTGTTGGTCGGAGTACCTGGTGGAATAGTCAAGGTGAGTACAAGTTGGCCTGAACACCACCTTTGTAAAAAAAAACAATCTATTGTAAATATTAGGCAGAGGGATAAGAGTAATATGCAACATGTTATTCTTGGCTTATTCTAGACCAGTGCAATTTCTACTTCTGATGTTAGCTTGTGTTAGCAAGACCCTTGGCTGATTGGTGTCCCACATGATATGAAGGCCAAACATGAACTCAACATGGAATAAGAGTTAATCGCATGTTATCCCATTTGCTATCCATGAACTGCACAACCTCTTATGAATATTCCTATACAAATGTAATTATAAACTTCTGGGCTGTACCCAATATGTGAAGATTGGAATAATTGATGGTCACTAGATTATCATTTCATATTCCATAATATCCAGAGTCAACATCCCTTGGATGCTGATTAAAACAATATACTGTTTGAAATGAGTTATTACTGGTAAGTAACTAGCATTGCAACTGATGTGTCTGCCCTGTGTTGGCCTGCATGTGGATTGAAGATTAAGATTGCCTTAGACTGTTAGACATGTGGCATCAGTTTTGAGGAATGTCAAAATCAGGCTTGTTTCTGAAAGTTTTTCTTCTTAATTTTATATTTATATATTTTCTTATACATTTATAGGTCATGTACTGGGTTGTTGTTGTTGTTGTTGTGTTGTTTATAGGTCATGTACCCTGCTTACATGCACAAGAAAAGGACAAGCAAGCATGAAGTGTGTTAAAATGTCAAAGTCACTTGAAGATTCTGGTAGTGAAGTTACACAAACAACATGGAATGTTTGTGGTTCAGGCAGTATTTTGTGCTCTAAGGTAGATGCAGATGAAAACTATGCATTGTTTGGTGGGTGAGTAATCGTGAATATAGGGTTTTGGAAGATAACATTGATGATGGAAATAGCGTGTTAGTTAACGACTTCTTCTTTGATTTATCAGGAAGGGTGTTGAGGTTAATGTCTGGGATATAAACCAATGCACTAAAGTTTGGACCGCAAAATCTGTGAGTTTCACCATCTTTCTCTTTAGAATTTCTGGGTGTAGCAAACAATTGACTGGCTTTTTGATATACTTCATGAATTTGACGTGTTGTTTTCTTGTTCCAGCCACCAAAAAACAGCCTTGATATATTTACCCCAACTTGGTTTACATCTGCAACTTTCTTGTGCAAAGATGACCACCGCAAATTTGTTGCAGGCACTAATAGTCACCAGGTATTTTTTTCCCTATACCAAAATTTTCTCGTTAGCTCCATTAATTGTGTGCTTTTCCTTTGTGTCATGAAGGAAATTTTGATGCAACAACTTCATACGCCGTCTTGCCAGGAAAGACTTCATGTGGTTTATCTAATAGCCGTCTTTTGACTAACACATCTAGGCATTCTCAGGCATTTGTGAGACTGCCAAAAGACAACCTTTAGGGCCACTTCCTTCTTGGAGTGGGTGGGAGAGTGAGGTAATGGAGAGGGGAGAGGGAGAGATAGGTCCCAGAAATAATCCGAGAAGGGTGCCAAATTGGTGGGCTGATTTTAGTTTTGGTCGGGTCTATAACTTTTTGGTTCTCAAAAGTCGGTGATTCTCCGCTCCTAGGGCTTAGTCAAGTGGCAAAGGTTGATAGACTTGTGACTTAGGTCATAGGTTTGAGCCCTACGTCATGCAAACCGAGTCCAATATTTAAGTGGAAAGGGTAGACAGGCGGGCCCATTATCCCCTAGTTTTGAAGGGTGCGGTTGGTCCTAAAGGTCGGCCCCAAACAGATTTGTCGGTCATAAAAAAAGTAGTTGATTCTCCAACATGCCATATATTTTAGGCTGGTCAATATCAGTGCTGAAATGGATTTGACAAGCTTAGCAGTCCGTGTAAACCATTTTCTTCCTTCCTTTGTCTTCTTCCTAGAATGCTGCTGTTTTTTTTTCATCCCCCCGCCCCCCCCCCCCCCAAAAAAAAAAAAAAAAAACAGCAGCCAACTCTTGCACTGCTTCATTACCCAACTCCAACCACCACCCTCCATTATATTACGTATTAACTACTGAGACCCTAATCATAGCCTATACAATATTGAAATCTATATAAATTAGAAGGAAGTCTCCATAGGTGGATCTAGACTAATTGCTCAGTGAATCCACCAAAATAAAAGAGCTCAGCTAGTCTTGCATTTCAGCCACACACGCTCACTTCACAAATCCTGCTTCCGTGTATCCCCTAGGGGTTCTCTGGTTGCAGAGATATACTGGGACTGGATTTCTCCAGATTCCACAATGCAGTACCATCTTTTTATGCCAGTATGCTCTTCTATTCCTTTCACTGTTGAGAAACATTAGATAGTCTGTTGTTGGTGCTTCTCGAAGTTTTAATGGAGAGAAGCCTGTTGTTTTATTGTATTGGTTTTTGGTTTAAATAGCATAGATTGCTTTCAGCCTATTAAATACACTAAAGTTGATCCAGATCAGATCCACATATACACCCATTCTGCTTACTGTTGAACCTGCAGCCTGTAATTGGACATAGATGCTCTAAAAGTTGTATTAAGCAGGTTCATTTCACGTCTGTAAATTTGTTGCTGATTTACCTATTAATTTTTTTTGCTGCTGATATATACTGTACTAACTGGGTAATTTGTAGGTGCGTCTTTATGATATTGCTGCTCAGAGAAGGCCTGTTATTTCATTTGATTTTCGCGAGACCCCTATTAAAGCTGTGGCTGAGGATATGGATGGACAGACAATATACATAGGAAACGGGTCAGGCGATCTTGCTTCTATTGATATACGCACAGGTAAACAGTTGTCGCAACATAGTGATAATTGTTTATGGTGTCATTAGACATAATCTTCATATACATCTTTGCCATATAAGTAGACAGTATTTTATTATTGTGGAAGAAGGGTGCATTGGAAAGGGCAAGATATCCTTAAAACACTAGTCACTTTTTCCAAAATTATTGAGGATATTGCTAGACCAATTTTATGATTGTGCATGTTATTCTCCACATTTGTGTTATCGAAGTTTAAGTGTGTTCTGTTATTTGGTTCTGGCATGGAACTGATATTGTTTATAGAAAGTACGACAATGGATTTACGTGGCAAACATAATACATTTGTTCAAACTTGTGTTTCTTCTACACTGATAAGGTTTTATGTTTAAGCTGGGCCACTGTACTTTGCATTTCATTTGTTTAATGCGTAAGAGCATTGTGATATGGTTTATGACTTCAGTTTCACAAACGCAGTTGCACACAGACAAAGGTGTTCTTTAATGGTATTCTGTGTCGACCTGTTGATTTCTGCTTTTTTTAATAGCTTGAACTTCCTTCAGTTTACTTCTCTTTGACATGATTCTTGTTGTTTATGAAAATTAACTTGTCAGTCTAGGAACACAATTTGCTCTCTAAATCGCGATTCTGATGTCTAGACTCATTTAATTCACATATTGTGGGTCTCACAATTGAGTGCATCCTTTTTGTTTCAGGGAAACTTTTGGGATCCTTCTTGGGGAAATGTTCTGGAAGTATAAGATCTATAGTTAGGCATCCAGAGCTGCCGGTTATAGCCTCATGTGGTGAGTATGTGAAATCCCAGATAACTTCTTTATAACCCAGTTATAGCCTCATGTATTTATCCATGGTCCTTGTATTCACAACAGTTTTGATCTGGATATATGATTGCTTTGTTGATGGAAGCTACTGCCTGGGAACACAGATATTGTCCTATAGTCATGTTGGTTCCGCATTTGCTGAATGCAAGATATAATCTCATATTAGAAAGTCTGAAGCTTTTGAAACCTTGTCTGTCACATTATTTAAGAACTGGAAGCGTAGAACACATACCTCTTTATAGAAGTGCTATTGTTTTTCTTCAACCCGTGTTCCTCATAAGTTATTCACGTGAAAAAAGTTACTTTTGATTAGGATTGGACAGCTACTTGCGCATTTGGGATGTCAAGTCACGGCAACTTCTCTCTGCGGTATGTTATTTGTCTATGTTACAGCTTTTATAAGAAATGAGCGGACAACTCAATAGAAAACTATATTTTGTCTGAGCTACACCCCCCCCCCCCCACACACACAAAACACACACACACAATGAGTGACTGTTGACTGTTCTTCTTTTGCTCAGCTCTTCATATTAGTGCATTGCAACATTTTAGAACTGAAACTCAAATTTGAATTGGTGTCTCTTTGGGCTGGTTTAACTCTTCGGACTATCGAGTTAAAAAGTCAAAGCTCTACCATATTGAAGTATAGAATACAAGTTCCAATCCTATCACATTAGATTAGATTGGAACTGAGTTTTAAGACTTTTTGATATGGAAACTGTCACTTTTGTAAGGATCCTGTGTTACTCACTGCACAATTCGTGGTGTTTCTTTTGTTTCAATAAAATGTTCACTTATCTATCAGTAGAAAGTATCTTCTTGAAACACTGATATCTTATGTTCTTTTTTTATTGGACAATCTACTTCCCATTATTCGTCAGGGCTCTTTTGATAAGCTTTTTGTTTAGAATTCCTCAAAAACTTTATATGTTTCGGCAAATTGAATTGTTCTCTTTGAACACTCGCGTTCACCTGATATCTTATCGTCCTTCGACTTCGAAGTTGTTAAAGTTAAAGCTTTCCTGAGTTAGCATTCCAATTCGACCAAGTCATAGTGTATTAGTGGTTCTAGTGTCCCATATTCTGACTATAAAGATAATTGGTGATGTTTCTAAATGAAGAGGTTATTACTTAAGAAAGAAACCCTTTCTGGCTTTTATCTTTTCTTTTCCTGCCTTTTTGGTTGACATATAAAGTTTGTCTACATGATATGGGTCTAGATGTGGTCCTGTCCTGCCGCCTAATGATAAATTTTTGCGGTCAGATGCTATATTGCTTTAACAGAGCTTCTTCTTCCCTGTTACATGTTTACAAAATAGTTAGCTGGTTTGATCAAAGAGATTCAAGTTTAATATGTGCTGCTTACCCGTCATTAGCACCATGTAGCATGTATTGTAGGTCAGATCAAGAGTGTGGTGTGCCATAAATATTCGTAAGCATGCGTATATGCAGAAATACTACTAATGCGAGAATTTGGACGCGTATTCCTAATTGTAAAACAAAATATTTGGCTGTAACAACAGATAATGAAATGATAGTTTATTGTCCATGGTTACTACACATTGGGATTAATTTGGGTATAAAACAATCTCCACCTATGTCAAGGCACAGCGTGTCCGAAGCCCGGATAAAAAGTAGGGTTGCAATAGATCGACAGTGTAGAAATAGGTAAACTATGAACGAAGGATTCATATAGCCAAACCTTAATTAATTTGGGATTTAGGCATAGTTGATGAATTAGGAACATGTATCTATTATTTATCTTAAATCAGTAAGAGAGAGAGATTCTCAAGTACTTCAGCTGGAATTTGGATGCAGGTTTTCTTGAAGCAGCATCTCAGCAGTGTTGTTTTTGATTCAAAATTCTCCACGAGAGGTAAGCTTTCTTTCTACATCTCCTAGCTCTTCGGTGATAATGCCTTGGTCTGTATGACTGTATCTGTGTCCAGTTAGTATAAATATTCTCTTTCTTAAGACATCAACAAATTTTCTTCAACCTGGATTTCCGTCTGCCTTGCTCTTATGTTTCCCTTCTGACGTGTGGAATATAATTTTCTTTTACGGTCCAGTACGTTAAATCCTTTTAGAATTTAGTATAGGAATTTGTCAGAACTCGGGAGAACTGGAGACAGAATGAAGTTATCATTTTTATATATTCTGGGTGCTGCCCCATAACCATACTAGCAGGCTTATGAGCTTACTTGGAATTCTGTGGTCGATTTTGTGCACCACTACTTTTCTCTTGGTTGCCTGAAGAGTTCTTTGGTTGTTTTTGTCCATTGCTTTTTTCTTTCTTTCTTAGTTTAATAGATTCGACCAATTACCAAGACTATTTTCTGCCTAGCTTTTCTGTCTGTTCCACCTTCCTTCCCCTCCGCTCCTTGTTTGCCTTTGCTTTTCCTTAAGATCTAACTATCCTAACAAGTAGATGTGTCATTATACTTTTTCAGAATCTCAGGTACCTCCTCAGCAGCAAGATCCAGATGAAACATTACAGACAGAAGAGGAGGAAGGGAAGCCTGTTAAAAGGAAGAAGGCATCAAAAGAACACAGCGGAAGCAAGAAACCAAAGACCAAGAAAAAGAGTAAAAGGTCAAAAGGAGACAGTAGCGATGCTGCTGCATAATCATTTTGCTTCCTGGAATCCCCAAAGTCTTGATGACATGTTACGCCACCAGGTAAGCTAAAGGACCGTAGCATACACCAGAACACGGTGAATATGTGAGAATCTGTGACTTGGTTGCATTTGTATGTACAAGTAGAAAGAACACGGAAACTTGAGTGGGTATTTGCTGAATGTAAGCGCTAGCTTGTGGTTCAGGAGGTTTTTTTTTTTGTGTTTTATTTTTTCCGAAAAAAGAGAGGCAAGCTGAAGTTAGTACCTGATCATCTTGTTTTGTTGCTAGATAATACAGATCGCGAAATATTATGTACTCCCATTTGAAAGGCATTTTGGGAAGAGTTTTTCTAATTTGGAAAGACAATTGAGTTGGTTATAGGTGGCTCTGGCATGTGCTTTGTTCAAGTTAAACACCAATCTTTTGAGATTAAACAAATATTTGAAAGGGGTAAAAATGACAAAAAGAGAAAAGGCGCCTGTACTTTTACGACCACTATAGAATTACTTGGTCTTCCTTCTTAAAGTTGAAAATTGGCAAGGGCCTATCATTCTTCTTCTTTTTTCCTTTCAGGCGTATTGATTTTTCATCTACATCGAAAATGATTTTATTTTATTTTCGTTCCTGCTTGAGTAAAAAAAAAAAATTCTACTAGAACTAAAAAAACTAGAGAATTATGTTGATGATGTTTTATAGGGACCTGAAGGTATGCAATTCACAAGAAACTTTAATAACTTTAAAGTATTAAAAACAAGGAAGAAAATATATCAGGTGCATGTTCTTGACTTATAATCCCCTCCACCATATGATATTTTAGTCTTTTGCTTTTGTGTTGATGGCATTTGCTCAGCACCATCCACCATAATATTTTGAATCTATCATTTTTTATGGTGAATGCTTGATACTCTGTTTGCGGTGCATCTCACTGCTGATTTCAATTGATCGCATAGTATTTTGAAGAATTTGTGGATTGGTTTAGTCGAGTTTGACGAAATGGCGTAACCTATTAATAACTTCTGTTTTATCAAAATCTTTGCTGGTCAAATTGTCCCTTTGCTTGGTCAGTTAGTGTGAAGTGTGAATTACATTCTTAGTTGTTTATTTCTTTTTTTTCTCGGAGTTGATTGAAGAGTAAATTTTATGAATGGTTATCGAACTTTTAGCTTATTACATAAAAGTCATTATTATTTTTTTTGTCACATAAAAATCATTTAACTTTGCTCCGGTTATTACAAAAATTATTTTGGCCGAATTTGACAAAGTTCCCACTGGAAAAGTGACATGTCAGCCTTAATTAGTGTATGTGCTTAATTAAAGGGAAATTTTCATAAAGTATTATCTTTTAGTAGTAATTAGCCATCTATAGATACCATTTGCTATATTACAGATTATAGATACCTTTTATGTGGTTATAAGATGTATTTGATGTATTTAAGCTATTGTATTCATGAATACAATAGCAAAAATAGGCGTGAATCAGGGAAGTCCAGCTAATCAGTTGTTGTATTCGAGTGTATTCGACTGTATTCATGGAGTGAAACATGCGATTACAGCTGGACAGATTATTGTATTCGACTGTATTCACGGCGTGAAATAGGGGATTACACTGTTTTTAAAACGGAAAGTGAATCAATTAACATAATAGACTCCTAATATAACTCAACAAACTCAATTATAACACACAAATTTGGTATTTTCAGTTATAAAAAAGATTCTCAACCGAAAAATACCCCAAAAACATAGCAATCTTCAGAGAAATTATATAATACATCTGAATACATAAATTATATTAATTAAAAAAACTTATGAATACATTCATGGCATATAGCGAGACAGTGAATACAATGAAATACATAGAATACAACGGGATACATTGAAATACAATGAGAAAAAAAGACAATGAATACAATGAAATACATGGAATACAACGAGATACATTGAATTACAATTGAAAAAAAGACAAATGAATATAATGAAATACATGAAAATACACTAAAATATATTAACAGAAAGTCATCCTACAACATCCATATCTCCAGACTCACCATCTCTGGAGACACCTTTGTCTCCACTAACAAACCGAAGTTGGCAGAGACAAATATACTTCAGCAACTCCTTCGACCTGCCCTTCTATTTCCCGCGCATCCTTCGCAATCGGCACCTAGTTTGCGAGTGTAACTATACTCTAACAATTCTCCTACTACAATGGAGGATATCGACGGAGGAGAAATGGCAAGCGAACTAGAAAGAGAAGAGGAAGAAGCAACCACCGACTTACTCCGCGATCGATTCCGATTATGCATTATTTCCATTGCTGAAGCCGATGGTATTTTTTTTAATCAAAACACATATAGTAATTTCTGAAGTGGGTTTTGCACAAATCAGTGGAAGGAGGAGGAGATCGAAAATTTTAATGGGATGAGGGAAGAGAATGAGATGTATCAAAGTAGAGAGAGAAAGAAAATAGTGCAACTGATTAGCGTATTTAGTGGCTTAGGGCTAGGAAGTAACCAAAATTAAATATTTTGCTATAAACCTTAAAATGTATCTATAGAATATAACTTTTTTAAATGATATTTATTTAAAATAAATAAGGTGTTAACCTTTGCTATAGGAGGTAAAAATTCCTCAATTAAATAGGGTTAATATACTAAGCCCATTATACCCGCCTAAGTTATACCCGGCCCACTATACACCAAATAAACCTGACCTACCCATTCTCCTTAAAATTAATTCTCTCTCTTTGTTACTTCCTCAGTTAGGGCTCAATGTATTGAAACAAAAAATATTCCTTGAAAAAGATGAAATCCTCTTCAAGATCGAGGAATAAATTAGGCAACTCTCTGAGCTCTTTGTTCCATTATCATCATATGTTGCTTCAATGGACCACCATGAAGCAGAAACAACAAAACAAGGGCGGAACATGAGGTACAAACAAACTCTTTTTATCTTTGTTTATGTGTTATTCAAGGGACCACCGCGAATATTATTTTGTTGTTCTTGTTTGTTTATGTGTAATTACAACATGCCCATTATCAATTTTTCAGAGTTTTAGGGTTTGTGACACTCAATCTTAGGGTTTAAATCGGCCTTTTTGGGGGAACATTTGAAGGGTATTTCATGCATGAATATGGGTCTTTCTTGTTCTCTTTTCTATGTTGAAGTAATTCCCAAAGACCCAAATTAATTTTTTGTTGATTCTGGTTTCTCATAATGATATATTTTTTTTACTTTTGTTCGTTCTAACTATGGTTATTTATTTGATTTATATGTAGAAATTTGAACATTTCTTGAGTGGAATTAATGAAAGGGAATTCTGGGATGATACAAATCAGTCTGATAATGATTTTAATGATGATGACTATCACTTGTTTGAGTCTGATGATGATTTTAGTGATATAATAGTTGAAACACATACTAGAAAGAAAAGGGAAAGACCTAAGAAAATAGCAAGCAGATTGCCATCATCCACTAGTATTCTAATACCTGAACTTAATGACAAATTTGACTTGATTTTGCCTCATCAGAAGAACTAAATGATGTCAAGTATGATAGAGAAAATAAGGAGGAGGATGAGGTGACATATCCAGAGTATGAGGAAGAAAAGGATAAGTATAATCCAAGCTTGGAACTTGGAATGAAATTTAGAAGTCTTGGGCAGTTTAAAGAAGCCTGCAGGAATTGGGGTATTAAGAATAGGCGCCAACTTTAGTTTCCTACAAATGACCAGACGAGGGTGATATGTGCTTGTAAATTAGATGGCTATCCATTTAGGTGTATGCCAGTGTTGTGAGTAATGTGGATCCAACAACTCAAATAAAATCTATTGATATGCCACATACTGGTGGGTATGTGTTTCAGAATTTTCATATGGATGCTCAATGGATTTCTAAGAGGTATTTCAGTACTTTTAGGGCTGATCCTGCATGGAGTTGAATGGCATCATAAAGAGGGTAACTGATGATTATAGTTATACCATAAGTAAGGCTAAGGTTTGGAGGGCCAAACGATTAGCTTTGAAATGGATATATGGAGAAGAGGGTGATCAATATGCAAGGCTATTATCTTATAGAGCAGAGCTATTAAAATCTAATCCTGGCTCAACTGCCACTATTTGGAGAGATGAAGGGAGATTTTTGAAATTCTATGTATGCCTTAGTGCACTTAAAGTTGCTTTTAAATCAGGTTGTAGGCCACTAATTAGTTTAGATGGTTGCTGGCTGAAAGAAAATTATGGTGGAAACTTGTTGAGTGATGTTGCTATAGACCCGAATGACTGCATATTCCCAATAGTTGATTTGGTTGCCAGGACTTGTACATGTAGGAGATGGGATTTGACGGGTTTACCATGTCCGCATGATGTTGTGAGTATCTTAGGAAACAATGAGAAGAGAGTAGAGGATTTTGTAGTGGCCTATTATCATATTGCGACCTTTAAGAATGTATATTCATACTTTATCAACCCCACTAACCCCGAGTCGCATTGGCCAGAAGTTATTAATGGTGGTATAGTAATTCCACCTAAATTGGTCAAGAAAAAAAGGGGAAGACCTGCTAAATCCAGGAGGAAGGAAGCTGAAGAGATGGAACCAAAAAGACAAGCACAAAAAGAAAGCAAGGCAGCTAGAAAATTGTCTAAAAAGGGCAGCACTTCCATAACTTGCTCAATCTGTAAAGAAGTTGGTCATAATGCCAGAGGGCATTCTAAGTTTGTCCAAAAAAATGCTCAGATGCCAATTAAAAAAGAAACAACTACAATTCCAACTCAAGAAGAAGATGATGATTTTTGGGGATATTCAAATTTGTACCACTCTGAAATGTGGTGTAATTCTGGTACTAACAAAGATGGAGGACTGAACTTTAACTTGACAAATCAGTTTACTATTACTGAGGCTTGTTGGTTATGCTGTGGATTCTTTAGTTGAATTTTAAATAAGTTGCAATTAAATTTTGGTCTTTCAGGTGGCTGCTATGTGTACTGGTTCTGTTGTCGAACTTGGAGTTGTTGAACTTGGAGTTGCTGTGTGTGCTGAAGTTTCTGAAACTGTTATTTGTGATGAAGTTTCTCAAGTTGCTGCTGTTGGTGTTTCTAAGAGAGGCCGGAGTATGAAGAAAAAAATTATGATTGACTATGTTACTGCCGTGATTAAAAAGAAGTCCAGGGTCTCTAGGAAGTAAAAAATTATGGAGTATTTTGTGTTTTTGTATTAAATATATAGTTTGAATGGCACAGAATGTGCATTTTGCAGTTTTCACTATGCGGTGCATTCTAATTGTTTATGTTGGCTTATTAAGCAGTATTTTGTTGGGTTGGTCTTACTTAATAGCCAACATTTTGGCATATATTAGAATGCACTGTTATGAAATGGTTTCACTTTATTTAGTCCCTTTTTTATTTTGCTATTTAAAGTATCCCATTTTTGCATTTTAAATAGTTTTAGTGAATGAACTGAAAATTTTCTTAAGTTGCACTTAAAATGGGTCAAGGCATAGGTAAATCATGACAGGTACAGAGTATGGAAAAAAATGAGCTCCATTCAAGCAATTGGGTCAAGTATTTTATGGGTCAAGGTATGATTTAATATTATATTTAACTTTCTTAATCAATATAAAACACTAATTAAGGCTGCCACGTCACTTTTTCGGTGGAAACTTTGTCAAATTCGGCCAAAATGATTTTTGTGATAACCGGAACAAAGTTAAATGATTTTTATGTGACAAAAAAAAGAATAATGACTTTTGCGTAATGAAGCTAAAAGTTGGATGACCATTCATAAAATTTACTCTTGATTGAATTACAACTAGTATATTAATATTTTCGCATTTTTGTAACACATACTTGTTTATAGTCCATATTGTGAACACCTAATTTTTGACCATGTTTGAATTCTTTTTCCCACTTATCTCATAAATACCTCACTTCTCACCCATCTTCCCGTTTCCCTTTCACACGTGCATTCCCATACCCATATTCCCGTGTCCCCCACGCCTGTCCCCATCTCACTCTCCTTTGTCCCTACCCACTCCCTTTTGCTCCCCACTCTTTGTCCCCCATATGCTCTCCACTCTTTGTCCCCCACATGTTTCTCACTCACAACCCATATTCCCCCCATAGACACACGACCCCTCACCCTTCCACTCTTCTTCTCCATCAACACATATTATTACATATTCTTTATATAAGTCATACATTTAGATTAGTAAAAAAAAAAAGAGGAGGGACAACAAAATAGGAGGAGATCTTTGAACAAGGAAAATAACGTGAAAAGTGGGAGGAAGAAACAGAAAAGATTCAATTAGATAACAAGTTTGAGAGATTCTCGTATAATTAGGAGGTCAAGTTTTCGTTTGTGGCTTCGGGTTCGACGTTGCTGCTACTTTGTCCGGCTTGAGTTTCGATATTGGATTGGAGTTGTACTGGTTCTCTTTCTTGTATTACTGGAACTTTTTTTTGCTAAGGTTTTTATTCTATTCTTCTTCACTGTTATTTCTTAGTTTTATTTAGAGCATTAGGATTTGGTTCCTTTTATTAGTAATTTATTTTCTTAATCTGTTATTTTCCTATTTGAGCATATGTTTCTGAATTTTGTTATCATTTAATTTATTTGGTGAAAGACTAAAAGAAAGAGATTTCATAAGAGATGAAGATTAAAACGATTACGGTGATGATATAAATGTTTGCATAGTGTTAAACTTAGTGGTCAGTTAAGCTTGCACAAATTATACTATGATATTAGAAATGAGCGTATTTTTCAGTTATTTTTATGAATAAGCCATAATCTATAATAATTTTTTTCTTTATAAGATTGTAGTAAGTTTCATTTATATAATGAAAAGTTTTTCTTCTTTGAGTATATATTTACAACTGTTAACCATTCGACCATGAAAACTAAAAAAAATCAGGTATTAATTTTAGTAGGAATACCTCATAAATTAGAAAATCTTGTTAATCCTATCAATTTCTCTATGCCTTTAACTTCACTGCATGTTACTTTAATATTGTGATTAACTATCTTAAATTAGTCTATGAATGTATACTTCTATTAGTTCACTGTTGAAGAATAACTTCTAATTTTCATGAGCTTTATCTTCATTTTATGAACTTTATTTGAATTGTGTTTTTCGTTGTTTGTTTTGTTAGCATAAATATTGTTCTTTGTAAATTAATTGGACATTTCACATTATATATATATATATATATATATATATATATATATATATATATATATATATATATATATATATATATTCACATTTTTATCATGAATTGGTTCAAGGAAGGATATAGCTTATTTGGTCTAGACATATTGTAAGGCCTATCAATAGATACATGCGGGTTAATTAATTCAAAGCTCACAATAATATATATATTAGAATAAAGAAATAATTGAGGGAGAGTGAAATAGTCATGAACTAATTCAAGAATTGTTGCAATAAAAAAAATATACAAATATATGTATTGGATAAGAAGGGACTAATAAATGAAATATTTTAAATACGCTTAAAAGTTTTGGATGTACTTTAATTATTGGCTCATGTGTTCATACCCGAACCTTGGATTGATATGCTTAAGTAATAAAAGGGTCATGTGCGCATTCCCGCGTCTTGGTACCTTTGATTTTAAAATAATCATGTGTACATTTCATACATTGGTTTAACATCAACTTCAAAGAAGAATACCTTGTGTGCGCACCGCATCTTGGTAAACACAATTAATAATTAATTAAGTGATAATAAATAAACTATAATCTATAAAATACAAGAATAGTTAAAAATAATATAAGCCAAATATAGTCCATAAAACGACCGTGCTAGAACCACGGGACTCGGGGAATGCCTTACACCTTCTCCCCGGTCAACAGAATTCTTTACCCGGACTTTGTTTTCGCAGACCAATAATAATAGAGTCAAACTTTCCTTTGAATAGGGATTCAAATAAAAGGTGACTTGGAACACCGGCAAAAATCAATTTCAAGTGACGACTCTGTAAATAAAATAATCCTTATTTCAAATTTGTCACTTTAATTGGAAAAACTCTTTAACCCTCAATCCATAACACACATTATATTTTGGAGGAGTAAAAAAAAAAGGGGTGTGACAGCTCTGGCGACTTTGCTAGGGACCTACTTAATAAAAATTCGAGCTTGTACATTAACTTTATTTGGATTTATTAATTTTTGTACATATTGTGTTTGGGAGCATAATGTGCTATTTGTCGCTTATTTACCACTTTAATATTTATTTGAACTGTGATATAAATTGTATCCTCTCTCGCACCCCTCTAAGTCTTCTGATAGGTAGTTATGTTGTATTTGCCTACCAGCATCACAAAATTTCTGTCTTGAGATAAAGCCAGTTAGCCTACCAGCTTCTGGTGAAGGATTTAATCACACATGTTTAGGCGGGAGAGCCGTTAGCTAGCCAGTGTTGTTCTACTACTGGTGATGCTTGACGCTCCTCGGCTCGGGTTGTCCACCCGGGTAAGCCAGGTCTAGATACCATCTCCTTTAGGATTTGAAAACTTAGAAGAACAAAGCAATGAATATCCCTAGTAGGCTATGCTTTATTTGCATCATGTGCATTGGACTTAGCGGGACTCGACACAGGGGTCGAGCCCGTCTAGACATATACCAATTTTTCGGACCAACATGTTCATCTTATGTGCTATATGTAACATTATTTGGTAGGCTTCACTCAAATGTTGACCGGCTTTACGATAGATTGATTGAACAGAGGAGAGAGGAAAAGAAAATTTCCCCCAAGTTTCCATAGAGTACCCATTTTTTTTATATAAAATTTGAAGCGTTTTTAAAATTATAATTTTTTTTAAAATAGTTTTTTAGTTATTTTAACCGAACTACGCGGGTTTAATTCTCACCGGATATGAGATATGTAGGCAACCTTCATCAGGTTCAACCCCATTTTAAATAAAAAAAAGTAAAAAAAAGAGGGTTTTCTATGGACTATTAGTTATTCTTGTTTTTTTTTCAAATAATGATAATATAGTCACTTTGTCAGTTTTTAACCAGTTTTTCCCTTGCATCTGGTCTTTTTGTCGAAATAGCCTTGAAAATTTCATCGAAAATGCGAAATGGGAGGCCGGTTTATTTATTATTATTATTATTATTATTATTATTATTATTATTATTATTTACTTGTTTTTTTCAAAAAAAAAAAGGAGTCATTTGGGCCTTTTATTTTTTTTAATGACTATATTACTAATTTAACTTTTTTTAGTCCCACAGTTTGGTTTTTATTTTTTTATTTTTATTTTTATAGAGTCAAACCCGAGAAATCAAATTTTTTATGTCAATAGTATATTTGATTAAGACCTAATCTCGTGTTCAGATAAATAGTTGCGCCATAGTGGGGAAAGAGGTAAGTCTAAAAAGAGTCCCAAGTCAGAAAGGATACATGATTTTCTTATTGTTGATCAGATACCACAATTGTTGTGGGATTGGTGGAGAGATTTTAAGGAATATGAACGAAACTAGATAAAGAAGTACTTGGGACATTTGGTTCACATGATGACGATCCAACCCAGGAGGGATGTGATCGAAGCTTTGATTCCGTATTGAGATCCTGAAAATAATGTGTTCCATTTTACTGACTGTGAAATGACTCCGACCTTGGAGAAAATTGCTCATTTCCAGGGGCGGGGCCGTAATCTTCGCCGCCAAAGGCCCATAGTACCAAAAAATGTGAATGGGGGTAAGTTTCTGAAACTCTTGAACATAAATTACGGACAATATGAAGGTTTAGGAGGCAAGTGAGTTAAGTTGGAATTTCTGTTTCACTTGTACGGCCTAGAATGCAATTTCGAAAGAAATGTGAGAAAATTGAAATCAAAGGAAGACAAGGAAACATGGAAGATACATAGAAGGTTTGCATTTATGGTTGCTTTTTTGGGGCGTGTAGTTGTTCCAGAAAGGGAAGGACGTATTGACATCCGCTTGGCAGGTGTAGTTAAGGCTATGACCTCAAAAGGGGATGATTATATGTTGGTCCCTATGATTCTTTCTTCCATTTTTCGTGCTTTAACTAGATGTAAATTGGGCGCACGAAACTTTGATGGCTGCAATATTTTGTTACAGATATGGTTTTTGGAGCATTTTTATCATCATCCTACAATCACCAATTTTAGCGAGCTCTGGTCTAATCACACTTATGATCACCAGAAAAGAATTGACAAATGTGACTTACCAGAAAGGATTGACGCTTGGAAAGAATTGCTTCTTACGTTGTCTGTCAAACAGATCACATGGAACTACGATTGGTTTTCCTCTAAAGAGGTCATTTGTGAGTCTGCATACTTTTCTTATTTGGTACTCATAGGATTGGATGGTGTTCAGCCCTATGCTCCACTTCGGGTAATGCGCCAATTTGCACGACGACAAGAGGTGCCACCAACACGAGATATGAGCAAGTTCTGTTATATTTTGGGTAAAGATCAACCTCATGACGAAGAGGAAATTATGAAAAATTGGTATGCAAGTAAAGTCTCAGAGTTGAATGAGATGGTAGAAGACCGAGATCGTGGAGAGGTGATGCCTGAATATATTACTTGGTTTCATGATCCTTCGTCGTTTAGAGATAGGCCTGAGGGGTCGAACAGGAGGCAAAATGATCAAAGAACTATAGAAAAGCTGAAAGAGGAATTGGAGCATGCTCAGATGACCATAGCCAAACAACAAGCCCAGCAGCAAGTAGGAGTTGCTCAGATTCGTTTAAATATTGAGAAAAATTATCAATCTGCCTTGAGGGTCATGGATAAAGATCTAAAGCAAGCTAAAAATGAGGCAGCCCGCTTGCAAGAAGAACTAGCAAACACAAATGGTTTAGTCAGAAGAGTTGAGGCGAACAAAAATGCTGAAATACATAAGTTGCAAGAAGACTTGAGCATCGTTGAGGAAGCAATGCACCAATAACAAATGGAGTTTGATCTCCAGAGTGAGAAGTTCAAGTCAATTAAGAATCACCAACTAGCTGAATTCGAGACAGAGAAACGTCACTATCATGAGGTAATAGGTTGGCTGCAAAATGATTTGACCGAAGACATGAAACAAAGGAACTCAGCATTGGACCGCGAGGCAGATGCACTAAATTTGGCCGATGCCCGTGGGCGGCAAATCGATGGCATGTTTGTGTTCCAAGAGAATGTCAAGAGAAGGATACTTGAGATAGCCGAGTACACTGCTCTGAGGTGCACAGATTGTGAGAAAATGAATAAGAAAATGTTTATCGAATCTGCAATCAACCTCGCTTGCCACATTGCTACAGATCTAGAAGCCCTGTACAAAGATATGTCCAACCAATTAGGGCAGGGAGCGCCCCAACCAAGATGATGTCAAGTGGATAGTCTGCGAATTTAGAGTCTTTGTTGCATTCACTTTTTAAGATGTTTTAGTAGGTGTATTTTTATTTTTGAGTCTATGAAGGGTCTGTTTGTGGCTTTGGTTTTATGGAGTCTTGTTTCAATCTAGTCGAATCTATTGTAGTTTTCTTTGCGCATTTTGTTTCAACGTCTTGTACCAAAAACAAAATATATATTGAAAACCCACAAAGATTTTATTTTTCAAAATTTTGTGTGTGTTTGTTTTTTTTTGAAAAAAAATCAATCAAGTGTCTTGCATCCCTGGACTACGTAATGATCTGATTCATGCGGCTACATGATATGTAAGCAACCCACAAAAGGTTCGATCAAAATATTTTTCAATGAATCTAAGTTAGGATCAAAATGAGGGGAGTAAAAAAAAGGAAGAAGAGAATAAGAGCGCCAATAAGAAGCAACTTGATAAGCCGGAATAAAACATGAAGCCTTCCAAAAAGCATTTTAGAAATGGTGATGATGTTAGGAGCATAGTATATTATGTGTAATTCATATCTATAAAATGCCTAACCCTAACACGTTTGTTGTCTCTTACAGTAAGTTTAAGGTGGTTGGTTTGTGGTGAATCTGGCAACACATCATTACTTCACAAGATCTAAGGGACCAGTAGTAATGGATCACAATGATGAAATTGAGTTGCTCAGTGATAATTGTCACACCTCCTTTTTCCGCCCCGCGAGGGCGTAGGGAGTTTTTTTCAATTAAAGGACAGTCGAAACTGGATTTATTTATTTGTTTCAGAGTCGCGACTTGGGAGATTTAGGGTGTCCCAAGTCACCAATTTTAATCCCGAATCGAGGAAAAGAATGACTCTATATTATAGTCCGCGAACCAGAAATCCGGATAAGGAATTCTGTTAACCCGGGAGAAGGTGTTAGGCATTCCCGAGTTCCGTGGTTTTAGCACGGTCGCTCAATTGTCATATTTGGCTCATTTATCTGATTTTTAAACAATTAAGAACTTATATGCAAATTTAACTTTTAAAACCGCTTTTATCATTATTTATTTTATACAAAATTGCAACGTCGTGAAAACGCATCTCGAACCACGCCACAACCAGTGCACACGTGATTTGTTGACGCATTTTGACTTCGTCAAGATCGTGATTTGGGTTACATAAATGTACACCCGTATTTAAAAAAATAACCTTATTAAATATGCGCCAAAATACTACGCGTTATGATACTATTAGGTAGGACTGTGAATTTTACTAAATCGCCCATCTCGGAATCTAGGTATTTTCTTATATATATAAAAAAATAAGATTGGAGGACTGCAATTTTTTATTATTTATATTTATTTATTTTTTAGCGAGATCCTCCCTTATTTTATGAATACCCTTTAATGACTACATCTTTATTATTACTAAGTTTGTCTATAATTATGAAGTCAATCTCTACATACTTAAAAATAACATATTAATTACTAATTTAAAACAAATATTAATGGAAAGTAATATTACTAAAATTATAATTACAAACAACATGGAATCGTCAAAAAATAAAAAATAAAAACTAATTATCCCATAGTTGGATTAAAATTCATATTGTTAGTATGACTTAAGCTTATTGAAATTAATTATTTGCAAATACTGAAGATTGAAAAAAAAACTTGATTACTAAACTATATTTCTAGAAATTAAACAATTTAACCTTAACTAACCTTGTTTTAATTCATATCATGTCCTAATACTTGATTCGCAAACTAATTCATGTTTTAACTGAAATTAACTACATGATTCCGATTAACTTAACGTTGACAAAAAAAACCTTATGAATAAGGAACTTAGTCAATTTTTGCCAAACTGATTCAATAACGCCATTTTTACGTTATTTCTTCTATTTTGATTATTAAACAGTTTTAATTAGTAATCAGGCTTAAATATATTTCCTAATAATCCGGTTAAGGCGTTATTTAATATATCGCTATAACATGCCTAGTTATGCCAAATGACAGTGATTTACAGAATAATAATACATGAATAATCTAAATGTAATTAATAAAAAAACTAAATTAAAAATCTAAACTTCCATTCTTCACTTTCAGCTTACAAAAGGCCAAAATTACAGTTGTGTAACTGATATTGGAAGCAAAAGAAAATGAAGATGAGAATCAGCAGCAGTAATAACAGTACAACACAGCAACAACCCAGCAACAGTAACAACCCAGTAACAGACTGGTGGAGTAATAATCCCAAAACAAAATAAAAGCTTCAAGCTTTGATAAAACAACAATTAATTCTGATTACAAACAATGAAAGAAAACAGAAGATTTTTTTTTAGTTTTTTTTTTATTTTTGAAAGTTTAAATATTTTTCGGAATTTTCTCTCTCTTAAATGTTCAGCCCTTTTCTCTCTCTTATTTTCAGATTTGTTTCTCTCTCTCCTTTTTCTCTTTCAGTCTATCTGTGTTCTATTTTCTATTTATCTGTCTTTTCTTGTGTTCAAGACTTCCTCTATATAACCCATCCCATAAATCTTTCAATCAATTAAAATCAATACTTTTTCTCTACCAAACCCATTATCTTTCCACTCATCCCCATTACATTAAATAAACATATCACACCACCCCATTATATTTTGTCCCCCATGCCTAACATAAACAAATACAAGATTCTCCTCACTAAATTTTGTCTTGTCCCCCCTTTATATTAAACAATTATATCACAACCCACCCCATTTCATTTTGTCCCCCATGCTTTACATAAAAAATTACAAAATGTACAATTCCTAAACTACCCCTCCGACCTTACTGAAATTACCAAACTACCCCTGAACGTACTGCAAATTACCAAACTACCCCATCAGCTATAACACATCAATTAATCACACTCAACCAAAATATAGCCAATATGACCAATTTTTACCTAAATTCAAACAACAATATGAACACGGATGAACATCATAACAACAATATCACATGAACACAAATTGAACAACAAAGAACAACTAAAATTTGTTTGAACAATATTTTTAGCAACAACAAACCTATTTTCGGATTCAACAACAACAACAATCAAACAAGTATATTTAGATTTCTAAATTCAATAATATTGAACTTAAGATTAACTCTAACAACATTACAACAAACAATTCCTATATTAAACTTTAAACAAGATTATGAGACAATTTCAAAAATAATCATAAATGGTAAACAAGAAATCAAGCTACACAAATTTCGGATTCAAGATCAAACAAACAAAGTATGAACATGAATGAAATCTATATTAAACAACAAGCATGACAGATTCAAACGATTAAATCAATATATTTCCTTCAACACAACTAAATTCTTTTTTAGACAAATAACAAGATCGACGAAGAAACAATTATGAACTTAAACTTGAACTTAACAATATTAACAATTTCTAAAAATACATAAACACATGAAACAAATTGAAGAAACAATTAATTAAACTTCAATTTGTATCTCACCAACATTAGACTAACAACTTTTACCTAAACAACAAAACAAACATGAAATAAACATGAAAAACCACTAATTAAATTTCCATTTGAAATCTGAAAATTAACTTAACAAAACATATGAACATGAACAAAACAAAAAATCAAATATCTAACCATAGACATGAACAAAACAAACATTTGCCGTTTTTAGATTCGAGAATATCAAAACAAGGTACGGACAAAAAATAAAATTCAAAATCTACCAACCGGATTGAAACGACGAACAACGACCAACCAACGACGACGACATCGACCAAAACTCATCCGTGTACGCGAGGCCGAAGTGAAGAGGACGGAGGTGAGGCGGCAGCGCGGCAGCGTCGGGGGCAGCTGAAGCAACTTCCGCGACGAGGTAGCAGCAGCGACCCAGCAGTGGCGTCCAAGCAGTGATAGCAGCAGCAACGACAACCATGGCAGCAACAGTCCGTTAAGGAGGACGATGGGGAGAAGAAGCATCGTTTCACAGTAGAGCTGGTCGACGCACCTGTGCGTGCTCATCCATGGTGGAGAAGCAGCAACTCGGAGGAGAAGGGACAGCAGCCGTGCACAGTTGAAGCAAGTTCGAGCAACAGCAACGACAACTACGACGGAGGAAGCAGCTGGTCGTCTACTGCTGTTGCGTTCAGCAGCTATGGAAAAAAATGGAGCAGCAGTTCGGGAAGCCATGGACGACGTAGAGGCAGCAAGAAGAAGCAACAAACATGGCGTTATGGCCATGGCGATGGGTCGACGACGAAGACGCAGCCATGGACGAGCCTTTTGAGCTTGACATGGAGAAGATGGGCTTCTTGGTGGTGTGTGCGCTTGTGTCGAAGGAGACGAAGCTGCTGGAGCTTAAGGGGGAAGCCATGGATAAGTTTTGGAGAAACTTGGAGAAGAAGAAGCAAAAGTGGGGGGGGGGGGGGGGGATGACTTAGGTCTTTTTTCTTCTTCTTTTTTGTTTTATTTTGTTTGGTAAAAATGAAAAATGATAGGATGTTGGGTTATGGACTGGGTCGACCCAGTTCGAAATGGACTGGGTCGTTTGGGAAGATTGGGTCATTTTTTGGGCCTGAGGCTTGAAATCGAAGAAGAGGCCCAATTCCGACTTTCTTTATATTTTCACTCTCTTTTCTTCTTTTATTTTTCTAAAACTAAATTATAAAAATACTTAAATTATTATTAAGAACTAAATTAAGTTATAAAAGCGCAAATTAACTCCCAATAATAATTAACGCACAATTAAGTAATAATTAAGCATAAAATTGTATATTTGGACATTAAATGCTAAAAATGCAAACGATGCCTATTTTTGTAATTTTTATTTTTTGTAAAACAAATTTAATTACTAACAATTGTAGAATTAAATCCTACATGCAAAATGCGACATATTTTGTATTTTTTATTAATTTAACAAATAAACATGCATAGACAAACATACAAATAGTTACACAAAATATCACAAAAATTGCACACCAAGAAAAATTATTTTATTTTTGAATTTTTTGGGAGTAATTCTCATATAGGGCAAAAATCACGTGCTTACAGCTGCCCCTCTTTGCCCGAAGACACGAAGGGTTTTCGTGCAAAGATAAAGCGAGCGATTTTTGCCCATCCGAGTACTCCGTGTGAAGCATTTTTTGAAAAAGATTTGACCGAACCTTTGCTTCAAAGGTTTCCTACATATCCTGGGCTAAACAGGAATCAGGTCAATGTAGTTCGGGAAGTTTTTGGTAGCTGGGACTACCGTGGGACTGCGATGTTACTGTTGTTGCATGCTGTTATCACTGCTTACCGATCTCCTTGTTACACCGTGCTTAAAAGAAAACAAGAAGCTAGGCTAGACTGCAATTTATTTTTGTTGTCTTGCTTTCTTGTCTGCTTGCATTTCTTACGGTGCTTTTCTTCCGATGCTTTTCTTCCTTTCGACACATGCACTTGAGTTTTTGCTGGGACCTCTTATTGCAACCTTCTGCTTCCCAGTGTTGGGGATTTTTATTGTTTCCTGCTGGGGATTCCTATTGTAACCCTCTGTTTTATTGTCCTCTGACTTGATCTTGAAATGTATGCCTCTGTTGTATGGGCGGGCTCCCAACTTCAATACTTGAAAATTAAAGACTGAAATGTATGCCTCTGTTATCTGGGCGGGCTCCCAACTTCAACGCTTGAAATGTAAAGACTGAAATGTATGCCTCTGTTATCTGGGCGGGCTTCCAACTTCAATGCTCGAAATATAAAGACTGAAATGTATGCCTCTGTTATCTGGGCGGGCTCCCAACTTCAATGCTTGAAATGTAAAGACTGAAATGTATGCCTCTGTTATCTAGGCGGGCTCCCAACTTCAATGCTTGAAATGTAAAGACTGCAATGTATGCCTCTGTTATCTGGACGGGCTCCCAACTTCGACGCTTGAAATGTAAAGACTGAAATGTATGCCTCTGTTATCTGGGCGGGCTCCCAACTTCAACAACATCTTTAAAAATAAACGTCATTCCTCTCTTCAGACGGGCTCCTGACTTCAACAACAACTTTGAAAATAGACGCCATTCCTCTCTTCAGGCGGGCTCCTGACTTCAACCAATAAATCGCCATTCTATTCTTCATGGGGCTCCTGACTTCAACCAATACATAGCCATTCCTTTCTTTAGGTTGACGAGATTTCAACAACTTTTAAAAACGCCTTTCCTCTCTTCAGGCGGGCTCCTGACTTCAACAACAACTTTAAAAATAATCGTCATTCCTCTTTTCAGGCGGGCTCCTGACTTCAACAACAACTTTGAAAATAAATCGCCATTCCTCTCTTCAGGCGGGCTCCTGACTTCAACAACAACTTTGAAAATAATCGCCATTCCTTTCTTCAGGCGGGCTCCTGACTTCAACCACTAAATCGCCATTCTGTTCTTCAGGGGGGCTCCTGACTTCAACCAATATATCGCCATTCTATTCTTCAGGTTGGCGAGATTTCAACAACTTTTAAAAATGCCTTTCCTCTCTTCAGGCGGGCTCCTGACTTCAACAACAACTTTGAAAATAATTCGCCATTCCTCTCTTCATGCGGGCTCCTGACTTCAACCAATATATCGCCATTCTATTCTTCAGGGGGGGCTCCTGATTTCAACAACCTTTTTTTTTCAAATTCAAACTTCTTCTTTTTTTTTTTAAATTATCCTAGGAGAAAATTCATCATACTAGATTTTGATCCTAGGAGAAGATTCATCCGACTAAGATTTTATTATATTATCTTGGGAGAAAAATTTCATCAGACCAAGATTTTGACTCTAAGAGATAAATCGTCAGACTAGGTCCATTTTGTTGTGATCTTAGGAGAAAGATTCATCGGACTAAGATTTGACATCTTAGGAGAAAATTTCATCGGACTAAGATTTGATATCTTATCTTGGGAGAAAAAATTTCCATCTGACCAAGACTGTGACTCTAGGAGATAAATCGTCAAACTAGGTCCATTTTGTTGTGATCTTAGGAGAAAGATTCATCGGACTAAGATTTGTTATCTTAGGAGAAAATTTCATCGGACTAAGATTTCTATCTTAGGAGAAAGATTCATCGGACTAAGATTTGATATCTTAGGAGAAAAAATCATCGGACTAAGATTTGATATATTATCTTGGGAGAAAAATTTCATCGGACCAAGATTGTGACTCTAGGAGATAAATCGTCAAACTAGGTCCATTTTGTTGTGATCTTAGGAGAAAGATTCATCGGACTAAGATTTGATATCTTAGGAGAAAATTTCATCGGACTAAGATTTCTGTCTTAGGAGAAAGATTCATCGGACTAAGATTTGGTATCTTAGGAGAAAATTTCATCGGACTAAGATTTGATATCTTATCTTGGGAGAAAATTTCATCGGACCAAGATTGTGACTCTAGGAGATAAATCGTCAAACTAGGTCCATTTTGTTGTGATCTTAGGAGAAAGATTCATCGGACTAAGATTTGATATCTTAGGAGAAAATTTCACCGGACTAAGATTTGATATCTTATCTTGGGAGAAAATTTCATCGGACCAAGATTGTATCGGGAGGGAAATTCATCAGACTAGGACTTTTTATCCTAGGAGAAAAATGTAAAGATCAATGATTTGAGAAACTTACCTTTGCAATTTCTTCTTTTCTTTTCTTTTTCCTTTGCGCTGCTTTGTTCTTGCTTGCTGTGGATAATACCATTGTGGGAGTCTCCTTTCTTCCCCTCCTTCAAATCTCCCAGTTATTTTTTTTTTGTTTTTTTTTTGTTTTTATTCTAAATTCTCTCAACACTACTGGGGATAAAAGTGTTATCTTCTTGGGATAATGTTGTTGAGGATAACACTGCTGGGGAATTTTATCCATTCAAATTGATGCTTCATTCTTCTGGAAGCTGCTGGGGATGATAATGGCTTTTGCTTTTTCTAAACACCAATTTCATCTCCTTGGTTCTGTCTGCTGGGGATCAACTTCCTCCATTGGAAGCTTATTATGTTGGGGGCAACCCTGGTTCAAAGACCACTTCCTTGGTGCTATCTTTATTCTTCCCCAAATGGTACCTGATTTCCAGAAAATTTTCTAATTGAAAAGAAAATTTTCTGCCCCAGTTTGACAATCTTTATCATGCATTTCCGTTATAAATGCTATTTCTTTTACCTGTTTCAAATCAAACAAAATTTGTTAGTTTAAAACGCGGTGGTTGGTTGTGATTTTTCTGCTGGGGATATCCCTCTTCTTTCGTGGCATGGCTCGGAAACTTGCATTTTCCCGACCTTTTAGTCTCGCATGAATTTCCCAAATCATGCTCATTGCTCTCCTTGTTTGTCCACGGGCCTTGGCCTTGAGATTTAATAACCTTTGATTTTGGCAAGGATATCCCTCTTGACACTCGTTGATCCTTTTGTCAATTCCCTTTTGCTGGGGATATCTTTTTTGACACTGGCCTTGCACTTGTTCCTTGCTGACTATACCATTTGTATGTACTAGTTAGATCTTATCTTAGAAAGCTGATGGCCTATTTTGAAGTCATTTCCCACTGGTTCTGACCAAACAGACTCTACTGGGGAAATTTCTATGAAGGAAAAAGATAAAAAGGGAACAGAATAAAAGACAAATGAAAAAGATGACTCTGTAACAAAAGAAACTATAAATAAAAACCTATCAAACGCAGACACCGACTCTAATGGTCATGGCATGCATTTGTGGCCTATCTTCCGTCGTCAATCGTCTTTCAAGACCTTCAATTGGCAATTCCCCATCTGATTCTCAATCTTATTCGACTTGTAGTGCCCGAAGGGTTTTCACTATCAAGTCTCTCTCATTTTGGTTTTTCTCTCAGCTTTCATCGCCTTATGGTGTCCGTGAAGATTTTCACCGATAAGACTCTCTCATTTGTATCACTTTCCAGCTGGGGATTTGGAGTGTTGCCGGTATGACTCTCTCTGCTGGAGATTAGAGTCCTTTCTGCTGTGGAACAGAATGTTATGTTCGCCGGTAAGACTCTCATTTGTCTGACTTGGCATCTTTTGCAGACTGGTCAAGAAGGTCTTTCTTTGGACTATAATGTGGTTTTTTGGATAGGTTTAGAAAGAAAGGGTATAAAAGGCTCAAAAACAAAATAAATTTGGGGTTTAACATTACAACCTTCGGAACCAATTTTGCTTACAACGAGCACAACTCTTGCCCCAGTTTCTTGCTTGGGGATTATTTATTTATTATTTTTAATTTCTTTTTACACCATGCACATTATGCACATTATGACCATTATGACCGAGCCGTGAGGCGCCTACGTATCCTCTTTGAGAAATCAGGTCGAATGTAGTTCCCAATTCCTCTTTTTTCATTTGACTTTCTTTTGTTTTTTTTTGTTATCATTTTTCTCTTCTTTTCCTTTTTTCGTTTTTTTTTAATTTTTTTTCTTTACCTTCCAGGCTCGTATTTCCTAGTCGTTGCTATTGATTCCGAACGAGGGGTATGAAAGAAAATAAATAAGGCTCAAAAGGGATAACGAAGGATAAAGTGTTTAGGTAGCAGAACAAAATGCCTTCGTCATTCCAGTCTTCAAAACATGCCAAGTGCAAACAACACGATTGAACATAGATTTATAGTCTCTTCCGATGGTGCTGGACTTGACAATTATGTTAAACACTTGCTTTTTCATTTGTCATTTCTAAAGCACTGCTGGGCGACACTCTCACTCTCATTCTCATGAACGACCCTTATGCCAATTTGGCGAATCTTGCTTTTAAACGATTTTCTTTGTGCTTTACTTGCCCCAGTTCCACATGACTCGGGCTTCAACTAATCTCAAACCGTTCTTATTTCCTTTAAATGCTTTGATCACCTTCCTAGGGTTTTATGATTAACTTTAAAGACTAGGCCCAAACTGTGTGCGCATGTCATGTCACGAGAATCGGCGTTGAATAAAAATGATAAAAAGACCCAGCAAAAGATGACGGGAAATAATAAAAGACCGATTTTCGTATTAGACTACCGACGAAATGGTTTGAATAATAAAACAAACAAAACAACCAAAATAAAATCCTAACACAACCTTGACAAAACTTAAACAAACTGATATGACAAACTGGAAAGATAAGAAGGTTTGACACAAGGCAATATTCGGATTACAACCCTAAGAATAATCCGGACAACAGAAATGACAACAAAATAAGACACCACCAGCTTCTCTTTTGCTAACCAAGGAAAAGAGCATCCTCCCACTTTATCGAAATTGGCATCTTTAGCCACTGAGCTTTGCATCAGTATTGTCCAGACCATTTCCAACTTCGATATCATCAACCTTAGTCAACAAGTCCCAATAGGATTCGAGTGCTTCTGTTATCATGCCTGATCCCCGCAAAGTGTGCTTCTGGGTCTTGTATTTCCGGCTTACCACAAACCAACCACCTTCTTTCTTTGCGATTCAAAACAAAACAGGTTAGAATGGACTCAGTTGGTCTCCATTATTAACAACATCTCTTTTTTTCATTTTTCTTTTTTTTCGATTTTTTTTTCATCATTTCTTTTTTCTTTTTTTTCCGATTTTTTTCATTCATTTTTTCATCATTTTTTTTTCATTCTTTTCATCATTTTTTTGTTGTGGTCGAATCTTATAGAGATTGCCTACGTATCATGACCCCGCATGAATCAGACCTTGCGTAGTTCGGACCAAATGAAAGGTAACAATAATGAGACAATTTTTTTTTCTCAATTTTCATAATAAAACAAACTGGGTTTCAAAGGTTGAAAGATGACCAACAAACTCAAAAATCAAACAACCCACATATTCCAGTCAAAAGATTTATAACCTTAAAATAAAAAGGTCAGCTTCCTTTCCCCGTTTGACAAATGCAACCAAACGGCTATTTTTTGCAAATGTGGCCCCTTCCAAATCTCACATGAATTTTGAGGCCGGGGAGGATTATTTTGACACTTTACAAACTTGTCCATTCTTTTACAAAAATAGCCTTTGACAACTGAAAGATACTCTAAAGCTATTTCGGCAAGAACGGTTTAAGACGCGGCCGAAGCTGGCTCAGCTTATTTTTGACTAAAAATCCGAACGGTATTCACCTGACCGCTGACTCTTTGTTTTTTTTTTAAATTATAATAAAAACCGGGTGTTGCAAACACGGCCCTTCAGCGCCTCGGGGATGATTTTTTTTTTAAGGCTGTGTGGGTCAACTGGACCAAAAATCCTAAACATGACCCAAAAGGTGGTTGTTTATGCAAAGTCAGCCTTCCGGTGTCCCTTTCGGGAACATTCGGCTATGTCTTGATAAAACAGCGTTACCCGACTTCTTTATGACAAAATTAAAATTTGTCATATTTTTTTGGCTATTTTTTTTAGCAAAAGGGGAGGTTGGACACCGCCCGATTTATTTATGACAAAATTAAAATTTTGACACGTTTTTTATTTATTTATTTATTGGTTTTTGGCTATTTTAGCAAAAAGGGGGGGTTGGACCCGATGAGGATTGCCTACGTATCTCACATCCGGTGAGAATCAAACCCGCGTAGTTCGGGCAATTGACTGAACTATTTTAAAGCAGGATTTTTTTTCTTTTCGGCAGCAAATAACAAAACCACTTTCAAACCACGACTCTTTTCATTTTCATTTTGGCATTTACAGAAACAAATAAAAAAACTATTTTAAAAGTAAGACTCTTTTTCATTGTCATTTTCAAGGGAAGACAAACTATTTTCCTTTTTATATTTTATTTTTGAAAAATAAGACAGAACAACGACTTTTTTTTCTTTCTATTTTTCTTTGCTTTTAATAAAACAAACAAATAAGACACATTTTTTTTTCAAAATTTCAGCAGAGTTTTGACAGTATTTGGGCATTGGTTTTTTACAAAAATAAACAATCAATTCCCTAACCGCTATTTTTCTTTTTTTTTCCAATTTCAAAATATTATTCCTGATATTCAAAAGTCAGTCAACACACAAATCCGGATCAAATAAATGCGCAAGTAGCAGCAAGTAAGATGCATCAGGATGGTCATTTTCATTTTTTTTTGGTACACCTGTCCTAGACAGACCCAACCCCTGTGTTGAGCCTCCAAAGTCAAATGCACGTGATGCAAACAATCGCTCCTACTAGGGATCCGGCATGAAGCTGAGTTATTCTAAGTGAAAAAACCTGAGGCATATTGTTCTAGCCCTGGCTCACCCAAGTGGACAGCTTGAGCCGAAGTGGGGGCAACGTACCGGGAGCACGAA
Organism: Nicotiana sylvestris; assembly: GCF_000393655.2. Lineage (NCBI taxonomy): Eukaryota > Viridiplantae > Streptophyta > Magnoliopsida > Solanales > Solanaceae > Nicotiana > Nicotiana sylvestris. The sequence continues at coordinate 13,477,096 of NC_091058.1, forward strand.
AGTCTGCCCGGCCTAGTTACTTGTCCCAACTTCGTCTTATTTGGTATGACTTCTAACAGAAAGGTGGGCCACGCACACGTGTACACCATAAATTCAGAAGACTCAGAAAGAAGAAGGGTTTCGTAGCAGTTTTATATACACAATTTAGATAATATTAAAGCGGTAAAAGCATCATTTAGCACATTAAGCATATATCATGTAAAAATCAGATAATAAATAAAGCCAACTATAACAGTTATTTTAAGCTCGAATTCTTGAACCCTGAACTAGTGGTTCTGGGTCCTTATCCCCAGCGGAGTCGCCAGAGCTGTCACACCTCCTTTTTCCGCCCCGCGAGGGCGTATGGAGTTTTTTCCAATTAAAGGACAGTCGAAACGGGATTTATTTATTTATTTCAGAGTCGCCACTTGGGAGATTTAGGGTGTCCCAAGTCACCAATTTTAATCCCGAATCGAGGAAAAGAATGACTCTGTATTACAGTCCGCGAACCAGAAATCCGGATAAGGAATTCTGTTAACCCGGGAGAAGGTGTTAGGCATTCCCGAGTTCCGTGGTTTTAGCACGGTCGCTCAATTGTCATATTTGGCTCATTTATCTGATTTTTAAACAATTAAGAACTTATATGCAAATTTAACTTTTAAAACCGCTTTTATCATTATTTATTTTATACAAAATTGCAACGTCGTGAAAACGCATCTCGAACCACGCCACAACCAGTGCACACGTGATTTGTTGACGCATTTTGACTTCGTCAAGATCGTGATTTGGGTTACATAAATGTACACCCGTATTTAAAAAAATAACCTTATTAAATATGCGCCAAAATACTACGCGTTATGATACTATTAGGTAGGACTGTGAAATTTACTAAATCGCCCATCTCGGAATCTAGGTATTTTCTTATATATATAAAAAATAAGATTGGAGGACTGCAATTTTTTATTATTTATATTTATTTATTTTTTAGCGAGATCCTCCCTTATTTTATGAATACCCTTTAATGACTACATCTTTATTATTACTAAGTTTGTCTATAATTATGAAGTCAATCTCTACATACTTAAAAATAACATATTAATTACTAATTTAAAACAAATATTAATGGAAAGTAATATTACTAAAATTATAATTACAAACAACATGGAATTGTCAAAAAATAAAAAATAAAAACTAATTATCCCATAGTTGGATTAAAATTCATATTGTTAGTATGACTTAAGCTTATTGAAATTAATTATTTGCAAATACTGAAGATTGAAAAAAAAACTTGATTACTAAACCATATTTCTAAAAATTAAACAATTTAACCTTAACTAACCTTGTTTTAATTCACATCATGTCCTAATACTTGATTCGCAAACTAATTCATGTTTTAACTGAAATTAACTACATGATTCCGATTAACTTAACGTTGACAAAAAAAACCTTATGAATAAGGAACTTAGTCAATTTTTGCCAAACTGATTCAATAACGCCATTTTTACGTTATTTCTTCTATTTTGATTATTAAACAGTTTTAATTAGTAATCAGGCTTAACTATATTTCCTAATAATCCGGTTAAGGCGTTATTTAATATATCGCTATAACATGCCTAGTTATACCAAATGACAGTGATTTACAGAATAATAATACATGAATAATCTAAATGCAATTAATAAAAAAAAACTAAATTAAAAATCTAAACTTCCATTCTTCACTTTCAGCTTACAAAAGGCCAAAATTACAGTTGTGTACCTGATATTGGATGCAAAAGAAAATGAAGATGAGAATCAGCAACAGTAATAACAGTACAACACAGCAACAGCCCAGCAACAGTAACAACCCAGTAACAGACTGGTGGAGTAATAATCCCAAAACAAAATAAAAGCTTCAAGCTTTGATGAAACAACAATTAATTCTGATTTCAAACAATGAAAGAAAGCAGAAGATTTTTTTTTAGTTTTTTTTTTTATTTTTGAAAGTTTAAATATTTTTCGGAATTTTCTCTCTCTTAAATGTTCAACCCTTTTCTCTCTCTTATTTTCAGATTTGTTTCTCTCTCTCCTTTTTCTCTTTCTGTCTATCTGTGTTCTATTTTCTATTTATCTGTCTTTTCTTGTGTTCAAGACTTCCTCTATATAACCCATCCCATAAATCTTTCAATCAGTTAAAATCAATACTTTTTCTCTACCAAACTCATTATCATTCCACTCATCCCCATTACATTAAATAAACATATCACACCACCCCATTATATTTTGTCCCCCATGCCTAACATAAACAAATACAAGATTCTCCCCACTAAATTTTGTCTTGTCCCCCCTTTATATTAAACAATTATATCACAACCCACCCCATTTCATTTTGTCCCCCATGCTTTACATAAAAAATTACAAAATGTACAATTCCTAAACTACCCCTCCGACCTTACTGAAATTACCAAACTACCCCTGAACGTACTGCAAATTACCAAACTACCCCATCAGCTATAACACATCAATTAATCACACTCAACCAAAATATAGCCAATATGACCAATTTTTACCTAAATTCAAACAACAATATGAACACGGATGAACATCATAACAACAATATCACATGAACACAAATTGAACAACAAAGAACAACTAAAATTTGTTTGAACAATATTTTTAGCAACAACAAACCTATTTTCGGATTCAACAACAACAACAATCAAACAAGTATATTTAGATTTCTAAATTCAATAATATTGAACTTAAGATTAACTCTAACAACATTACAACAAACAATTCCTATATTAAACTTTAAACAAGATTATGAGACAATTTCAAGAAATAATCATAAATGGTAAACAAGAAATCAAGCTACACAAATTTCGGATTCAAGATCAAACAAACAAAGTATGAACATGAATGAAATCTATATTAAACAACAATCATGATGGATTCAAACGATTAAATCAATATATTTCCTTCAACACAACTAAATTCTTTTTTAGACAAATAACAAGATCGACGAAGAAACAATTATGAACTTAAACTTGAACTTAACAATATTAACAATTTCTAAAAATACATAAACACATGAAACAAATTGAAGAAACAATTAATTAAACTTCAATTTGTATCTCACCAACATTAGACTAACAACTTTTACCTAAACAACAAAACAAACATGAAATAAACATGAAAAACCACTAATTAAATTTCCATTTGAAATCTGAAAATTAACTTAACAAAACATATGAACATGAACAAAACAAAAAATCAAATATCTAACCATAGACATGAACAAAACAAACATTTGCCGTTTTTATATTCGAGAATATCAAAACAAGGTACGGACAAAAAATAAAATTCAAAATCTACCAACCGGATTGAAACGTCGAACAACGACCAACCAACGACGACGACATCGACCAAAACTCATCCGTGTACGCGAGACCGAAGTGAAGAGGACGGAGGTGAGGCGGCAGCGCGGCAGTGTCGGGGGCAGCTGAAGCAACTGCCGCGACGAGGCAGCAGCGGCGACCCAGCAGTGGCGTCCAAGCAGTGATAGCAGCAGCAACGACAACCATGGCAGCAACAGTCCGTTGAGGAGGACGACGGGGAGAAGAAGCATCGTTTCACAGTAGAGCTGGTCGACGCACCTGTGCGTGCTCATCCATGGCGGAGAAGCAGCAACTCGGAGGAGAAGGGACAGCAGCCGTGCACAGTTGAAGCAAGTTCGAGCAGCAGCAACGACAACTACGACGGAGGAAGCAGCTGGTCGTCTACTGCTGTTGCGTTCAGCAGCTATGGAAAAAAATGGAGCAGCAGTTCGGGAAGCCATGGACGACGTAGAGGCAGCAAGAAGAAGCAACAAACATGGCGTTATGGCCATGGCGATGGGTCGACGACGAAGACGCAGCCATGGACGAGCCTTTTGAGCTTGACATGGAGAAGATGGGCTTCTTGGTGGTGTGTGCGCTTGTGTCGAAGGAGACGAAGCTGCTGGAGCTTAAGGGGGAAGCCATGGATAAGTTTTGGAGAAACTTGGAGAAGAAGAAGCAAAAGTGGGGGGGGGGGTAGGTTTTTTTTAGGGTTTTTTTTTTTTTTATTTTGTTTGGTAAAAATGAAAAATGATAGGATGTTGGGTTATGGACTGGGTCGACCCAGTTCGAAATGGACTGGGTCGTTTGGGAAGATTGGGCCATTTTTTGGGCCTGAGGCTTGAAATCGAAGAAGAGACCCAATTCCGACTTTCTTTATATTTTCGCTCTCTTTTCTTCTTTTATTTTTCTAAAACTAAAATTATAAAAAATACTTAAATTATTATTAAGAACTAAATTAAGTTATAAAAGCGCAAATTAACTCCCAATAACAATTAACGCACAATTAAGTAATAATTAAGCATAAAATTGTATATTTGGACATTAAATGCTAAAAATGCAAACGATGCCTATTTTTGTAATTTTTATTTTTTGTAAAACAAACTTAGTTACTAACAATTGTATAATTAAATCCTACATGCGAAATGCGACATATTTTTGTATTTTTAATAATTTAACAAATAAACATGCACAGACAAACATACAAATAATTACACAAAATATCACAAAATTGCACACCAAGAAAAATTATTTTATTTTTGAATTTTTTGGGAGTAATTCTCATATAGGGCAAAAATCACGTGCTTACAATAATCCGCAGGGTCAATCAGCCGAGCAAGAGTCAGAGGAAATAAGAAAATTGAAACAACAACTGTTAGACGTATATCAAACTTGGGTTTCTGGTCAACCTCTACCCCAGGTTCCCTCTGAGGGAACTTCCACCGTACCCTTTCTCTACTTTGCAAGGCATGAAAATCAACATAGACAGAATCCGACCTAGCAATGTTCGCATTCGGGTTTTTGATGGCTCAGCGAGAGATACCATTGGGGAGATCAACCTCACCATGATAATAGGGTCGGTTGACTTTGAAATTGTCTTTCAAGTAGTAGACATGGACACTTCTTATAACTTTCTTCTTGGACGGCCATGGATCTATATGGCTTGAGCTGTGCCATCCACATTGCATCAGATGGTAAAGTTCGAACACGACAGGCAAGAGATTATTGTTCACGGAGAAGACGAGTCATCCATTTATAAAGACCCGTTAATCCCGTGCATTGAGGCCAAGGAAGGGTGTGAGTCCATTGTCTATCTTTCGAAGTGATTTCTGTGGACCATGTTGAGGAAGGAAAGTCCATTCTGCATCCTTGTCTTTCCGCCACATCTGTAATGGTGGCTGCAGTTATGAGCCAGGAAAAGGCTTGGAGGCATCATTGCAAGGAATTTCGGAACCTATTTCTCCGTTCAGTAACCAGGGTACTTTTGGCTTAGGCTTCAGGCCAACACAAGCAGACAAAAACAAAGCCAAACACCGCAAAAAGCATGGATGGGTCTTGCAACAACCTATCCTTCACATTTTCTACACTTTTGTCAAGCCACGACTCCAAGAGGGTCAAAATTCCTCGGCGCATGCAAACATTGATGAAATTTGCTATGCCATCGGCCAGATATTTTCTGAATTGAATATGATCCAGGCTGGTGAAGGCACTAATCGTGTCGATATGCGACTAATTGACCCAGACACCATGCTCACCAACTGGGAAGCAACTCCTCTCCCCACAAGAAAGGAGTCTTGGCAGTTTGCTTTTGCAGCTTCTTTTTTTTTGTATTTTTGGGTTAGTTTCAGGTTGTAACCCAAACATCTCAGTGTGATTGTTTTGTTTTAATGTTAACCCTTCTACCCTTTCGAATTCAATGAAATGTAGTTCAGTTTCGCATTCAGTTTTGTATTTTTTCCTTTTCCTAATTCCTGTTATTTTATTTCCATTAATGCCGGCTTTAATAACATGACATGCATGAGGAATTCACGCCCAAATCTTAAAAAGCTGTCTAATATCGAAATAATACACCAAGAGGTTGAATATGATGAAGATAAGGTTGTTGAGGAAATAAAAAGAGACTTGGAACAATTTGAAAACAAGCCTAAGCCCAACCTCAATGAAACTGAGCCAATTAATATCGGAAGTCATGAAGGAGTTAAAGAAACTAAGATAAGCATTCACACTGAACAGAAAACCAAAGATGACTTGATTCAACTTTTATTTGAATACAGAGATGTGTTTGCTTGGTCTTACGATGATATGCCTGGTTAAAGTGCTGATATAGTGGTTCATAAGCTTCCTACGTATCCTGATTTTCCACCAGTCCAACAAAAGCAACGAAAATTTAAAACAGATGCGAGTGACAAAATTAAAGAGGAAATAATAAAGCAACTGAGCGCCAATATGGTCAGAGCTGTCCGATACACAACCTGGGTGGCAAATGTTGTGCCTGTGCCAAAGAAGGATGAAAAGACTAGAGTCTGTGTTGAATACAGGGACCTGAACAAAGCAATTCCAAAGGATAATTTTCCTTTACCAAATATGCACATTCTTGTAGATAATTGCGCAAAGCATGAGATACAATCGTTCGTGGATTACTATACTGGGTACCACCAAATTCTAATGGATGAGGATGATGCAAAAAAAACTGCTTTCACCATTCCATAGGGTACTTATTGTTATAGGGTCATGCCATTCGGTTTAAAGAATGTAGGGGCAACTTACATGAGGGCCATGACCACCTTTTTTCACGACATGATGCACAAAGAGATTGAAGTATATGTCGATGATGTCATCATAAAATCAAAGACACAGGCTGATCACGTGTACGATTTGAAAAAGTTCTTCGAACGGCTTCGAAGGTATGACCTTAAACTTAATACAGCCAAGTGTGCATTTGGGGTTCCATCTGGGAAAATCCTCGGTTTTATAGTCAGCCGAAGAGGCATTGAACTGGATCCATCTAAGATAAAGTCCATTCGAGATCTGCCACCCCCGAAGAACAAAAAGAAAGTCATAAGTTTGCTAGGGAGGTTGAACTACATCAGTAGGTTCATTGATTAGCTCACAACCACGTGTGAGCCCATCTTTAAGTTGCTGAAAAAGGATGCCGCTATCAAGTGGATAGATGATTTCCAAAAAGCTTTTGACAGGATCAAAGATTATCTGTCAAAACCCTCTGTATTGGTCCCACATAAACCTGGTAGGTCTTTGTTTTTATATCTATCAGTGATGGATAATTCCTTTGGATGAGTTCTGGGGCAACATGATGCAACAGGCAAAAAGGAACAGGCAATCTACTATTTGAGCAAGAAGTTCACCAATTATGAGGTTAAGTACACCCTTTTAGAAAGGACATGTTGTGCCTTAACGTGGGTCGCTCAGAAGCCGAGACATTATCTTTTGGCCTACACTAATTACCTCATATCCAGAATGGATCCTTTGAAGTACATCTTCCAAACGCCAATACCCACTGGAAGGCTCGCAAAATGGCAAATCCTACTCATAGAGTTCGACATCGTCTATGTCACTCACACCGCAATTAAAGTACAGGCTTTGGCAGATCATTTGGCAGAGAATCCAGTTGATGATGAGTACATGCCACTTAGCACATACTTCCCAGACGAAGAGGTCAACTCAATAGAGGAAGTAGTTCCAAATGATCACCCTGTATGGAAAATGTATTTTGATGGGGCTGTCAATATCAAAGGAGTTGGGATCGGGGCAATCCTCATCTCACTTATTGGACATCATTACCCTGTAACAGCCCGTCTTCGGTTCTTCTATACCAATAATACGACAGAATACAAAGCTTGTACCATGGGTTTGAAAATGGCTGTCGATCTGGATGTGCATGAACTATTGGTTATGTGAGATTCTGACTTGATTATCCGGCAAGCCCAAGGCAAATGGGAGACTCGAGACATCAAGCTTATTTCGTACAGACAATGTGTGCAAGACTTGAGCAAAAGATTCAAATCCATCAAGTTCAGGTACATTCCCAGGTTTCACAATGAGCTAGCCGATGCCTTGGCTACTTTAGCCTCGATGCTCCCTTATCCAGGCCACACTCATATTTATCCACTAGAAATCCAAGTTCGAAATCAACACGGTCACTGCAATATAATAGAGACAGAACCAGAGGGTGAACCATGGTATCATGACATAAAACGATTTCTTAAAACAAGAGAATATCCAGAGCATGCCAAAGGAGATAAAAAAAGAACTATAAGGCGGTTCGCCAGTGGTTTCTTCCTGAATGGGGAAATTCTGTACAAGAGGACCCCAGATTTAAACTTGTTGAGATGCATAGATGCTACAGAAGTAGAGCAGGTCATGAGTAAAGTGAATTCAGGGGTATGCAGACCTCGCATGAATGGATATGCTTTGGCGAAGAAGATTCTACGGGCAGGGTATTATTGGCTTACTATGGAGCGAGATTGCTTCAGATTCGTTCGCAAGTGTCACCAATGCCAGATTCATGGTGACCTGATTCACTCGCCTCCTTCGGAGTTGCATCCCATGTCCTCTCCTTGGCCTTTCGTCGCTTGGGGAATGGATGTTATTGGGCCAATCGAGCCAAAGGCTTCAATTGGGCATAGATTTGTTTTCTTTGCAATTGATTACTTCACCAAGTGGGTGGAGGCCGTCACTTTCAAAGCAGTCACCAAGAAAGCAGTGGTAGACTTTGTTCATTCCAACATCATCTGTCGCTTTGGTATCCCAAAGACCATTATCACTGATAATGCAGCCAATCTAAATAGTCATTTGATGAAGGAGGTATGCGAACAATTTAAAATCATGCATTGCCATTCTACCCCTTACCGGCCAAAAGCCAATGGAGCCGTTAAAGCGGCGAACAAGAACATCAAGAAGATTCTTAGGAAAATGATCCAAGGTTTTAGGCAATGGCATGAAAAGTTGCCATTTGCTCTTTTGGGATACCGCATGACTGTTCGCACATCTAATGGTGCAAATCCGTGTTTGCTTGTATATGGAACTGAAGCTGTAATACCCGCTGAAGTCGAAATTCCCTTTTTACGAATTATTGTGGAATAAGAGATTGAAGACACTGAGTAGGTCAAGACTCGATTAGAACAACTAATGTTGATCAATGAAAAATGGCTAGCAACAGTGTATTTCGGCCAGTTATACTAGCAAAGAATGGCACGCACTTACAATAAGAAAGTGCGCCCAAGGCAGTTTGAGGAAGGCCAGCTGGTTTTGAAATGCATCTTTCTGCACAAGGTAGAAGCTAAAGGAAAGTTTGCCCTAAACTGGCAAGGACCCTACATCATCACGAAAGTGTTACCAAAAGGGGCCTTGCACTTGGTAGATAAAAAAGGACGGGTACCAGACATGGCTATTAACGCAGATGCAATCAAAAGATATTATGTCTGATATATACCCACTATAGAATTTTCACGCATTGATTTTCTCAGATTGAAGTGACGAAGGCTATCATTTGCTCGGTATTCCAAATATGTGTCACCCTTCTGTTAATCCTTTTGATCCATATTTGTCTTCCTTGTTTCTCACTTTTCAGAACCTGTGTACTTATAAAAAAAAGCCAAAAAACAAATCTCTAAGTCATTGAACTACGTCCGACCTGATTCCGAAAGGATACGTAGGAAGCCTTACCCTGGGTTCGATCCCATCAGAACAAAAATTCATATTCCCAATACTCCAAAACTGGGGCAAAATTTTGTTTTATTTTACGATTTTTCTGTAAAAACGGTTCCAAAAGTTGTAATTCTGTTCAAGGTTCATTTCGCCTTTTACCTTTCAAGAACTTTTGATCGATGTTTTTTGAGAATGTTTGAAGTCCACATGCCAAGGGCATTGGGAAACCTCCCTCATGCAGTATCTTAGTAAAAAATAAATTAAAAAAAAAGAAAAAAATTAGAGAGCCTTATCAGTGAAAACTCGCACGGACACTATAAGGAGATAGTGAGCAAAGAAATGAGAGAGTCTTGTTGGTGCAAACCCAGATGGGCACCATAAGGCGACGGTTAGTAGAGAAATGAGAGAGGTTAGTTAATTAGCAAAAACCCGCAAAGGGCACTACTAGCCGAATGAGGGTCTTCAATTCTCCGGCATGAGCACAACCAAGACAATTTCAAGATGAACATTTGCGGTGGATCTTGAGAATTAGACAGCTTAGACGGATCAAGCGTCCAATCCAAAATGCATGTCATGATTCATTAAAGTCAGCACATACCTCCAGATAAGTCTCCATATTCCTTTCCCTGAAAGGGACACCTTTTGTTTAAGCACAGTTCTTTTTCGCTTTCAATTATTATTCTGTTTTTACCTATAATTTTTCTTTAAGTCCCTTTCGGTCTAATACTGCATAAAAATCGAAGCAAATAAAGGGCTTCAAAACTGGCTACAGTTTCCCATAATGTCGAGCACAATTTGGGGCATATATGGAATTGACGAAGGCACAAATCCATCTGTGATTTCTTTTGATAAGGCGAACAAAGTGTCTAAAAGAAACTAAAAAGGTCACCTAATCAAGACTTGCTTCATGAGAAAAGTTGATAAGCACTACGGACACAAACTGATACTGGGTGCAAGACAACTGAGTTTGATTTTAAAGAAAAATAGCCTTGCCTTAGAGACAAGGGTAGCCGTACCATGGGTATCTGAGTATGAAACAGTTGGGGGCAACATTGGAAAGCCAAGGTTTTATGATCCCGGTTCGCCCTCCGTGAACCATAGTGACGGCACCTAGTCTCTACGACTAGGTAAGCCTAATTTGCACCTAGTAATAATTTAAAATAGAAATAAAGCAATAACAGTGTTTAAATGTGCCGCTCGGCATATACCATGTTTAACTCTCAATACCAACATAAATCCAAGACCCGAAAACCCATGAATCACAAGTTAAGACAAATGTTACAAAACTCTAACTCTGGAATGTCTAAATAAGAACAGAAAAGTACAGAAGGGCTAAATACTAAAGGCAGGAATAGAAAGGGACTCATTGGTCTGCGGACGCGGCAGATGTACCTCGGAGTCTCTAAAGCAGTCGCCTCCCTCAACGATAATAGGCCTGATCAGCGGTACCTGGATCTGCACATGAAAAATATGCGCAAAAGGGGCATGGGTACACCATAATGGTACTCAGTAAGTGCCAAGCCTAACCTCGGTTGGGTAGTGACGAGGAAAGGTCAGGGCCCTACTGAGATTAAATAAATATAAAGATGACAGGATAAGGTAAGCAGTACAATTGAAAATCTACAGTAAGAATTTATACAGGTTAATAAGAATACAATAACAAAAACAGAGATGAAAGCAAACCACAAGGAAAGTAACCGAGGATCTCTCAGTATCCCGAGGATCTCTTAATATCCTCAACATGTACTAGGGATATCTTGGTGTCCCGAGGATATCTTGGTATCCTCAATATATGCCACGAATCTCTTGGTATCCCGAGGATCTCTCGGTATCTTCAATTATATGCTAGGGATCTCTTGGTATCCTCAATATACGTGCCAGGGATCTCTTGGTATCCCGCACCTCAGTTCAGATCATAAATACATACAGGGGATCTTCCGGGATGTCGTCCCGTAGTCCCAAAGTAAAACACACAACAGCAACACAACAATACCAAATTAAGCTAAATTTCGTACCAAGTAAACAGTTAATTCTAGCCTAACATGCTTCACGTAATGCAATTAAGGTAGTTTAAGCAAATAGGCAATTAAGTTAACTAAACATGTTTTTCTAAACTAGCAACATGCTAAATTCACAAGTAGAATAAAATAGGGAAAAAAACTCAATTGAAATACTTAAGGAAAAACCGGATTTTCAATAATTAGCTCAAGTACACGCTCGTCACCTCACGTGCAAGGCATTTCAATTATCAAATATATCATATCCTAAGGGGAAGGTCCCCCACACAACGTTAGACAAGCCACTTACCTCGAACCGGCTCAAAATCAACCCAACACCACGTCTTTGCCATGAGTACTCGACTGCAAATGGCCCAAATCTATTCAATTCAATTGCATAATGTAAATAACACTTCAAGTAATTGATTCTATAATTAAATTCTAAGCTAATACGCAAATTATGTAAAATGACCAAAACGCCCCTCGGGCTCACGTCTCGAAATCGGGTAAAATTTATGTTTTTAGAAACCTCGTACTCTCACGAGTCTAACCATACCAAAATTATCCAAATCCCATAATATTTCGACCTTCAAATCCTCAAATCTATCCGAGAGGGTTTTGAAACTCTTCCAACTAAATTCACATATTTTAATGCCAAAACTAGTAATAGATTCGAGTAATCTAACCAAAATCACGTTAAGAACACTTACCCCATTGTTTCCCTAAAACAAATCTCCCGAAAATCGCCTCTCCCCGAGCTCCAAATTTGTAAAAATGGAAAATGGGACGAAGTCCCATTTTTAGAATTTAAAACATTCTGTCCAGCAATTTTTGCATCTGCGGTCCTGGGACCGCATCTGCGGAATAAATGTCGCATCTGCGACTTCCCACCTAAAGAACAAAATCTGCATCTGCGGCCCTTTACCCGTAGGTGCGGTACCGCTTCTGCGGAAAATATACTGCATTTGCGGTTCCTGGAGACAACAACAACAATATCCCAGTATAATCCCACAATTGGGGTCTGGGGAGGGTAATATGTACGCAGACCTTACCCCTACCCCGAGGGGCAGAGAGGCTGTTCCAGGATTGCGGTTCCTGGAGAGATGGCCAAAATTTCGCTTCTGCGGCTGCCCAAACCGCAGATGCTAAAATACTAGAAGACCAGCTACTGCACAACTTCAACTCCAAAATTTTCTCCGTTAACCATCCGAATTCATCCCGAGGCCCCCGGGACCCCAACCAAAGGCATTAATATATCCTAAAATATTATTCAAATTTGTATAAATCTTCAAAACACTTCAAACAATATCAAAACAACCAAAACACATCGGATTCAAGCTTAAGTTTCTAAAATCTTCCGAATTCTGTTTTCGATAAAAACCCAACCAAAACACGTCTGAATGACCTGGAAATTTTCACACACATCCCAAATGACATAAAGAAACTACTGCAACTCTCGAAATTCCATTCCGACCCTCGTATCAAAATCTCACTATTGAACCGGAAACTTCGAAAATTCAACTTTCGGTATTTCAAGTCTAAATTAGATACGGACCTCCAAAACAAAATCCGAACACGCTCCTAACCCCAAAATAACCTAACAGAGCTAACGGAACCATCAGATTTCTATTCCGAGACTGTCTTCACACTGTTTCGACTACGGTCAACTTTCCAACACTTAAGCTCTCATTTAGGGACTAAGTGTCCCAAAACTCTCCGAAACTCAAAATCAAACATCTCGGCAAATCACATTAGCAGAAATAAACTTGGGAAAAGAAGTTAATAGGGTATCAGGGCATAAATTCTTAAGACGACCAGTTGGGTCGTCACACAATGTCTTCAGAAAATGATACAGAGCAACCGAACATCTCGGTACCACGCTGGCGGAATCGTTTCTTCAACAACAGTGGCCGTGAATTAAACTATTCAAGGTATCAAGGCCACAAACCAACCACCACTTTGAAAACTTACAAATTTTTCTTTGTTTGAAGCAGGAACAAAGCAGTGCAGAATGTCGATTCTAAAAGAATGAATGTCACCAAACGTAAGCTCCTTAAAATCTCCATTTTATTTTATTTTCATCATGCATCACTATTTTTAACACCTCAATTTTTGTAGCTTAACTCAGGTAGAACTATTTCGCCTAGGGGGATCTAGCTCATAGTTCCGGGTAGAAGTACTCTTCGCTCAAGTTGTTTTTACGTAGCTTAACCCAGGTAGAACTGTTTCGCCTAGGGGGATCTAGGTCACAGTTCTGGGTAGAAGTACACTTCGCTCAGGTTGTTTTTACGTAGCTTAACCTAGGTAGAACTGTTTCGCCTAGGGGGATCTAGCTCACAGTTCTGGGTAGAAGTACACTTCGCTCAGGTTGTTTTTACGTAGCTTAACCTAGGTAGAATCTTTTCGCCAAGAGGGATCCAGTTCATAGTTCCGGGTAGAAGTACACTTTGCTCAGGTTATTTTTACGTAGCTTAACCCAGGTAGAACCTTTTCGCCTAGGGGAATCTAGCTCATATTTCCGGGTAAAAGCACTCTTCGCCCATGCTTAGTCTTTGTAGCTTAACCCAGGTAGAACTGTTTCGCCTAGGGGGATCTAGCTCACAGTTCCGGATAGAAGTACTCTTCGCTCAGGTTGTTTTTACCTAGTTTAACCCAAATAGAATCTTTTCGCCTAAGGGGATCCAGCTCATAGTTCCGGGTATAAGTACTCTTCGCCCAGGTTTAGTTTTTATAACTTAACCCAGGTAGAACCTTTTTTGCTTAGGGAGATCCGGCACATATTTCCGGGTAGAAGCACTCTTCGCCCATGCTTAGTTTTCGCAACTTAACCCAGTTAGAACCTTTTCATTTTGGGGGATCCAGCTCATAGTTTTGGATAAAAGTACTCTTCTCCTAGGTTTGCTTTTTGTAGTTTGAACCCGGGTAGAATTTTTTCACCCAGGGGGATTCAACATTTTTTCAGTAATACAAGGCGCCATCCCCTGGTTACATTTCCTTTTTCAATAATACAGGCACCAACTCCCGGTTACATCCCTTTTCCGTAATACAGGGTGCCAACCCCTCGTTACAGACATAGGGTCATCACTCCCTGTTCTCCTTACCAGTATAGGGTACACCAATCCCTAGCTTAGCTTTCTAACATACGGTCTCCACTTCCTAGTTGATGACTTTCCAACATAGGGTCTCCACTTCCTAGTTGATGACTTTTCAACATTTGGTCTCCACTCTCTAGTTGATGATTTTCCAACATAGGGTCTCCACCCCCTAGTTGATAATTTTTGGACACGGGGTCTCCACTTCATCGTTGATGATTTTTAGACATAAGTTCACCACTCCAAGATCTCCATACCTAAGGTACACCAATACTTAGTTGTATTTTCCAACATAAGGTACACCACTCCCTAGTTTGATTTGATCTTAAAAGCAGGGCACATCACTCTCTGATATCATTGCCAATATACCATTCCCTGGACGCATTTTTCCAACATAAGGTACACCAATCCTTAGTTGAGACATCTTTTTGACAACAAAGAAACATTGTTTCAAAAATTAAAAAAAATCATCTTTATTGCTTTCAATAAAGAAGTAGTTTAGAAGTTTTTGCTACAAATAACTCACGAAATTGTCCTAGTGAAAACTGGGCCAGAAAAATTTTGTTCGTTGGTTTGTTTTGGTGTCTGAGCAGGTCTTACCTTGAGGCACATGGTTCGAGATGACCAAAAGAAGTATAAATCCAGAATAAAAGAAAAGAGAAAAAGTGAATCCAAAATGCAGAAGCAGATGAAAATAAGGACTGCTCAAGACATGACTGAAATCACGAGAATTGCATTTTCCTGTTTTGATCAAAAGAAGACATAAAAGAATAAACTAGCACGTGCAGCTAGCAAGCATCAAAGATCAGATCGGAGTTTATGTGAAGAACCAGTCAAGACACAAGATCAAATTTCAGAAGACTTATAGATAGGATCTTGTATTTTTCTTTTCTTTATTGTAATTTTTTCTTTTATTTTTGATGTAATAAACAAGATCGCCTACCAGAGCTTCAACGGAACCTCACTCGACTCCTCAGCTCAGCATTTCATCTGTTTCTTTGAACTACACGAGACCTAATTCCCCTATAACCTAGGATATATAGGCCGCCCAAACCAGGACTCAGTTGCACCCTATCTTTTATGGCAAAAAATTAGTCATATTGCTCATCTTTTCTTTGCCTGAAAACTCTTCATGCTTCCAAGCAAAGAGGGGCATGCTGTGAACACCTAATTTTTTACCATGTTTGAATTCTTTTTCCCACTTATCTCACAAATACCTCACTTCTCACCCATCTTCCCGTTCCCATTTCACACGTGCATTCCCATACCCATATTCCCGTGTCCCCCACGCCTGTCCCCCATCCCACTCTCCTTTGTCCCTACCCCCACTCCCTTTTGCTCCCCACTCTTTGTCCCCCATATGCTCCCCACTCTTTGTCCCCCACATGTTCCCCACTCACAACCCATATTCCCCCCATAGACACACGACCCCTCACCCTTCCACTCTTCTTCTCCATCGACACACATTATTACACATTCTCTAGATAAGTCATATATTTAGATTAGTAA
Source organism: Nicotiana sylvestris (assembly GCF_000393655.2). NCBI lineage: Eukaryota > Viridiplantae > Streptophyta > Magnoliopsida > Solanales > Solanaceae > Nicotiana > Nicotiana sylvestris. The sequence continues at coordinate 13,493,191 of NC_091058.1, forward strand.
AAGAAAAAAAAAAGAGGAGGGGCAACAAAATAAGAGGAGATCTTTGAACAAGGAAAATAACATGAAAAGTGGGAGGAAGAAACAGAAAAGATTCAATTAGATAACAAGTTTGAGAGATTCTCGTGTAATTAGGAGGTCAAGTTTTCGTTCGTGGCGTCGGGTTCGACGTTGCTGCTACTTTGTCCGACTTGAGTTTCAATATTGGATTGGAGTTGTACTAGTTCTCTTTCTTGTATTACTGGAACTTTTTTTTTGCTAAGGTTTTGATTCTATTCTTCTTCACTGTTATTTCTTAGTTTTATTTAGAGCATTAGTATTTGGTTCCTTTTATTAGTAATTTATTTTCTTAATTTGTTATTTTTCTGTTTGAGAATATGTTTCTGAATTTTGTTATCATTCAGTTTATTTGGTGAAAGACTAAAAGAAAGAGATTTCATAAGAGATGAAGACTAAAACGATTACGGTGATGATATAAATGTTTGTATAGTGTTAAACTTAGTGGTCAGTTAAGCTTGCACAAATTATACTATGATATTAGAAATGAGCGTATTTTTCAGTCATTCTTATGAATAGGTCATAATCTATAATAAATTTTTCTTTATAAGATTGTAGTAAATTTCTTTTATATAATAAAAAAAAATTCTTCTTTGAGTATATATTTACAACTGTTAACCACTTAGCCATGAAAACTAAAAAAAATCAGGTATTAATTTTAGTAGGAATACCTTATAAGTTAGAAAATCTTGTTAATCCTATCAATTTCTCTATGCCTTTAACTTCACTGCATGTTACTTTAATATTGTGATTAACTATCTTAAATTAGTCTATGAATGTATACTTCTATTAGTTCACTGTTGAAGAATAACTTCTAATTTTCATGAGCTTTATCTTCATTTTATGAACTTTATTTGAATTGTTTTTTTCGTTGTTTGTTTTTGTTAGCATAAATATTGTTCTTTGTAAATTAATTGGACGTTTCACATTATAATATATATATATATATATATATATTCACATTTTTATCATGAATTGGTTCAAGGAAGGATATAGCTTATTTGGTCTAGACACATTGTAAGGCCTGTCAATAGATACATGCGGGTTAATTAATTCAAAGCTCGCTATATAAAATATATATATTATTAGACTAAAGAAATAATTGCGGGAGAGAGAAATAGTCATTAACTAATTCAAGAATTGTTGCAATAATTAAAAATATACAAATATATGTATTGGATAAGAAGGGACTAATAAATGGAATATTTTATATACGCTTAAAAGTTTTGGATGTACTTTAATTATTAGCTCATGTGTTCATACCCGAACCTTGGATTGATATGCTTAAGTAATAAAAGGGTCATGTGCGTATTCCCGCGTCTTGGTACCTTTGATTTTAAAATAATCATGTGTACATTTCGTACCTTGGTTTAACATCCTACTTCAAAGAAGAATACTTTGTGTGCGCACCGCATCTTGGTAAACACAATTAATAATTAATTAAGTGATAATAAATAAACCATAATCAATAAAATACAAGAATAGTTAAAAATAATATAAGCCAAATATAGTCAATAAAGCGACCGTGCTAGAACCACGGGACTCGGGGAATGCCTTACACCTTCTCCCCGGTCAACAGAATTCCTTACCCGGATTTTGTTTTCGCAGACCAATAATAATAGAGTCAAACCTTCCTTTGAATAGGAATTCAAATAAAAGGTGACTTGGAACACCGACAAAAATAAATTCCAAGTGGCGACTCTGTAAGTAAAATAATCTTTATTTTAAATTTGTCACTTTAATTGGAAAAACTCTTTAACCCACAATTCATAATATATATTATCTTTTGAAGGGGTAAAAAAAAGGGGCGTGACACATGTAACATGGTCCATTTGTTAAATATTTTGGCAACTAAGAATTGAATATGGACTCCAATGATTTTAGTCGTGGGGGATTAAGCTTCTTGTCTAGTGGGTATAAGCTAACTTTATGGTTTATTTCTGCTATGAGCGTAAGAAAATAAAAAATAACTCTAGCTATCTGAAACTTTATTTCTTGCTGCATTTATTTTGTGCCTAGCTACTTCGTGACACATTTTATACAACGGCCTTGAAGCCAGAGTACCTAAGCATTGAATGAGAGTGTGATAACATTACTTTTATGAATTGCTTGTCTTAGGGTGTGTCACATTATCTAAGAGAAAGTTTAGAAAAATGCATATGTGCTGAAGCTGTGATAAATCGCATAAATAGCATGCAGCACACAAGTGATAATGTTGTACACTAGTAACATGTCTGAAGATGGACAACTTGCAGAAAATTATTATCTTATTTTCGAGGAATACCATTTTCTTTTTCTGTTTTACTTCATTAAAGTAATTTGATAAGGGTGGATCTGCTCGATTGACTATATTATATAGAGATGTTAATTGTTTTAACATAAACTTTGCTTGGTCATATTGTCCTTCGCACTCTTATTAAATATGTTTCACGATCATTTACTTTAATGTTGCCTTGGACACCTTTTGACATTATATTATGAGAAATGTCAAAGTGATCATGTATTTTCTTCCCTTCATAATAGGAACAAGGCTCTCAAATAATACAAATGCCGTCGACCAAGGAGTTTGAAGACGCTTTGTGTTTTATTTTTTAGTCATTATTATATACGTACAATGACAATATGAACAATAAAGTATTGTATAGTATTTTATTATAACTTTTTAGTAATTGATGTATTTATAATATATAGCTTGAGAAATATTTTTGGTGTTTGTTGATTAATATGGAAGCTTTTGGTGTTGTAACTAATATTTGTGTATTTTTTTTTCGGAAGTGTCGCATCTGAAATCTATTAGAAATTTTGGCTATTGTAATTTGAAAGAAAATGTGGTTTCAGTGGCGACAAAGGTTGCCACCAAAGGTTATTCTTCAGCAGCGACTTATGTAACATCTCCTTTTGTGAAACTCTTTTATAGCATATTTATTTTCTTTTAGTGGTGGGTAAAATCGCGACAAATATGTCACTTTTTATGGCGACTTCAATTGTCGCCGCAAGTAACATTTAGTTACGGTTATTGTTGCAGCAAACTTGCAGTCGCTACTAATGGTATTTTGTGGCGACTTTTGGAGTTGTTGTGGTGACAATAAGATAGATTTCTTGTAGTAAAAACATGTGTACAATAACCAGGGGCGGATGCAGCTAAATAGTACCAGGTTCATATGTGGTCCAGAACCGAAATATTGTCTTTTTGGACTCAAAATATTTTTTTTAGGTGGAAAAAAAAATTTAGTTACCAAAATATGTAAAACGGGGTTTGGGGCCAGAAGAGGAACAATGTAAAGGACAATAGAAAACGTAGTTGTGAACCGCATTTTTGTAAAACGTGGTTTTTAATCGCGTTTTTGTAAAACACAGTTTTGAACCGCGTTTTATCTTAAAGTCTCAAACGGTCGTTAAGGTAAAATGTGGTTCAAAATCGTGTTTTACATATTTTGGTAACTAAGTTTTTTTAAACCTAAAAAAGTAATTTGAGTCCAAAAGGACAACATTTCGGTTCCGGACTCGTTCATCTGAACTCAGTACCTTTGACGTGGAGTATAAATTCATGTATAAAATCCACTAAAATTATAGCAAAGAATAGATATGAACTCATAACTTAAAAATATAATGGGTTCAATGCTAAAAATCTAAGAGATTGAACCCATAGAACTTAAATCCTGGATCCGTCTCTGACAATAACAAACATGAATTTCTACTAGACACACTACTTATCGATCAGATCATCTATTCTTTATGTATAGTATTTGGGCCTTCACTTGTAGCGGTCAAAATTGGTAAAAATTGCACGGGGCGCCCTATTTGGTCGTCCTCATTTAACATATACCCATTTTTTAAAAAACTTTTAACTTGTATCTACTTTTTAAATAACGCCAGCCCTCTTTCTCCTAGGGGTGGGCGTTTGGTATTTCGATTCGGTATTTAAGAATTTCAGTTCGGTATTTCGGTATTCTGTTTATCAATTGTGTATACCAAATACCATACCAAAATATTTCGGTACGGTTCGGTATTTCTTATTTTGGTTCGGTACGGTTTCAGTTTAACAATCAATGAATAATCAATGCTAACAGTGCACATGCACAATTGAAATTTCCACTCTAAAAGAATCTGTTTTCTGATATATAACAGTGCACAACTGCACATGGCTGATCTGAATCTGATGGCACATGCACAATTGAATAAGTGAAAAGCAAAAGCTGAACAAGACAACAACTTCTTTACAATCTGCAGTTCCACGCCAGTATATTGTATATCATATTATACAATATTACAATCTGCATTCTGCAAGCCGGTATTAGTACACAAGTGAAAAGCAAAAGCTGGCCAACTGCACAATGCACATTACACAACTATATTAAACAACTTAAACACAGTTGACAGTTCAATACTGCAATCAACTGGCCAACTGCACATTACACAACTTAACACTTAACACAGTACACAATTGAATCTGTACACAACTACACAACACATTACACAACTTAACACTTAACACAGTACACAGCCAAACCATCTGAACAACATCTGCAAGCATGAACTAAGATGCAGCAGCAGAGAAACCAGTGATTGAAATTGTGGCCAAGTGTACCAGGAACACAGCAAATCCAATAGGCAATGGTGCCAAAAGAGGGACATGTAAATCCCTAGCACTACGTTTAGCATCAATAGCAGAGAAAACAGTGTAAACAAGAACGAAAGTGCCAACGATCTCAGCACCAAGACCTGATCCCTTTGTGTAACCAAGATTTACAACATTGGCACCACCACCCTTTGTTTGATAAAGAGTTTTGCTGAACCCTTTGACCACACCAGCACCACAGATAGCACCAAGACACTGCATCACCATGTAGAACACTGCCCTTGTCAACGACAGTTTCTTTGCCAAGAACAACCCAAAGGTCACTGCTGGATTTATGTGTCCTCCAAAAATGCCAGCAGTACAGTAGACAAGGGCAAAGATCATGCCCCCAAAAGCCCAAGCAATGCCTTGAATACCAACAGTGGAGCATTTGGACTCAGACTTTGAAATGAGTTTCGAATATAAAATTAATCTTCGCTAAAGAACATCGCTAGAAATCTTCATCAAATTCATTTCCATCGCTAGAAAGTAGAAATCGCTAGAAAGTAGAAACATACCTTTGAAAATTGAAACTATCGCAAGTTCACAACAGCAACATCTTCGTTTTCCCGGAATTTGTGAGGAGTGAGGACTGAGGGGTGAGGAGTCGGAGCTCGGAACCTTGGTAAATTATTTACGATTAGCAACCTTGGTAAATTCTTTACGATTAGCAACCTTGGTAAAAATCCAACAAATCCCATCACAACAAAACCGATCGATGTACGAGTAGCAACCTTGGTAAATTCTTTACGATCAGGCTTGTGACATCTTTTGACGAGCCTAACGCTGTCTTTGGCGAAATCTCTAAGAGGATCGAACACATAATCGAGAGCGTCCCTTTGCATTAGATCTGATCTGAAAGAAGAAGAAGATCAGGGTTTCTCTTTTGTATCTGAATTGGACAAATGACCTTTAGAATGGGGCTGGGGCGATGGGCTGGGTGTTTGGGGCTGGGGCGATGGGCTGTGCAGTAATAATTAAGAAAATGTCTTTTAAAAATCGGATTTTCGGTATTTCGGTATACCGAAATTTCAGAATTTTAATACCGAAGACCGTACCGAAATTGCAATACCGAATTGGACCGAAATACTGGAAAAACCCGAAACCGAAATACCGAATTAATTCGGTCCGATTCGGAATTCGGTTTTTCGGATTTTATGTCCACCCCTACTTTCTCCTCCTCCTTTGTTTTCTTCTTTAAGTTACAAAACAAATTGGTATTTTTATCTCCAGAAGCAATGCTGCTTTAGTTATAAGGTCAATTTTTTTTAATTAAACAGTTCGGTAGTTGTACTTCTGCTCCAAATTTACAGCAAAATTAGTCTTAGGAAAAAGTTTAAGTTACCAGTTGGGTTTGTTTTGGATTGCTCACTGTTGAAAAGCGTTTTTGTAAGGCCAATTGTTTGTGTGCCCTTTGAAAATATATATATTTCTTGGTATGATTTTTGTGCAATATATATTCATACGCCTCTCTACTTATTTTTGTTTGTTTGGGCACCGTTATTCCTTTTTTGTCTGAGAGGACATATATCGAGCATCTTGTGGCTTTCTTAAAAAACACAACTTGCTCATTCTAGTCCACTTCAGCTAATAGCCACCAGCTACAACTAAGGCAGAACAGCAAAAATACAGCTAGAAAATTATAATTGACAAATACAGCAAATTAACAAAAACTTCAGCTCTAGAGCTAAGTTCACCAGTTACAAAGACAAAAACTTCAGTTCTAGAGCTTAAGTTTCCCAGTTACAAAACAAAAACTTCAGCTTTAGAGCTGAAGTTTCCAGTTACAACACAAAAACTTCAGCTCTAGAGCTGAAGTTTCCCAGTTACAACACAAAAACTTACTCTAGAGTTGAAGTTTCTAGTTACAACACAAAAACTTCAGCTCTAGAGCTGAAGTTCGTCAGTTACAAAACAAAAACTTCAACTCTAGAGCTGAATTTCAGGCCCGGCTACTAGAATGCTGAAGTTTTGCGTGATTGTTTTTGCTACTTCAGCTCCGTGTGCTGAAGTTATGCGAAAAAGCGGGTACGGTTGTAATTTTTTTTACAAAGTGGGCACAAATTAAAATACGACACAAAAAACAGGTATAGATGCAAATGCCCCTCAAAATTGTGAGGCCCAAATGTAAACAGTACTAATTAACTAGTATGTCAAACGGTATATTGTCACTATATGTCAGTATGAAAGTTTACTGCTGTTTTAATTTAATTAGTCTGTAGGCTTGTGATTATTAATCGGCGGCTTTCGGCGAGGCCCACTTCTTCCGCTGTAGTCTTTGCTCATAAGTCTTGCTACTTCATTTTCAGCATCACGAAACTCCTTTGTTCTATCCACCTATCATAAATTCAGTATATTAAAAGGAAACTAATAAAGAAGGGATACAATTATAGGAGTATATCTGTAATTAGGCAATATAAAAAAATTTATATCAACGCTCAGTATAGTTTAACGTATGTTATAACATGTTATTTACTTTATCTTTCAGGTTTTCAAAGTGATTAACTTAAGCTAATATTATTAGAAGTGGTACATTACCAGTGCACAAAACTTAAACTCTTACGGAAAAGCTGTCATCTAGTATTATCTTAGGTTGGGAGTTGGGACGTACGTAAACTAAACTGATTTTGTTCATTTCTATAATCACTTAAAAAAATTCTCAAAATATAATATCACTTAATTACTAAGCAAAAAATAAGAATCTTTTGAGATGTGTGTCTGTTAATTTGTTCCCTTGGAGGTCTGTGAAAGAGAGAGAAGAAAACCTGAGCAGTCATGGGATGTAGTTGAACTAGAGGAGGAGCCTTCTTTGATTCACTTGTAGCATCTCCTATATATCGAAACATAACCCTAACATTCAATAAATAATTAAACGAGGAAAATCCAAAAGCTACGAATATTTCCTTGCCCAATACATCAATATTGCCTAATTAAAATCGATAATGTTAAATAACTATTCATAATAGGTGGAACTAGTAATATGAAAAATAAGGCAATTAATAATATTCTATAGGGTAACTCAGTCCACTAAGCTCTCGCTAGCTATGCCCGGGATTCGAGGAAGGGTCAGACCACAGGGGTCTATTGTAGCCAGTCACATGCATTTCTGCAATAGGCTGTTTCCACGGGTCGAACCTTTTAACTCCTGGTCACATGGCAACAACTTTACCAGTTACGCCAAGACTCCGCTTCAATAACTTTCTATAGCATGTTTTAATTGATGTAAAGTTTTGTTACGACAGTGTTAGTAGATATTAGTTACTAACCTAGAAAATAGACTTGCTATATAGTTGTTGTGTACCTGCAACATTTGAAGCTCTTCTGTCAGATATATGCTTTTCTTTCTTTACCTTACTTGAAAATTGATCCATCAGCATTTTTCTTCCCCGAGCAGCTGAAGTAATGATAATATAGTCTGGAGAATCCTGTTCAGATTTGTCAATAGAGATGCTCATGAGCTAGCATACAAAAAATACTCCTACTATTAATAAGTAAAAATCAAGAATCGAGAATTGACGGTATTTGGCACAATGAGAGTCATTTTCCATGGAAACTGTTTTCTATTATCCGGTTGACGAGTGGAAGATATTCTTTGAAAAAGAATTACTATATATTAAATAATAATAATAATAATATTTGAAGTGAGTTTTGACGAAATTTTTGAGTATGAAAAATTAACAATGATCTACGCACATGTTAGTTGAAGCAAGTAATACATATGAGATTAAGAGTGATTAGAGTTGCAGGAAAATTGAAGTCCCGGAAGTGAGGAAGTCATTTTAATTTTTCCTTTCAATGGAAAATATGTTCCTCGGAGATAACTAATTAGGGCAACCCGGTGCACTAAGTTCCTGCTATGCGTGGGTCCCGAGAAGAGGCGGACCACTAAGGGTCTATCGTACGCAACCTGCAAGAAGCTGTTTCCACTACTTGAACGCGTGAGATAACTAATCAAACACTGAAAAATGATTCTTACATAAAAAATAAAAAAAATGCTTCCGTTGTACCAAAGCAAAGGGAAAAGCTTCAAAAATCATACTTACGTCTTTTAGAAGAATTGCTTCTGTCTCTGTAGTGGACAAAATGGTGACAAAATTGCTTCTTTCTCCTACTTCAGAAGGGAGGGGGGGGGGGGATGGCCAGTTAGTAGTAAATACTGTAAAAATGTCAAAATATTAGCCAGTATAGAGAACATATATAGTGTACTTACGTAACTGAGCATGTCCTGAAGAGGACTGTCGTAGAACTAACAAAGCAACGATCATAACGTGGAGTATTACCAACACAATGAAACTAAAAACTGAAGCCATTCCGGAGGAGAAAATTCTTCTTTTGTTAAAAGCATAAAACATTTGTATTTCCTCATGAAAAAAGAGAGGCAGTAAATATATAGTAGTGTATATATATAGAGAGAGGAGAAGCATATATAATACTCCCTCCGATTCAATTTATGTGAACTCATTTAACTGGGCACGGAATATAAGAAAACAGACAAGACTTCTGATCTTGTGGTGTAAAATGAGGCACATATATTTTGTGTGGCAATAAATTATTGTGTAAAGGTAAATTATTTCTAAATAAGGAAAATGGTCATTCTTGTTAGCACAGACTGAAAAGGAAATAGGTTCACATAAATTAAAACGGAGGGAGTATTGGTTTTTATAGAGTTCAAAAATCAAAGTTGAGTCAAAGCTGAGGTCCCGACACCTGTCTTATTCTAATATGAACCCTAATATCTTACAGTACTTCGGAAATCTCTATTCATAAATTTTAAGAATCTTATTTTTTGTCCTCTGAAATGACATTTTTTAATTTTGCAGTACTGACTTCTTGCAGTATACCTTCACAAATTAAGGTTGCTTGAATTAAATGCATGTTCATCCCAAGGATTAATCGTACCAAAAAAAGTGGAAAAAATTAAACATATTTGACTGTCGTGCGGTAATCTCAATTAGACAGTCTTTTGTAGCTTGTCTCTGACATGCATGCCAAAGGCAGATTTCAAGTTCGATTTGTCTTGGTTTTAATCGTTATTTACGTACCTTTGACATAATTAAATGAGTTATAAAAAGGATGCTAGCTTGATTAAATCATCAAAGTGGTATATATAATCGGCTATGAATTGATTGGAACAAAGTTTAAAGGAAAATCAATATTTCTATTCAGATTTTTGTTTATTAGTCTTGTGTTGTGTACAAGTACTAGCATTAGCTAGTTTAATTTGAAGATTTGATTGATCTGACAATTAATCAACTATGTCACAATCCCGAATTATGAGAGGTCATTTGTATGAATACTCTACATTAATTCCCTTCTATATGCAGGCTAATATATACATCTAAAGAATTTAATTAGAGAATTCATTATAATTAGAATCTCTCTGTTTGCTGACAACTATATAATCCTCTTCCATCGTGGAGGTTTTAACTTACGAATTTTTACCTCCTATAACAAAGGTTAACACCTTATTTATTTTAAATAAATACCATTTAAAAAAAATTATATTCTATAGATACCTTTTAAGTTTTATAGCAAAATATTTAATTTTGGTTACTTCCTAGCCCTAAGCCATTAAATACGCTAATCAGTTACACTATTTTCTTTCTCTCTCTACTTTGATACATCCCATTAAAATTTTCGATCTAGCGACAAGGACTCTAACACAGGAACACAGCCTGGAGAAGGGCAATACTTTGCCGATTTTGTCCAACGACAGAGGAGGCATCTTCCTTCTCTCAATTTGCCAATTCTTTTAGCTTCACTTGTTCCTTCTCTCGATTTTTTATTTGCCTTCAGCTTTAGTTCTTAGGCATCGCCAAAAAGGCCTTAAAACTATTTTTTGCGACTTTGCAAGGTTGCGCAAACAATTCTCAAGCGGCGGAGACAGAGGCACCTATATACGACTATGCCGAGTTCATGTGGACTGTAGGCCTGATTAATTTGGAATTTTCTCTCATCGCTACTTATGAAATCATGGTCGGAATCCGATGGGTCGTCGGAAAATTGTCGACTAAAATAGGTCGTCTGAAGTTTGGGGTTGAGCAATTTGAAGATTGTGTTACCTTTTTTTTAAGAGCATTTCAATGTATCTCGCTGTATTTCTATGTATTTCATTGTATTCTCTATCTTTTTTTTTCATTGTAATTCAATGTATCTCGTTGTATTATATGTATTTCATTGTATTCAGTGTCTTTTTTTCTCATTGTATTTCAATGTATCCCTCTGTATTCTATCTATTTCTTTGTATTTTGCGGTTTAGAATCTTTTTCATAACTTAAAAATACAAAATTTGTGTGTTATAATTGAGTTTGTTAAGTTATATTAGGAGTCTATTATGTTAATTGATTCACTTTCGTTTTAAAAACAGTGTAATCCCCTATTTCACGTCGTGAATACAGTCGAATACAATAATCTGTCCAGCTGTAATCCCATGTTTCACTCCATGAATATAGTCGAATACAACAACGGATTAGCTGTATTTCCCTCATTCATGCCTATTTTTGCTACTGTATTCATGAATTCAATAGCTTAAATACATCAAATACATCTTATAACCACAGAAAAGGTATCTATATTCCGTAATATAACAAATGGTATCTATAGATGGCTAATTACTACTAAAGATAGTGTTTTATGAAAATTTCTCTTTAACTTAAGCCTGTGAAATGGGTCGGGTTGACCCGTTTCCGGACCGGCCCAGACCGGTAGTTAGGGGCGGGGTGGGCTGGGTTAGGGGGTTGGTCCATTCACCAAAAAAGATCCGGTTAATTGGACCGGTCAAACCCGATCAACAAAAATTACTGTTGAATCGGTTAATCGGAACGGCCTAGACCGGTTTAACGGCTAGAAATCTGATTTTTTTTTAAATGTCATATGAATGTTGCCCAATGGGTTAATTGCAAGAATAGTCCTTTTTGGGCAATATTTTTTAAAAGATAATACTTTTAGTAATTACTAATTTAGCCCTTTGAAAAATTATAAATCCACCTCCCCCCCCCCCTCTTCATTTCTTCACTCATCTCTCGTTTCTCAAACTCAAATTCTCAATTCAAGTTAAATCATGCCCCGTACTTCTAGAGTGCGCTCATATGTTTGGGAATACTTTGAGGTGGTAGAAGCAAATGAAGAAGTTCACAAAGTAAAGTGCAAGAACTGTGGTCTAGTCTTAAATCTTTGTCTAAAGTGGGTGGGCAGAGGCTGTTTAAGGAGGCATATGAAGGGTTGTCTTGAGCGTCCTCCAGAAATTCATATTTAAGTTGATTTGAGACAGTTTATGTTAATTTAAAATTATTAGACGTATTTATGCTTAATGTTTTAGTTTGTTAGATTAATTTGAAGTATTATTATGCAATGAAAATTTAGTTTCTCTTTTTCGTTAATTTAGTTGTTGTTAAATGTAAACTTTAATTTGTAAGTTTGAAATAAAAAAAAAAAGAAATTACAAATTATAAGTACAATTTTTTTCCATCTTCATTGTATTCTATTATCTTAAATTCTTAATGAAATATTCAAAATTTCAAATATAAAGATTTCAAAGCTTTTGCATCCTTTTATTCAAACACTCTTTTTATAAGATTATTTTTTGTTTTATATTTTTACTTTATATTAATATAAATTATGATAGTTATACAAAATACAAAAAAAATAACACTAACTCGGCCCGGCCCCTTGGACCCGTTACCCTTCCGGTTCATTTTTTACCCGAATGAACCCAGACCCGTTAAGCCCGATTTTGAATAACCAGAAACCGGCCCGGATTGGAAACCGACCGGTCATCTTTTTTCCCAACCAGGCCCGGCGCAGCCCACCTGCTAAACACCCATATTTTAACTATACTTGCAAAAACCAAGAGTACTATTTTATGTTTGACTAATTAATTTGAAAAATACTTCTGAGCAGCAATTAGTGTTTGGTCAAGCTTTTAAAAACTGATTCTAAGTGTATTTTCTCAAAAGTGCTTTTAGGGAGAAGCTACTTTTCCCTGCTTCTCTTCAAAATTACTTTTTTTTCTTCTAAAAGCTTGACCAAACACTTCAACTTTAAAAAAGAAAATTGCTTTTAGGATTTGAAAAACTTGGCCAAATGCTATTGTATTGGGAAAAAACTGAATTTACATTGTAGGTGACGTGGCATGACACGTGGACTGGTCAAACGGTCAAAACACAATAAATAGCCAAGAGGCACGGGTGACAACAGATAAGGGAAAAAGAAAGCAACATTGGTGCGGACCGTTACTAAAATAGGTACGAGTCTCGTACCTATCCAAGTCATCTAAAGACCGAAGATCGGAAGAAGTTGAAGATACGAATCTGATGACGTAAAAGAGTTTAAATATAGCATTAAATATCAAATACGTTAGAATATTTGTTTTAAAAAGAAATGATTGTGTAACGTTTCTTTTAATGTCATTTATTGCTCATAATTGCCTCATTAAGACAAAGGCATTACCTCTTCTCCTAGGATTAGCTATAAAAGGAGAAGAACTCACCATCTGTAAGGATACGAAATATTATTGGGATCTTACTGAAATACAAAACTATTTACTGCTTTACCATCATTCTCAAAAGTATTTTGTTTTCGTCTCCTGATTATCAGTAAACCCGAATTTCTTTTTAGCCTTGACCAAAGACTCAGATTTTTTGTTAAACAAATTGGTTCCGTTACCGGGAATCTGATAATCTTTTCTTTTAAGCTATATCTTGTCCATTGCCGTCACCATGTCAAACAACAACACCGACAATAACAGTAATAACACATTGGGAAACCATGAAAATCAAATCCATCAAAATCAAGGTGACGTGGTTCCCTCCCCTCCAGATTCACCACGTCAATCTCGTGAAGGCACGCCTGTTACTGAATCCCGTGCTGATCAACAAGAACAATCTGAACACTTTGAAGGAGTTACAACTAAAGCTTTACAAAAGCTAATTGATGCACAAGTCGGCAAAGCTCTTCAGACACTTGTTAGTCGATTGCCTGTTGCACCACCCACACCAACTCCTAATAATAATACATTGGAGAATCCCCGTTCTGGTCTTGATAATTCTGGAAACGGAGCAACCCCCAGTGAACCACAGGAAGGGGGACCAGGTAATTCAAATAATTCATATTTGCAAAATTTAGTACTAACCTTTCAGAAACAGATTAAGGAACAAAATGAGCGTATTGAGCAAATCCCTGGAGTTCCGCCTGTAATAAAAGGAGTAGACATGGACAAATACTCACAACAACCTTGGAAGCCAAGTGCTGCTCCCCTTCCAATTCCGAAAAAGTTCAAAATGCCTGACATCCCGAAATATGATGGTACTACAGACCCACGTGACCACGTGACTGCATTTACAACAGGCGTGAAAGGCAACGACTTGACCAAACAAGAAATTGAATCAGTACTGGTCAAGAAATTTGGAGAAACACTCACCAAGGGTGCATTAACCTGGTATTCTCTTTTATCTGAAAATTCTATTAATTCTTTTGCTGAGCTTGCAGATTCTTTTATTAAAGCACATTCGGGAGCACAAAAGGTTGAGAAAAGAATGAAAGATATTTTCAAAATCAAACAAGGGGATTCGGAGTTGCTTAGAAATTGTGTTGATAGATTCCAGCATGAAAGAATGACTCTACCTCGTGTGCCTGACAATTGGGCTGCAATAGCCTTTGCAAGTAATTTAAATGACAAAAGTTCTGAAGCCACGAGACGACTCAAAGAAAGCCTTCGAGAATTTCCTGCAACCACGTGGAATGATGTTTACAACAGGTATAGTACGAAGCTGCGAATTGAAGAAGATATCGTACCTAAGTTTCATCATGAAGAAAGGGGTGGTCCCCAAAGATCAGAAACCGAAAAAAGATCAGGTAAAAACAGGTACGATCCATATATGGGACCTGCAGGAAAAGACCCACGGTCGAAACAAGATAGCCAGCAATATGATCAAAAATCGGGGAACAGGGACTCTGGTTCTTCTTCAAAGTTCAGGAATGATCGGAACAGACAAGAATCACGAGATGATGACAGAAGTTTAAAGGCACGATTCGGCGGATATAATTTTAATGTCTCTACCTCCGAGCTCGTAGCTGTTTTAAGAAGCATGGGAGATAAGGTACGGTGGCCAAAAGAGATGCGGTCAAATCCAAATAGACGCAATCCAGATCATTGGTGCGAATTCCACAATGATCACGGGCACAAAACTTCAGAATGTAGATTCTTGCAGAGTGAAGTGGATCATCTATTGAAGCAAGGGTACCTCACTGAGTTATTTAGCGAGAAAGGAAAACAAGCTTATATGAAAAACAGGCAAGAGCCACCACAACCTCCTTCACCCAAGAGTACGGTGAATGTGATAAGTGGGGGAGAAGATATTCACGGCATAACCTACACAGCCTCCAACAAGGTTTCTAAGGTAACAATTACACACGGGAAACGGGTGCGGCAGGTCCTAGAAAATGAAAGTATTTCGTTCGATGACGCAGATACCGAAGGAGTGACAACTCCACATAATGATGCACTTTTAATATCTTTACTTGTACATGATACTAATGTAAAACGAGTTTTGATTGATCCAGGGAGTTCTGTAAATATTATACTACTAAGGGTATTACGTGAAATGCAAGCTGAAGACAAAATGATACCCAAGGCGCACACCTTGTCAGGCTTCGACAATTCAAGTGTGGTAACAAAAGGAGAGGTAATTCTAACAACTTTTGCTACGGGTGTTGTTAAAGAAACTAAATTTCAGGTAGTTGATATGGAAATGGCCTACAATATGATCATGGGGAGACCATGGATACACGATATGGATGTTGTCCCATCAACTCTACATCAAGTTATTAAATTCCTATCACCATGGGGAATTTGCCAAATTCGTTGGGATCAACAGATGGCTAAAAGTGTCAACGCTGTAACAAGTACGAGCACCGTAAATAAAGAAAAATAGCAATTACAGGAAACAGTTGAAGGTAAAAAAGATCAAACTTCAGCTGAACAAGAAAAGACAGATTTGGACTCAAGGCCTGACACAATTCAGGAACCTGAAGAAAATGAAAGCATCAAAACGACAATTGAAGAGCTCGAGGCAGTGATATTATTTGAGCAATGGCCTGAACGGAAGGTTTATGTCGGAGCCAATTTAAGCTTAAACATGCGAGGTATGATAATCGAATTTTTAAAAGCTAACTTAGACTGCTTTGCTTGGTCCCACGCTGATATGACAGGGATACCACCGGATGTGATGACTCACAAACTCAATGAGGACCCTTCTTTCACACCAATAAAGCAAAAGAAAAGAAAGCAAGGTGCTTTCAAGAACCAGGTGATTCAGGATGAGGTCCAAAAATTATTAAAAATCGGATCAATCCGTGAGGTAAAGTATCCTAATTGGCTAGCTAACACGGTGGTCGTACCCAAGAAAAATGGTAAGTGGCGCGTTTGTGTGGATGATACCGATCTAAACAAAGCCTGTCCAAAATATTCCTTTCCTTTACCGTATATAGACCAACTAATTGATGCAACCGCAGGTCATGAACTTTTAAGTTTTTTAGATGCATACTCGGGATATAATCAAATTAAAATGGATACTGGTGATGAAGAAAAAACTTCTTTCATCACAGACAGGGGGACTTACTGTTATAAAGTAATGCCCTTTGGTCTCAAAAATGTTGGGGCAACCTATCAAAGGTTGGTCACCAAAATATTCCAAGAACATTTAGGGAAAACAATGGAGGTATATATAGACGATATGCTCGTCAAAACCCAGTGATCTCATGATCATATTTCTCATCTATCTGTTACATTTGAAATTTTGCGAAAATTTAATATGAAACTCAACCCAGAAAAATGTGCATTTGGAGTTGCATCAGGTAAGTTTTTGGGTTTTCTTGTTTCTAACCGTGGTATTGAAGTGAATCCTTCTCAGATCAAAGCAATAGAAGAAATCCCTGATATCCTTACTAATAAAAAGGAAGTACAAAGATTAACGGGAAGAATTGCAGCTTTGGGGAGATTTATTTCCAAATCCTCAGAAAGGTGTTTTAAGTTTTTCTCTGCACTCAAAAAGCAAGATCATTTTGAATGGAATGAAGATTGTCAACAAGCCCTTAGAAATTTGAAAGCTTATTTGTCAAAACCACCATTGTTGGGAAAACCAAAGGTGGGGGAAAAACTTCTCATCTATTTGGCCGTATCTGAAGTCGCGGTGAGTGTTGTTTCAGTCCGCGAGGACCAAGGTAAACAATCTCCTATTTATTATGTAAGTAAGTCCTTATTGGATGCTGAGACACGATACCCACAGCTAGAAAAATTAACATTAGCTTTGATCATGGCATCTAGAAAATTAAGACCTTATTTTCAATGTCATCCCATTAATGTAGTTACTGCTTTTGCGCTTCGAAATATTTTGCATAAACACGAACTTTCAGGAAGATTAGCAAAATGGGCTATAGAACTAAGTGAATATGAAGTTGTTTATCAACCCAGGACCGCTATAAAATCTCAAGTACTAAGCTGATTTCGTGGCTGATTTTAGCCAGGGGATGCATTTAGAAGCAGAAAAAGAATTACTAGTTTTTAATGGTGCAAACCCGGGGACTTGGGTTTTATTCACTGATGGTTCATCTAATGTAAAAGGGGCAGGCCTAGGGATAGTCCTCGTACCACCTGCGGGTGAGACTATTAGACAGGCTATAAAATGTCATTCTATAACTAACAATGAAGCAGAGTATGAGGCTGTAATTGCAGGTTTAGAATTGGCACGAGAACTCGGCATAACACAGATTATAATCAAGAGTGATTCTCAACTCGTGGTCAATCAAATGTTGGGGACTTATACAGCCAGAGAGACGCGAATGCAAGAATACCTCGCAAAGGTACGGGAGTTAATAAAGCAATTCCAAACTTGGAAAGTAGTGCAGATCCCAAGAGATGAGAATGTAGAGGCAGATGCTTTAGCAAATCTCGCATCTGCAGCAGACGTAGCAAACGATACAAATGCTTCAGTCATACATTTATTTCATTCCGTTCTCGAATCTGATAAAAACGAGGTAAATTTTAATCATTTAACATGGGATTGGAGAAACGAAATTGTTGCCTTTTTACAGCACGGTACCGTGCCTAATGACAAAGGAAAGGCTCACGCGCTTCGCAAAAAAGCTGCTCGATATTGTTTATATCAAGGAGATCTTTATCGAAAGATGTTCGGTGGACCACTAGCAAGGTATCTCGGACCCTCTCAAACAGAATATGTGATGAGAGAAGTGCACGAAGGACATTATGGGAATCACGCAGGGGGACGGTCACTGGTAAGAACATTAATTCGCACAGGATATTATTGGCCTAAGATGGAAGAAGAAGCAACCAGTTTCGTGTCCAAATGTGATAAATGTCAAAGGTACGACAACAATATGCACAGACCAGCTGAGTTACTACATCCTGTTATAGCCCCGTGGCCCTTTATGAAATACAACTGTCGCACCTCCCTTTTTCTTTCCGCGCCCGCGGGGCGCATGAGGAGTTTTCTCCAATTAAAGGACAGTCGAAACGAGATTTGTTTATTTGTTTAAGAGTCGCCACCTGGGAATTTTGAGGCGTCCCAAGTCACCAATTATAATCCCTGATTCGAGGAGAATATGACTCTGTTTATTTTATTTTTTTTCCGCGAACCAGAAATCCTGAGTAAGGAATTCTGTTAATCCGGAAGAAGGTGTTAGGCATTTCCGAATTCCGTGGTTCTAGCACGGTCGCTTAACTGTTTTTATTATTGGCTTAATCAACTTGATTTTATTAAATATTGATGTTTTCTGATTTTACTACTGCTTATACTTATTACGATTGAAACCTTCTTTGAATCGAATTACGCGTACGTATATTCGTGTTATAAATTAAAATGCGGAATTGTGTCACGCGTACGTGTACACAATAATTTCTTATAATATATTAAGCAATCATTTCTCCGAGATTGTTTTGAATCAAGAATATTTATTTTTCTTGAATAGTGAACCGTACATCTCGGGTTTTTATGAAATTGATTTAACGCCTTTAGAAAAATCCTTTTATTAAATATTCGTTCGAAATTGCGCGTACGCATAATCCGAATTTTTGCTTTTAAAAAATATAATCAGAGTACGCGAACGTATTTGCGCAAAATATTTGCGATGATGTTAGAGATTTTTCCACAAATTGTTTGTTTATATGAAAATACTGAGAAATTCATACTCAAGGGGTGTCTTTAAATTCTTTTAAAAGAAATTCACAAATTTGAATATTGCCCGTTGACTATAATTTCCGAGTATTAATTATGTTCATCCCAAGACTATTCAAACTCTCAATGAAAGGATAAAAATATGATTAATGCTATTTTTGACAATTATAAAACGTATATACGCTAAAGAATGAATTGTATATAAAACTGAAAATAAATTATAAAGGAAAGAATATTTTCAAGAACTTTTATTATTATTAATTAGTGCAAATTCTATTCTAATTACCATTGATATAAAGTTTTGCAATTTGTATCTTACTCTTATATACTTGTTTTGATCCAATAGGCGAAATTAACTTAATTAATTATGCCTATGATTGAGTTATATATATAATCAAACCCATTTGATTCTAGATCTATATGAATTATTACAACCATTAACTTTCACATCGTATAAGTTCATAAACCCTTTTATTATTAAGAAAGAGAACAAGTCTAATTGACTAAATAAAATGAATATTGCATACAATATTACTTACCATATTTGACATCATAAACATAATGGATTATACTAACTCGTCTTTCAACTGTGGATTATGAACACAACCAATGTTATGCCAAAAGATAGCTAATTGCAATCAATCATCATCTAGCTTTAAACAACAATTAATTATCTAACAAAATAAACTGATAGCATATTTTCCTTGATATTTCCATATTATGCTATACCTATCTAACAATACCGCAAAAAAATGTAAATAAAGCCAACTTTCTGCAGGCTTCCTATTTACACAACTCATAGATAACTAAACTAATGAAATTTGACATGAATAACATTATTACAAAGTTTTATATGAATTTCAAAAATAAAACAGTTAACTTGTAGCCATCGAGTCGAACTCACTACTGGTTAACCAACATGAAACCAAAGCTGAAATTTTCAACTAAAGAACTCAAATGAGTAGAAGACAGTATTACAATTCAAACTCTATTTATTTGTCATGTTGAATCTCTTTCCAACATAAAATTTAAAAGACATGTACCTGAAAATGAAGGTAGGAGGAGTAAATTTCAGCAGTAGCAGCAATAACAAAATCAGTAGAATATACCAATAACACAACAAGCCTGAACAAGACCCGTTGACCCAGATGAACAGTGACAGAGACTTAAGGAAATTTCAGATTTTCTGAATAACATTCACAGGCAAACAACGGACAGATTCCAGAAAGAATGCATTTCATATTTCAGTTTCTTTCTGTTGTGGATTCCTTATTTCTGATTTTTCTGTTTCAGATTGTGTGTGTGTGTGAATGTTCTCTTTTCTATTTCTCTTTCTGTTTTCTTCCTCTCTTTCCTTTTTAAACAAAATCTGAGTTCTTTTCCTTTTTTTTTCAGAATCTTAATCCTAAAAATCTCTTCCTTCTCCTTTTCTTTTTCTTTCTTAAAATCTTCTCTAACTCTCTTTCTCTGAAAAACTGCCTTTATTTTCTGAAAAGAACTCCCCCTCAACTGTCTGTCCAGCTCCTGTATTTATACAGGGCTGGTCCTAGGCAATTTAAGTGCTTCTTGGACCCCCTTCTTCTTTTAAAATCAAAAGTTCCATTAAAAACTGCTTTTACTACTTTAAATCCCATTAAGTGAACTTTTTTCCTGATTTCCAGCATTCCATTATCCCTTGTTCCCCATTAGTATCATTAACTAATAGTCACTAACATTACATTATCAGCCCACTATTATATCATATTACCCTTACTGTTTTATCCCAGAAATGCCCTGTAATTTTACTGTTATTACAGCCCCAAACCAAACTGCCTAAACCTTAACAAATTTATCTGAACTAACATGTTTAGCAGCAAATAACCAACCCCTGAATCAAACAAACCTTTTGTCTTTACAGATTATGCTAAACAAGGAGAGCTAAATTTAGATTGAACACTGAACTTGCATACAGACATATTAACAATACACACAACTCAACAGAGCATTTCAACTGAAATTCAACAACTGAACAAAGAGCAACAAATGCAGGAGCATTGTCAGTTTTTTGACACTGCCCTGAACTTTAATGTTCAGAAATTATAACACTTATTTGATGAATTTTATTGAACTAGGAACAAAGATGACTTAATTAATGAATATTAATCAAACTGATTATCAAATAAGAAACGACTAATTACAACAAAATAATCCATCCGAAATAGGTTGATTCAGTCAACATTTTTAGAAACAAGATTAACAATATAACTAATCGACGAACTTAATCGAGTCGATTACACACATTGTAATTAGTCACAACCAACAGAAACCATTCACATTCGGATCAAGTAGATAGGTAGGAGACAGAAATGACAGAATTGATCAAAACAAATATGAAAAATTAAAAAGCTATTAAAACAGGCAACAATACATGTAGAATAATACAAAAAGAAATAGAAAATACCTCTGAATCTTCAATCAAACTCGAACTCAACTTGGACTTCGGTTTTTTTTTTTGTTTGAAATCAAACTGACCTTAGTCGAAGTATTTTCCACTAAAAATACTTCGACTAAGGTCGATTAAACCTCAATCTTTATTTAATATGCACGGAATCCAAAAGTTTGGTATTTTTTAGGGTTTCAGGTTCTCGGATCTTAAATTCGAACATTTCAGGGCGGATTCGAAGGGAACCAAACATGATACAAGGGTGAGGGTAGCCTAGGGGTCATTTGGTGTTAATTTGAAACGGATCTGAGTTTGTTCTTGTTTGGTCCGAATCTTCAAAAGAAGATTCGAGAAGTTCAAAGTTGATTCGAACTAAACTAACTTCAGATCCATAACAAGGGTTGTTAGGGGAATCCATGGTGTTAATTTGGGGCTGATTGGTTTAGATCAGGTTTTCAGGCCAACCTTCGATTTAAGATTCGAAGGGTTGGGGCCTGATTCTAAGGAAACTAAGGTCGGATTCGTGTAGGGGATGTTCAGGAGGTCCTAGGGTGTTAAGTTGGTGACCGGCGGCGTTAATGCCGCCGGGTTTCAGGAGATGGAATCCTAGGGCGGCTAGGGTTAGGAGTGGGGGTTTGGGACGATGATGAACAGTGTAAAAGGGGGGGGTGTTTGGTTAGGGGTCGGGGTAAGGTTAGGGATTTATATAGGGGTGGGGTGGACTGGTATCGTCCGTTGGATCAAGTAGAATGGATGGCTGAGATCTACTCACTTAACCAAACGATGTCGTTTGGTTTAAGTTGGAGGACGGGTTGAACCGGGGCAGTGGGTCGGGTAATGATCACGGGTTAGGGTGATGAGATCTCAGCCGTTGGATGAATTGAATCCAACGGCCCTTGATGAAGGGTGATGAAACGTCGTCGTTTCGATTTGTTTGAATTGGACCGGGCATGGGGCTGTTGGGATTGGGCTGTGAAGGGGATTAATTTGGTTGGGCCTGGATTTAAATCCAAGTCCGAATTTTATGTATATGTATTATTATATTTTTTTTTTTTAATACAAAAATTTTAATTGTAATTAAAAAACAATTTTACCTTCACAAAAATATATTAATTACTCTATAACAATTATTTAACACATAGACAAAAACATCAATCACACAGTGAAACATTTAAAATAAAACCAATGCATATTTTTGTGATTTTATTTAAATTATCTCTTAAATGCATAATTAAATCCTATATGCATGCAATATGTATCTTATTTTATTTTTTCATTTTATTATGACAATGTAAACACTTACGGACATAACACAAGTATTTGACACCATGCAAATTCACAATTACACAGTAAAAGAAATTTATTTTATTTTTTGATTTATTTTGGAGTTATAGCCCCGTGGCCCTTTATGAAATGGGGAATGGATATCGTAGGTCCACTTCCACAAGCAAAAGGTCAGGTAAAGTTTCTACTTGTACTTACAGATTATTTCACTAAATGGGTAGAAGCAGGGGCATTTAAACAGGTACGAGAGAAGGAAGTTAAAGACTTCATATGGCGAAATATAATATGCCGCTTTGGAGCACCAAAGGAGATCGTGTGTGACAATGGACCACAATTCATTGGAGCTCAAATCACATAATTTCTTCGAAGTTGGCAGATCAAAAGGATAACATCTACGCCATACCATCCAGTAGGTAATGAACAAGCGGAATCTACTAACAAAGTCATTATCAACAACTTGAAGAAGAGATTACAGGATTCAAAAGGTAATTGGCCTGAGGTGTTACCTGGAGTATTATGGGCTTATCGTACAACGACCAAAACAGGCACTGGAGAAACACCATTTTCAATGGTTTATGGTGCGGAAGCCTTAATTCCAGTTGAAATAGGTGAGCCAAGCACACGGTACGATCAGGCAACAGAGGAATCTAATGATGAAGAGATGCGGGTCAACCTTGATTTACTTGAAGGAAGAAGAGAAGCTGCATTGATAAGGATGGCAGCACAAAAGCAAGTAATTGAACGATATTACAATAGGAAAGCACGCCTCAGATTTTTCAAAATTGGGGACTTCGTGCTTAAAAAGGTGTTCCAATCTGCAAAGGCTGCTAACTCAGGAAAGCTAAGTCCAACATGGGAAGGACCGTACAAAGTCCGTGACATTGCGGGAAAAGGAGCATACCAGTTGGAGACAATGGACGGCAAAGTTTTACCCTCACATTGGAATGCCGTCCACTTAAAAAGATATTACTTTTGAAAAAGTACCTACGGTCAGGTATCACCATGTTAAAATTTCTCTCTTGGATTATTAATGTTTTACTAATGATTTTAGATGCTAGGCAAAACACCCTAACTCGTGCCAAATGATGAGTCACAACCTGCAAGGCAAAATGGAGTATTCTTAAATTTCCAGCCCAGGGTTACAATTAATCTGATGGAAATACACACGAGTTAGGCAGTATTCATCTATAATCGCACCTCCGAGTCCCGTATATCTTTCTGTTTCAGGAAAAGGGCCAAAGTAAAAGAAATAAACAAGTGCTCGAGGCTTCATACTTCACCGCTCAAACACTTGGGGGACTACATATTGTACACAGATACGTGTAGAAGTGCAGATACGAATATCGAACAAAAGTCGGCCACAAAGAGACAAGTGTTGAGAAAAAGTTACGAAGTCTTCAGCATTCATGAGAACAACAAAGTCATCTCTCAAAACTCATAAACAAAGTCACCTCTCAAACCCTTCTTAATATATAAAGATAGGGTCATGAGTATGTACTGAAACAGGTTATGAAGAAAAACCTTGTTTATTCTATGTTATGTACAAATCTGTTACAAAAAAAACAGTTACGAGAAAGTTGTAGATGTATTGTAATACATGTAATAGTCAAACACTTGTTAAAGTTCATGAATAGAAACTTGCCAAAGTTGTTTCATACAAAACGTGTGTATTCCTATTTCTTTCGTCGTATTATAAACACCATTATGAAGTTGAGACGTCTTCTTCATTAAGTGTCGATAAAATAAAAGGGCCCTCTTTTATAAGCCTCATGTTGATAATCCATGAGAAGAATCATAAAGCATTTTAAAAGAATAAAAATGTTAAGCTATTCTATAAGTCCTAGATAAATGGGCAAGAATAAAATATACGGAAGTACCAATAAAAACTTCTTAATATAAAAGACTAAGTACAAACTTAGTCAGCAAAATATTTGTTTTTTACAAATGCCCCATTATGATAACTGGGGACTTCATCAAAAGATCCCTTAAAGTTGCCAAGGGATAACACCACCAATTAATAAAAACAAAAACAGCAATTTCATTTTCAGCTAGTCACTGAAGGGGTTGGAACATCAGAAGTTGCAATTTCATTTTCAAGAGCAATTTTAATTGGGCTTGGAATATTGAAATCACCGAGGGGAGCAAGAATCACAGGAGCTTCAGCTTCCATGGAATGTGTCATAGAAGTTTCACCCTCGGGAGCCGGAATTGCAACCTCAATTGCTGCAGTAGCCACTTCTTCATTTAAAAGCTCTTCCGTTCCAGGAGCTTCAAGTGCAGGAGAAGGAGTATCAACAGGTTGTTGACTTTTCTCGATAGTGTCTAAGACTTTGGCTAATTCAGATTGCAAATCGAAGCTTTCCTGAGCAGCTTCCATCAGAGCATCACGGCGAGATTTCAGGAAAGCCCAACTCACCTCTATGTTGAAGTTCTCCTCCAGAAGTCCATACTCTCTTTCCCACATAGCAAGATCATTCTTCAATATTTGATGTTCAGCTAAATGGGAATCAAGGGAAACTTCAAGGGAGGCATGAGAGCTCTTCAAAGCTCGAATCTCGTCAGAGGAGGTATGTAAGTCAGCTTGAGCTTGAGTCAAGCTTTGCACTAATTCTCCTGCATATTCTTCTTTCTTGGCTAAAAGTGCCTTAAGCTCCCTGACTTCTTCACTAGCCTTTGATAATTGTTCTGACATTGAGCACTCCAAAAGCTCTTTATCTCTTTTAAATTGGCTTGAAGAAGCCTTGGCAGTCGCTAGTTCAGAAGTCAAACCACGCTTTTGCTGCTTCAGGAGATTTCTACTTTCTTGCAACTCCTCTATGGTCCCTTGAGCACTCTCAAACTGTTCTTTCCAATTAGCTACTTCAAGCTGGGCTCCCCTGGCTATTTCCTCGGCCTCATGGATGGATTTTTCAGACTCACGGGTTTTTCTTTCAAGAAGGGAAATTCTTCCCATAAATTCGGTACCAATAAGGTTAGCCTACAGAGACAACTCATAGAAAGGAGGATTTGTAGATCGAAAATAAAAAAACTTGTTGGTAAAGGAAAAATACCTTCAAAGTAGAATGAACTATGTCATTCATCAGTGTCAGGCAGTTGTGGCTCTCCATCTTCTTCTTCTCAATATCACCGATTAGAGGCTCGAGCCAAACATCAGCTCTACCAGTCTTTCTCAAAAGGCTATGGTTGGCAGGAACTTCAAGAGTAACACTTCTCATAGCCATGGTTCTACTGCTAGAACCCGCCTCTGTATGCTGAACGAAGGGAGGAGGAGCCATGGAAGGAGGAGTAGTAGAAAAGGAAAACACAGCAGCAGGAGCCATAAGAGTCAAAGAAGGGATGGAAGGAGAAGATGAAGAAACTGACACAGGAACGGAAGCAGGTGCAGTTGAAACTGGCAAAGGAATGGAGGAAATAGGAACGAATGAGGAAAGAGGAGCTTCATCAAAAATAGGGTCGGGCTCGCCACTCTCAAAACCACTATCAAAAAGACGCTGAGTTAATTCATTAGTATCTTTTGGCACGGTGTCCTCGTCAAAATGAATCAAAACAGGCTCGGTGGACGAAGTTTGAGCAGGGGTATCCTCAATTTCATCACTATTAATGACTCGTCTCCTATCTCTTGGCCTGGCAATTAAAGAGGTATCTTCCTCTTCCTCATTCTCAGAACTTTCTCCTATAGCTTTCCTTTTGGGAAGCGAAGCTCGAGCTTTGTTCAAATCAAGTGCAGCATTAGCAGACATGCGAATGGTCATAGCTACTTCAGCTGTCATTCCTCTAACACCAAATCCTGATCAAAAGAAGGATACATAATCAACATTGAGAAAAAGGTGCTTGGCATGTAAAAAACGTGTAAAAAGGGACATACCATGTGCTTTCACCTTCCAGCCATGTAAAGAAGAAATTGATTTCCAAGTTCTTTGATCCTTAGGAGTAATCTTCAAAATTGAATCTACCCAACCACGGAAGTTAGGAATAAGTTCCACATCTCCCATGGTTGCTACAAAAAAACAAAAAGAGACGAAGTGAGAAAAAGAATCAGAATTCTCAAAAATAGGTGCGGTAAATAAAAGGAAACTTACGTGCAAAATTCCACTTCTCAGGGAAGGGAATATTTGTTTCACCAAGCAAGTCCACCGTACGTACAGCAACGTAACGTGTGTACCATCCACGATCCCTGTCATCTTCAGGGTTTACCAAAATCTTTTTGCTTCTTGCAGTTAAGGTAAAAACCCCATGGCGCATTAAATTGTGATGGTATAAATGAATAAGGTGAGAAAGGGAGAAGTCGACATTGGCTTTGGCAGATAAATATCTCAGACAAGCCACTGCTCTCCACACTAGGGGACCGACTTGGGCCAAACAGATTTTAAAGAAACGACAAAAGTTAATAATGACTGGGTCAACCGGAGGATTAAAACCCAAAGTAAATGGGTAAGTATAAACGAAAGAATAACCATTTCTAAAGGAAGAAATTCTTTGATTTGGGGAAGGAATTGACATTCGTAGACTATTGCTCCAGTTACAATCCCTTCTGATGGTAGGGATTGTAAGCTCGGTTACTAATGAAGGATAAGTGTCAGCTTTTTCTAGATTTGCAATTTGCCTTTGAAGAGACGTTCTATCACTCCCAAAAGACAAATCACTTGGAACAATTTCATCAACTAAAGGTTCTTGAGAAGAATCAAGGATTTTTTTACCTTTAGAAGAAGGGGTCTTCGGAATAGAACTCCCGATATTAGGAGAAGAAGAAGCAGGACCAGATAAACCATCACGAGCGGACCCTAGGCCCAAGCTCTGAAGCCTACCTCCTCTGCCTCTCCTATGTCTTGTAGGGGCATTGGGGAAGTGATCGAGAATTGGAACTTTTCTAGGGTTAGGGTTTGGAGATGACATTGTTGAAGAAGGATGTACTAAAAGGGAGAGAAAATACAAGTAAGTAAGAAATTGCTTGTTGAAGATTTATGAAGAAGAAGGTAAACGAAAGAGGGTTAAAATGCTTATAATGACAACCGTCAAACTTAGAAGTGCAATGAAGAAAAACCTATAATAAAGGCAACTATCATTTCGTGAATAGTGTGAATGAAGAAGTCTCGAAAAAAGGGGTAGAATTGCAGAATCAATTAGAAGGTGACACGTATGTAAAGCATTAAATGGAAGGGACAATTGAAGCGTCAGTATTTGTCATAATATTAATTACGGCAAAAATTCCCTTTTTATGAAAATCCACTTCCCAATTATTTACTTGATAAATAAATGGAAAGTG
Source organism: Nicotiana sylvestris (assembly GCF_000393655.2). Lineage (NCBI taxonomy): Eukaryota > Viridiplantae > Streptophyta > Magnoliopsida > Solanales > Solanaceae > Nicotiana > Nicotiana sylvestris. Next base: position 13,521,021 of record NC_091058.1, read on the forward strand.
GGGGGACTATCTGTATTGGGAAAAAACTGAATTTACATTGTAGGTGACGTGGCATGACACGTGGACTGGTCAAACGGTCAAAACACAATAAATAGCCAAGAGGCACGGGTGACAACAGATAAGGGAAAAAGAAAGCAACATTGGTGCGGACCGTTACTAAAATAGGTACGAGTCTCGTACCTATCCAAGTCATCTAAAGACCGAAGATCGGAAGAAGTTGAAGATACGAATTCTGATGACGTAAAAGAGTTTAAATATAGCATTAAATATCAAATACGTTAGAATATTTGTTTTAAAAAGAAATGATTGTGTAACGTTTCTTTTAATGTCATTTATTGCTCATAATTGCCTCATTAAGACAAAGGCATTACCTCTTCTCCTAGGATTAGCTATAAAAGGAGAAGAACTCACCATCTGTAAGGATACGAAATATTATTGGGATCTTACTGAAATACAAAACTATTTACTGCTTTACCATCATTCTCAAAAGTATTTTGTTTTCGTCTCCTGATTATCAGTAACCCGAATTTCTTTTTAGCCTTGACCAAAGACTCAGATTTTTGGTTAAACAGCTATATATATTTTTCAATTATGTACATACACTAAATGGAAAAGACACCAATAGATATTTGAGAACTAGGGTGTTTGGATGGACTTATTTTAAGTGTTTATTAGTTTTTAAATATTTTTTTAGTTAGTGTAGTGTTTGGCGATAATAAAAAATGCTTAAAAGCACTTACTTTTAGGCACAAAAAATACAAAATTAATCAAAAGCCAAAAATTAGGTATTACCTCGCATTAAAAGCTACTTTTTTAATATGCAATCGAGACACCCTCCAAAGCAAAGGTGGTGGGATTTTGTAGGCACAGATACGCAGTTGTATTACTGCGTGCTAAACTTTGAACAAGTCACACTTTTTTTTTCGCCTTTAATACAATTTGTCAGTAATTTATAAGAGAAGATGAGCTGTTACGCGTCCTTATTGAAACAAAGCAAAACGAATTAAACACACTAGCTAGCTGCAATGCTGCATGCAGATCAGTATATAATTAACGGATTCGGAGTTATCAGCAAATGTACCTCAGACTTGAGTCAAAGATTCGATTACCAGCTTTAGTTAAGTAAAAAAGTGTGTGAAACTATACACAAATAGCCATGCCTTGGATGGGTAGTTTTTCATTTTTGCCCAAAATAGATGAAAAGCATACTTCTCTATCTCAATTTATACGATGCACTTTTCATATCTTTCAATATTTAAAACAACTTAACTTTAAATGTCTTATTTTATTTTTAACGAGATGATTTGATTTATAACCACATAAATATTTTTTGGCTAATTTAGACCACAAATTTAAAAAGTTTTTTTTTTTCTAACTTTGTATCCAGTTAAAGTATATCATATAAAATGAGACAGACCAAGTAGGAAGAAAGAGAAAAGGTACGTTAGATATTTTAGGGGTCGAGTTTCTTGTAAATGAAGTATAAGTAAACTTTTTTCCCCCAAAGGAACATGGGGTTAGTGATCTTTAATTTGCATGGAATTACTAAAACATGAAATAACTAGTTACTGAAAAGGAGCTTTATGACACGAGTGTGTCCTCCAACTTATTCAGATTGTGGGTTTCCCTTGAAAACAGTGTGGTTTCTTAGCTCCTTCTTCCCCTACTATTGGAAAAACACTTTATAGGCAGGAAATGACAAAGATACGGTAAAATACATGAGAAAGAATTGCATTTGCTCGTGATACGAAATTAGGGCAATTAGGGGAGAATTAAATCCCAAGAAAGGATTAGACACGTGTAGAAAGAGTAAGGCTACGAGTACCAATGCCCTTGTCTCCGTTTTTTACCTTAACCATGTGTCAGTTTTCCACCATGACGAGCAGAATAGATTCCAACAAACACAAATATCTTTAACAGATAGTAGTAAAATAAGATTGTACCTAACCTACTTTAAGCGTTGGGCAACTACAAATTACAAATTTATAATGTTCAATATACTCCTAACGATGTGCTTTGGGGTGTCAAGGTGTTATTACTTTGACCTTCCTCTAAAGAGATACGTAATCAATACAAAAAAAATGAGATTGGAGAAAATGAGCTAAGTGTGATGACCCGCCACATAGGCGTTATTTGGCATATATTAATGTCATATGAAAATTTATATAAGAGGAAGGCTAGCATTTGTGAGAAGATTCTAGAGAAGTATGGACATTTTCTTAGGAAGACCCTAGATCCTTATGAATTTGCTAGGAAAGTCCTTGGAGTCTTCTAGGCTTGTAGAGAATTCTAGAGAAAGCTCTTATCTTGTAAATATTAAGGACTTGTGTAACAATTAATATTTACACATTAGCCCCTAGGAGACTAGTATATAAAGGAGAGGAGGGGGCATTCCTTTGTAATTCATCAAACAAACAATTCAAGTTCTCTCTGATACAAAGCTTCCATTAGCAATTCTCTTGTGTTCTTTCTAGCATTCCCTTAGTGATCTTGAGTGTAGTAAGGCTGACTTGGCATAGCAAGAATGTGAGCAAGTTGTGCAAGATTGTGAGCGAGTTATCAATTGTCACACGTGCACTTAGTTAATTACTAAGGACGTGACAACATGATATCAGAGCAAAGGTTGCAACTAAGGGAATGGCGAACGACGGAGAAATTAACGCTACCAACACCCAAGCTAACATCATCCAGGATGTTGCTGGCAAGAGCGGTCGTAGCAAAAAGAGGAATGCCACCAACAAGAGCCAGGAGGTGCCAACCGAGGTTGTGTCAAATGAAGGGCTTACATCCTAAGAACCATCTGCCACTGAGGCGAGCGAGGATGAAATGGAGGTCCTGCCTAAGGACGTCTCGCTCGGCAAAGAGTGGGTGATGAAAATGAACACGGGGATGGACGTTATGGAGATTTTTGGCCAACGCTTGGGGAAGATGGAAGGCACCCTTAGCGTACTTGAGGGGCACACTCTTGAAGAGATTGAGAGTATCTGAAATGATTTGGAGGGACGTACACAGACCGAGATGGAACTAAGGCAAACCATCATTGCCTTAAAGTGCAGACTCATGGAGGCTTTGAGTACTATCGATGCTATAAAGGCAAAGATAGAGTCACTCGAGGAGCATGTCAATGTTGGCGTGACCGAGGCAACTAGCAATGTTGTAGTGATGAGGGAGGCTAAGATCGAGGCTCCCAGACCCCCGGTGTTCAAATGTGTCCGTGATACACAAGAAGTGGAAAACTTCCTTTGGCACTTGGAGAACTACTTCAGGACGATGAGGCCAAGATCAACACTGTCGTGTTGTACCTCTCAGAGACTGACATGCTATGGTGGAGAAGGAAGATGGCCGACGTGGATAAAGGTCTAAGTACTATTAGCACGTGGGATCAGTTCAAAGCCAAGTTCAAGCGATAGTTCTTTCCAAACAATGTCTTGTACGAGGTAAGATGCAAGCTCAGGGAGTTGAAGCAAATAGGGAGCATACGTGACTATGTCAAGCAGTTCACTACCCTTATGATTTAAATTCCCAACCTGACCAATGATGACTTGTTGTTCCACTTCATGGACGGGTTGCAAAATTGGGGTAAACAGGAGTTACAACGTCGGCAAGTCGCGGATATAGACCAATCCATAGTGGAGGCTGAATCATTGATGGATTTCAGGCATGACAAGCACGACAAGGGCAAAGGCAATGAGTTAAAGGTTAGCTATGTCAAAGGTGGGAGAGACCGTGGTCGAGGCAAGGATATACAACAACAATACTCCAAGACTCGAGATTCCAAAAAGTAGAGTGGTCGTCAGTGCTACGCCGAGAAGAAGGTACGGGCTGAGAAGAAGGGATGCTATATATGCGGAGGGCCACACGGCTTCAGGAAATTGTCCTGACCTCAAGAGCCTCAGTGCCATGGTCCGTGAACGGAAGGAGCAGCCACAAGGAGAGAGTCCGGGAACCACACAGTTGGGTATGATCGGATTATGTGGTATTGTCACGAAGCAAGCTATCCAACCTACCGAGAATGGCAATCAGTACGTGGATCTCACCATCAACAACAAACCCGCTCGTGCAATGGTATCCACTGGAGCAACTCATAATTTCGTGACTGAGGCTGCCGCAAAAAGACTAGAATTGAAGCTTGCTCCAACCAACTCGCGCGTCAAGACCGTGAATGTCGAGGTACAAAATGCTTGTGGGGTAGCTAATGGAGTTGGTGTCAAATTGGGAACTTGGAAAGGTATGACAAACTTTACCGTAACCGTTATGGATATCTTTAACATCATACTGGGGCAAGAGTTCTTTAGACATTGTCATACTTTAATCGACCCCTACCTCCAATGTCTCTTGGTTATGGAGCGAGAAGGAGCTTGCATGGTACCTACAGTAACTATGCCACACGGACAGATCCGAGCACAACTCTCAGTTATGCAAGTTATCAAGGGGATCAAGAAGGGGGAGCAGACGTTCGTGGAAACCATTGCAAATCTAGAGGAAAACAAGAATTTTCAAGAGATAGTGTCGCCTTGCATAGAGAAGTTGCTTGAAAAAAACAAAGATGGCATGCCCGAGGAGTTGCCTAAGCATTTGCCGCCTAGGCAAGAGGTGGATCACAAGATTGAGTTGGAGCCAGGGGCTAAGCCACCCGCATTTGTCCCATATCGTATGGCACCGCCCGAGCTAGAGGAGCTCAGGAAACAATTGAAAGAGCTGCTAGATGCCGGTCACATTCGTCCATCAAAGGCACTTTTTGGCGCACCAGTATTGTTCCAGAAGAAGAAGGATGGATCGTTGCGTTTGTGCATAGACTATCGAGCACTTAATAAGGTCACAGTGAAGAATAAGTACTCGATCCCGCTCATTGTTGACTCGTTCGATAGACTTGGGCAAGACAAGTACTTTACCAAGGTGGATCTTCGAAAGGGCTAGTACCAGGTTCGCATTGCGAAAGGGGATGAGCCAAAAACAGCATGTGTGACGAGATAGGGAGCCTTTGAGTGGTTGGTGATGCCCTTCGGCTTAACCAATGCACAGGCCATATTTTGCACCCTTATGAACAAGATTTTCCATCCTTACCTTGATCAGTTCGTTGTAGTCTACCGAGATGACATAGTCATCTACAGCAACACCTTGGAGGAGCACATGGAGCACTTAAGGAAGATTTTTCAAGTCTTGCGAGAGAACAATCTATACATCAAAAGGGAGAAATGTGAGTTCGCACAACCAAAGGTGCACTTCTTGGGCCATGTCATTAGCAATGGCGAGCTACGCATGGACGAGGCTAAGGTACATGTTATCTAGGAGTGGGAGGCACCTACAAAGGTAACGGAGTTGAGATTCTTCCTTGGCCTTGTTAACTACTATCGTCGGTTGATCAGTGGCTACTCAGCAAAGGGTGTACCATTGACTGAGTTGCTAAAGAAGAACAAGCCATGGGTTTGGACGAAGCATTGTCAAAAGGCATTTGAAGGCCTTAAGGCAGCTGTAACAGAGGAGCCAATCTTGGCGTTACCTGACTTTGCCAAGACACTTGAGGTGCATACAGATGCCTCAGACTTTGCTATTGAGGGTGTCCTGATGCAGCATAAGCATCCCATAGCGTATGAGAGACGCAAGTTAAATGAGACGAAGCGGCGTTACACGGTGCAAGAGAAGGAAATGACTGCCAATTGTGCATTACCTTCGTACATGGCAACATTATTTGCTCGGGTCGAGGTTCGTGGTCAAGACAAACAATGTGCCTACTAGCTACTTTCAGATATAGAAGAGGCTCACACCAAAACAGGCTAGGTGGCAGGATTTCTTAGCCGAGTTTGATTATCCGTTGGAGTATAAGCTGGGCAAAGGTAACGTTGTAGCCGATGCCTTGAGCCGGAAAGCCAAGTTTGTTGTAATCACTTCAACAAGATGGGACATTCGGGAGGTTATAAAAGAAGGCATGCAGCATGATCCAACAGCCAAACAGCTTATCGAGTAAGCCAACAAAGGCAAGACGAGACGGTTTTGGATAGAAGACGGCCTACTACTTACCACAGATCGGTGGGTCTACGTGCCTAAGTTTGGAGACATTAGACGACGGATCATAAGGGAGAGTCATGACACAATGTGGGCTGGTCATCTAGGTCAACGTCGCACTAGGGCCTTGGTTGAGTCAATCTACTATTGGCCACACACGCGAGATGACATAGAGTGCTATGTGCAGACTTGTCTTGTTTGTCAACAAGACAAGGTTGAACAACAACAGCCCGGAGGACTTTTGGAGCCACTGCCAGTTGCAGAGCGTCCATGGGAGAGCGTCACTACGGACTTTATCACTTGTCCACCGAAGTCTGATGGTTATGGTACTATTATGGTGGACGTGGATAGATTTTCCAAATATGCCACCTTCATGCCCGTCTTACCAGGTTGCACAGCCAAGGAAGCCGCCAAGCTATTCTTTAAGAACGTGGTGAAGTATTGGGGCTTACCAAGGCATATAATCAGTGATCGAGACCCTCGCTTCACTGGAAACTTTTGAAGAGAGTTGTTCGACATACTTGGTACAGAGCTGCACTTTTCTACTAGTTTCCACCCACAGATGGTTGGACAAACGGAACGAGTCAATGCCTTACTAGAATGCTACTTGAAGCATTATGTAAGCGCGCATCAGAAAGATTAGGCAAGGCTCCTAGACATCGCCCAATTCTCTTATAACTTGCAGCGGAGTGAGGCCACGGGCGGACACCATTTGAGATAGCCACAGGCCAACAACCACAAACTCCACATTCCTTACCAGCCACGTTCGAGGGAAAGAGTTTGGGGGCTTATCATATGGACAAAAGATGGGAGGAGCAGCTTGACACTACTAAGTGATAAGGCAGCTAAGAAGATGAAGAAGTTTGCGGACCGTAAACAACGTCCCACGGACTATAGAGTCGGGGACATGGCCATGGTGAAATTTAACCCAAGACAGTTCAAGGCACTACGGGGCATACATTAGAATCTGATTTGCAAGTATGAGGGGCCATTTAAGATCGTCACCAAGGTAGGCAAGATCTCATTACAAGCTTGACATGCCATCGTATTTTAAGATCTACCATGTCTTCCATGGCAGTATGTTTAAGCCATATCATGAAGATAAAGATGATCCGAGTAGGGGCTAATCACGTCGAGCCCCAATGACTATCACCGCCTCGCATGATCGGGAGATTGAGGCTATCTTGGATTACCAGGCCAGGAGAAAACAAGGGCAAAAAGCCACTGCTATGTTCCTCGTCCATTGGAAAGGGCAATCACCGGAGGAGGCCACGTGGGAACGATATGAAGACTTATGGCAATTCAAAGATAAGATCCGAGTTTACGCAGCAGCTTTGCGCCGTGGTCATCGCAATATTAGGTGGGGGAGAGTGTGATGACCCGCCACATAGGCGCCATTTGGCATATATTAATGCCATGTGGAAGCTTACATAAGAGGAAGGCTAGCATTTGCGAGAAGATTCTAGAGAAGTATGAACATTTCCTTATGAAGACCCTAGATCTTTATGGATTTGCTAGAAAAGTCCTTGGAATCTTCTAGGCTTGTAGAGAATTCTAGATAAAACCCTTATCTTGTAAATAGTAAGGACTTGTGTAACAATTAATATTTACACACTAGCCCCTAGGAGACTAGTATATAAAAGGGGGCATTCATTTGTAATTCACCAAGCAAACAATTCAAGTTCTCTCTAATACAAAGTTTTCTTTAGTAATTCTCTTGTGTTCTTTCTAGCATTCCATTAGCGATCTTGAGTGTAGTAAGGCTGACTTGGCATAGTAAGAACGTGAGCAAGTTGTGCAAGATCGCGAGTGAGTTGTCAAGTGTCACGCGTGTACTTAATTCATTACTAAGGACGTGACATAAGGGTAGAGACAGGCCGAAGGGGTTGAGGGAAAAGTGGGTGGTTAGAGCCCTTTGACCCTTTGTTATTTCAAGATTCATACAACATAATCATCTTTGGGACAGAAAAACACACCTCTCAACAGACAACACAGAAAAATCATCCGGCTCTCTTCCCTACAAAAAGAAATGACACCATAGCCATCATAAGTAAGGTTCCTCCATTGAACTAGCTATTCCGAATTCTTAGATCTCTGTATTCCGCCATATCTAGTTTCCAATCTTAATCCAGAGATTTATAACAACACATCAGAAACCGCAGCTGCTTGTCTTTCACACATCATAGCTAATACAGCCAGCTGTATTTAGAACTTGTCGTTGCAGAAGCTAATAAATACAACCATATATATGATATCAATGTTCATGTCACATCAATTCCTTCAGAACTTAGTATGAACTAGAATGGTGTTAATCATTAGGCTTTGCGTTTGGACAGTTTTTAGGAACTTTTTTTTTTTTTTGAAGATTCCTGGAAAAGCTGTCTAAAAGAAGAAAAGAATTACTGTACCAGAATCTTTTATGAACACTGATAAGCAGAACAAATCTCCATACTGAAACAACAAAGTTGACACAACTTGTGGTCACTGTATCAATAATAACAAAGTAAATGCTGTCAAATCAAAGCATTGGGGTGAGGGGGAGGAGTACTAACATCAAGCCCACCAGACGTGCTAACATGCTCTATACTGGCCAAGCCTGCTTAAAAGGGACAAAGAATGAGATAATACTAGGTTGAAAGTCATGAAAGATTTAACTACTTAGAGAAATATGTCTTACATCTCAAGGCCAAATTACCACGACTGCTAAACTAGGTAAGAAATGGAGTAATAAATATGAAGGATGAGATCAAGTGAGAAATAAAATGGAATCATAGATGGGAAGAAACTACCCTTATGCTTCTGCCTTCCAGAGATCCCTATTGGAGACTTGATTACCTAACTGTGGCTGATATTCTTGCTCCTAGAAATGGGATTTGATCAGATTAAAACTCTTACAGCCGAAGAGATTATGAAAAAAAAAATCTTGGAACATATTATGAAATCTTCTCATGATTTGACATCCCTCTCTATTATGTGTATCAACTGGTGGAACTTCAACTGTTTGATCCGTCTTCAACGAATTCCCCTTATATGAAGTCACTTAGTCCTGAAATTAGACTAGTTTGGAGAATTAATTATCCTCAGAGGTTCACGTTTTTCCTTTTTAATCTGGCTAGTAAAGCTTTTTTATTGGAAATCTAGCTAGTAAACTTTAGCAGACTTCATACAAGTGCTTAAGACATGAACTGCATATCGAATCATGCAAAAGACGCTACAAACAGAGAAGCATATATACAATGTACTTGGAACGTGTTCTAAAGCCAAAGTGGTATAGCTTCAAGTCTCTTATAGCCTGTTTGGCCAAGCTTCTCAAGACAAAAAAAAGTGTTTTTTTTTTCCCAAAAGCACTTCTTTTTCCTAATTTGAGGTGTTTGGCCAAGCTTATTTGGGGGGAAAAAATGCTTTTGGGAAGAAGCACAAGCAGTTTCAGAGAAGCAGAAAAAAGTAGCTTCTTTCCAAAAGCAGAAGCAAAAGCAGTTTTGGCTTTTCTTCTTACCTAAAATACCCTTAACAAAATATAGTATATACCAAAATAACCCTTAAACCTAATACTTAGGATATTAATTTATAAATATTTCTTCTTATTTTTAGGAAACTTTCTAATATATAGTGACTTTAGGGGTGAATGTTTTTATATTTGTTGAAGGAATTTTAATATATTTAACTTATATTAAAAGAATTAAGTACTTTTTAATTTTATTTTCATATTTTACTTAAATAAAATGAATTTTTTTAATTATTGCATGTAATAACAAAATTTTGATATTATTTATTTACTTATAATATTAATTATTAAGTAAATCTATTCATGTCCTTATTCGTAATTTGACACTTAAAAGCACTTTCTAAAAAGCTTGGCCAAACACAAATTATTTCTCAAAAGTGCTTATCAGACTAATTAGCCAAACACAAACTGATTCTCTCCAAAAGTACTTTTTTCAAAAGCACTTCTTCCAAAAGCAAAATAAACTGATTTCTCCAGCTTGGCCCAACAGGCTATTACTCGTGATTGGTTTTTAAGTCCATTTGGTTGGAAACTAATCAAACAAATTGGGAATTCTGCACCCAAAATTTTCATACATTCTGCATCTAACAACTACCAAGCAAATTGTTAGGATTAAGGAAACCATATCATTTGCCAGAAATAAGGATATTATTCAGGAACAAACGAACCCGCCCATCAAAAGCCTAATTTCCATTTGGTTGTTAGTGGAAAACCTTAGTGAAGTTTTTCTTCTTAAAATTCCCAAATTCAGTGAATAACCCAATTTTGTGATTCAGGAAATTTCCTCCCTCAACTTAGTATGAGGTCACTACTGATGCTACATTCTTAATACTAACTCTGCTTCTGTTGGTGGTATAGTGAGGGACTCCCCCAAAATGGGCTTTTGGTACATGGTTCCGCTTCGTGCTGAACTACAGAAGACAGTGGAAGGGCTGCCCTTAGAAGAGGAGAAATTTTTTTCCTCAGTCAACTATAAAATCAGATCCCAAATCCAACATGAGGTTCCCGTAGCGCCATACAGCTAGATCTTTGGTCAAAAGATCGTAGACTGCCGCTCCAGCTCCACAACAGATCGAAAGCATCAGCCACAGAATGATTCCAGAGAAAGAAAATGGAGGAACTGATTTTCTGGCCAGATTACAATACAAACCTAATAAGTCCTGCACGTTTTGCCCGAAATCTCAGATATTCTGCCTGCTGAAGGGTCTGAGACTTCTAGACCTTGCTTTTAACTAAATTCTAGCCACCAAAAGAAAAGGACAATAAAAAGGAGTAACGAACTAGATTATGCATTTCTTAGAGTAAATATGGTTTTTCACTCTCTTAGTTCATACTTGGCCTAATTACCAAAGCACTACAAATGCAACCTTGAAGGAAAAAGAAGGGAAGGAGAGGAAGCGAATTCGTACAGACCAGAAGCTATTTGAAACAGATTCTACTCCAAGCCAGTATATCAAGTGATCAAAAACATGATTCGTGCAAGAATGTTCAACTGACCAGGAAATGGGAAGAATATAAAATATAAATAAAAGGAGTGAAGAAAACTCATCAACGTGGGGTGAAAATAAACACCTAATTCAACAAATGAGGACAAACATTATTTCCGGAAGTAGATTATGTAATTAAATGAGTGCTTCCTGAGCCCCAAAGAATGTATATTTTTGCAACCTGATATTCAACCACCCTTATTTGAATAAGTTCTTTTACTTTTTATTTTTTGGTAGATTTTATCACTTATAGTTGTTTCAGATAGTTTCTGGATCTCCAAATTCAATTTTAAAAGGACAAAGTTTATCCATCGTCCAATCTCAATAAGTATTGACCCTGAAAAAGTGAAACGTGACAGCTTAATTGGGATTGATAAGGATAATATACGGACAAAACGATGTCTGAGAGGATCTAAAAATATTTCATATATATCTAACAGTAAGCATCAGAGTAATGTAAGCTGAAGCTAAGGATGGATATGGGGAAACATAAAGCATCAACCACAGAAAGAACAGAGCAACAAAGACAACCATAAGAGAGACTATTGATAGAGTGAGATAACAAAGAGCAAAGATGTAAGATGAAGAGACACTCTTTTGTTACTTCAGTTAAGAAAAGCAACATGTATGTGCTAATTAATTACAAAGAGAAAATCAATGTACATAAGCTGGAACAAAAATTTATCTTACATCTGTACTCCCAAATTGTGCATCCTCATGGTTATCGCAAGAAGGCGCCCAACACTCAGGCCATCATGATCCCTTGTCCAAGCAAGGATCCTCCTCCTTGAACACCACTGAGGCCATTAATGTTCAGAAGGAAACCTCATCCAATTACTCACTTCAGTTAACTAGCGTAATTTGCACACGAGTTCGAAACTATTAACCAGACAGATTAAGGTGGGTAAAATCTAAGCTTGAGAATCTAGCTTAAGGAGAGTTCAATGGTGAACAGCAGGCAGAAGGAAATTGAAGGAAACAAGATTGCTAAATAATCCAGATAGCTCATGTCCCCCGTAAGAAGTATGTTGAATATTTAAGTTAAGCACTACTTTAGTATATTGAAGCATCAAATCTTGGTTCATAGAAGCAGACTTGACTGTTATATGATTGTAGAGCACACCCAGCAATCCAAGACCACACCTTCTTATCGACATCATAAAGAAGGCCTTTGCCTTGGTTCCAGGATGTGAAGCATATTAGGTTATCCTGTCCAAAGCATTCAAATCTTTCTGCAGATAGTCTTAAAAGTGCACGAAAGTACCTGGGAGGCATCCTGCTTATCTCAACCCAGACGACTTTTGTGTGATCTAGTTCCCATATCCTCATACTTTGAAGAGTACTATAAAGGCCTATCCTTCCAACCAGAAATAGACGTTTGTGAGTGCCAGCAACTAGGTACCCATCCAACAATGAGCGTGGAAACTTAGCAGGGATGTGTTCCCACTGCCCCGTATCCAGTCGATACATCATCAAACCAAGTGGGGAGAGAGTTTCCAAATATAGCCTTGAATCACAAAATGCCATCTTGGAGGAGCAAAGATTTACAGCAGGCATTGTCTGGTGAAGCGACCATTTGTCGATCTTTGAATTATATACCTCTGTTGGCAAAGACTTGTCGCCATAAATATCACTAGTGGCAATAACTTTAAATGACCTATCCTTTCTATCAACAACCATAATCAACTGCCTCTGCTGATTATAATGCATGCTAGGCAATGTCCTCCAAGTCTGTGTAAGGGGATTACAAACTAAAGTTTTGAACGTCAACCCATCTAACCCTGAGAAACAAACGAGACCGCCCGAAGAACCAACTAGCCAAAATGCCCACTGTGGTAAGAAGGTGAATGGTATTCTAAACCACTGCTTCAGTGGCAAACTGAATACCGAACACTGAGGGGTCTGTGAGTTCTTCCAAAATGTGAGAAGGCAAGGTCCATGGGAGGGCACTTGCGAGTGAAACTTCAAAAAGCTATGATCTTGCAAAATCGAATTCCACCTTTTACAAACAGATCGGAGTCGAAATATCATGAATGGTGGAACTCTGGCTAATATTTCATTCAGCAAATCCTCCGGAAGCATCGCCCAAATACTATCTTCCATCTGAACATCCGGTTGAACAGCTTTCGCAAATGTGGTAACAGTCTCTTCATCCAATCCCCTTGGTTTCGTCTTAACCACTTTCTGCCTTGAAGGACTCGTGTTTCTTGAACCTATACGCCCTAATGGGCTTGTATTCCTGGAGCCACTACTTCCAAAGCTACTAACTTGCCTGTGAAAACTATCATCTTCAGGCAAAGATCCAATTTTTACCACTGTTGAATTCAATAACCCAGACCCAGATTCCGAAGATTCCGCTATTTCAACCATTGCATCAAATCCGAGATATCCCACCTAGCTGAAGCCTATGAACGTGGTCCAATTAAACCCCAGATAACCCGATTTTAATTGAGCAGCATTCACCTGACCACACTGGATGTTCCCACTTTCCAAACCCAAATTGACTTCAATCAAGGAAAAATTCGAAAATTCTCAACCCTAAACTTAAATTCTTGTCCAATTTGGCGTGCATTTATATTGTAAAATTCCCCATTGAAGTTAGAAATGCGCAATTCCGGTTGATGGATACACTTCCAAAAGGGTACATCCAGCTACGGATCGAATCTTTTTTCAATTGGGTTTCACCAGATCCGATTCGAACAATTCAGGCTGCAGAAAACAAAACAAAAGATCGACTCTTGCTGGGAGAGTATGGATTTGATGATAAAAATGATAGAGTTGGAAAATAGTGTTACCTCAATGGCGATTCAAGCCGTGAAAAGCAAACCCTGAGTTGCTAGTCTTCTCTCCCTCCTTGTCTGCTTCGCAATTGCGTTTAGGGATTTTGTGATTTTGTCTCTAGTAGTGAACTCTTGAGTAGTTGTATACATTTTCAGATATAGAAACACTGCACTGTAAATTTTACGGGGAAAAAAAAATACTCAACAAAAGTATATTCTTTATTTACAGCTTGTTTGGATGATTGTACCTATTATATTGTATTTATTTTTATTATTACTTAAATTTTATTGTATATATTATTAAAGTCGTTGCGTAATGACGAAAAGTGCAACTTTATACAATGACAAATTTGGTATGATTATGTGTTAACTTACTTTTTTCTCTCACCTTGCCCTTCCTTTATTAAATAATTATATTTTATCTTTTACCCTTTTATAGTATAATAGTTCTACTCCATATTCTATTTTCTTTTGTTAATATTGTAAGTTTATTCTTTATATTTTTGGTACGTGACATCATAGAACGACGCCAAACGATGCAATTTATCTAAATATTATATTAATTAAATAACACAATATAATATATGATACATTATAAAACGACAAGTACCAACGATCCAAACAAGCTGTTAGTTCTGTCTCAAGGGATTGTATCAGACTAAGATGACATAATCAACAAAAAAAACGTAAAATGGATGGGCAGTAACTTTTAGCAAAATCATTAGTACATTTTATATTTTCAGGATACTCTTCAACAATAATTATTTCCAAACAGTTTCTAGAAGAAACTCCCCAAAGCAAATAATTTCTTTATTACATAGTTACAAATGTTAAAGAAAGAGAGATTTTAGAGTAAAAATATTTACACCAACTAAATAAATACATGATATATATCTTTACAAACTAGTAGTTGAAGTACTACCTCACATCCACTATATTAAAATCTTAAATTCAATATTGAGATATATTATTTTGGGGTAAATCTTAAATTTAAACCAAAACCAACTCATGTCCCAAAGGAGGACCTCGTGCATATTTTCACATAAAATTTTGAAATGGTGGCATGACAAAATTTCTATAATTTTTTAATTCACAAAGGGTTTCACTTTGTTATGTGGCTAAACGTTTGGATGCTCAAGTCAGGGAATAGAACGGCTTCACCCCATATATAATGCATTTTATCTTATCTCGATAAAACAATATATGTGTGTTTTCAAGTGAAATTCTCCATAGGGGAGCATGTTAGTCATGACCCAAAAAAAAATTCTGACATATCAACGAACCCATTTTAATATACGTGATAAATTCAAATATGTTTTCTATTTAGGATGATAATAAAGGTGAAACCAAATTCAAGTAAAAAAAAAATCCTTTGAAATAACGAAATCTTAACATTTTCTCAAACACTTAACCTTTAACTAATATAGAAAGCAATAGGAGACAAAAACATTTTCAGGTTACACATGCAAAGAATCCAAATGGTTAGTTTCTTGCCTTGTTCTAACAAAGCAAACTTGTGATGGGGTGTCTGAAGTGGAATAAAATGCAATTTAATAGCAATTCCAATTAACGATTGAACAATTTTGAATTATCAACAGAAAAGACTACGTTTAAAGAATGGCAAAATTAGGAGAGACCGTTATTTTTGTCGTTAGTAAAAGAGCTGGATTTAATTTGTTGCGCTTGCGTGCCTTCCAATTCAAAATTAAGGGACCAATTGTCCTACTATTATTGGTGGAGGCTGCCACACACGGAACGCTAGCTGTAGCTGGGCATTCACTGGTCAACAATCAAAACCGGGTACATTATTAGTAGCATTTCATATTTTGAGCGGCATTTATTTGAGGTTTAGTTTTTGAGTTTTCCAAGAAAAAATATCTCCTTCACTTGTTTTTTTAGTTTTTTTTCTAGCATTATTTTCTGAATTTCGTAAGATTCAAGGAATTGATTTAGGAAATCTTCAAAAAAATATAACGTTTTCTGCAATAATTAAAAAAAAAAAGGAAGAAAAAGAAGCTAAAACAAACATTTTTTTCAAGAACTCAAAAATTATGCTTGCAAACTCAAGTTTTGAAAAACTTCAAAGATGCTTATATGTTTTTGTCCATGTTAAACCTTATTTTGTCTGAATGTATTACGTCTTTATAGCTATAGTGAAAATACAATTGATTTGAATTTTACTGGTAAAATAATTTAGAGCAAATTATGTTATATAACCATAAAAGACAAAATATTTACCCGTATTTACCTATGTTCATTTCTATTACATTTTATACCTATGCGGCACATTTATTTTATCCGCTCTACCCATTCTTATCTTTGTCATTGCTTAGCATGAAAGTTCAATTATCAAATTCATATGCACCTCTGTTGTATCTTTTAAGTGCACCACATTTTTCTAATATGTTTTTATACTTATCATAATAATACTAATTAAAAATAATATAATATAATATTTATTAAAGAATATATAATATTATAAAAATATATGAACCTGGAGAGCACAAAAAGATATTATTATTATTATTTTGAAGATTTATTGTTTGATTCGATGTGGGTCCTATAAAATATTGCTTATAGTATCTTCGAGTAAGCTTCCCAGATTTAAATTTTATGTGTATTTGAATATCCACTATTGTTGGGCATGAAACTCAATTTTATTTTTGAAGATTTCTTGTTTGATTCAAAGTGGGTTCTGTTAAATATTACTTATAGTACCTTCTGGAAGTTCATACTGAATTTGATAGCATTTGGAGCTGATTTGAGGTGATTGAGATTGAAATTTTCAGCTGAAAATCGAAGAAGAACACAGCTACCCAATAGTATACCGCTACGGTATACAATATGTTGTAGGAGTATATAGCTATACTACAACAATATACTATTATAGTTTACAATATACTGCATCGGTATATTGTAATAATCGAAGAAGAACACAGTTACCTAACAGTATACTGCTACAGCATACAATATACTATAGGAGTATATAGTTATACTGCAACATTGTACTATTATAATATACAATATATTGTTATAGTATATTGTAATAATATGCAATATACGGTAACAATATGATGCAATAGTATACAATATACTATAATAGTATACTTATTACCCGTAAATTCACTTGCATTTTTCTTTTTAATTTGCTTTAAGCTTTTACCCAACGTTGAGGGGCAAATTGGAAATATATATATATATATATATATTATAGTACGCTATATAATGTAACGGTATACTCTTACAATTAGACCCTTTTAGAATTTTTTGAAATTTTTATTTACAATTGATATTATTTTAGTTTAATAATTGAATTAATTTTTTTTAACTCTTTGCGTACAATTGTATATCTTGTTGGTACAACTATATACTATACTGATATCATATGTTAGTTAAGAATTTTTGGTTGTATTAGCTACATTTAATTGGTACACAATTTGATTTTTCTTTATTAATAGTATAAAAAGGAATAATAAAAAATAGTGAAAACAGTAAATGAAATTAGATTATGAAGAGAAAAAGAATATAAAAAGAAGAAGTTAAATGAAATTAGAAAAGGAAAAAAGAAAAAAATAAGAAGAAAACGAGAAAAAGAAAAGGAGAAAAGAAAAAAAAAAAAAAGAAGCATAGAAATAAAAAAGAATTGGAGAATAAAGAAAAAATTCCCCACAAAAACTACTATGAGTAGGAAATATAATTAGTTTATGGGTAGACAAAGGTAAATAATTTTGTTTTTGTAGATAACTGTGTCATTCTCCCTAAAATTTATGGATCTCCATAATCTACATAGTTTTAAAAGTACATGAATTGTAGCTTATTTGAATTTAAATCATAACGTGATATATGAGAATTACTAACTTAATCAGTACTAACATATTTGTGGCACCATAATCTTTTCCCGTTTAACGGTGTACTTTATTCGTACCTATAACATATAGGAAATTATATTACCAAATATGTTTATAGTATCAAAATTACCCGCCATGTTAATAATTTTTCTACAAAAAATAGACAATTCATTAAATAAGGAATCATTGTAAATGTAGGCTTCCTTATTTAGGCATGCTAAAATTGGGGAAGTAAATATTCTTCTAGATATTTCACTAAATAAGGAATCATTGTAGTTGTAGACGTCCTTATTTAGGCGCGCTAATATTGGGAATTCCTTAATTAATTGTCTGGTTTTAATGGATTCGAACTCATTTTTTTAAAATATTTATTACTTGGAACTCATCTGAAAGAATTAAAAATATACAAGTTGTTCTAGGTTGTCAACACTTACGTCTAACGTAACAATATTGCAGATGCGTGTTAGTAAGAAAAAGGTGGATGATTTAGTACTGTTTTGGACAAAAATATGTATCTAAAATGTGAAACATGTATTTCAGGGAAAGCATGTCGAGTCCAAATATGTACCCAGTTTGTAGATATTTTGTAGATAAATTATAGATTATTTGTATTCTGATTGTAGATGCTTTATTTTTTGTTTTCACAAATAAAAAAATGACTAAAACTTCTACAAATCTTCTGAAAAAAACGCAATTATGTCAAAAATCTCAATTATGCTATAATTGAATGGGAATTGGGATATTAAAATTCAATGTATCCAGTTTGTAGATATTTTGTAGATAAATTGTAGATTATTTGTATTCTGATTGTAGATGCTTTATTTTCTGTTTTCACAAATGTATCCCACAGGATGCCATACAGAACCTCTCCAATTATTTGTCCACCAGGCACACAACTTCCTTTGAAAAATACCTTGGATTCCCCATTCTCCACAAAAAACAAACATCCACAGACTTTCAATTCATCATTGATAACATGCAATCCAAGCTGGCTGGTTGGAAAACCAAATGCCTCAACATGGCTGGGAGAATAGTCCTGGCCAAAACTTCTTTAAACAACATTCCAAGCCATGTTATGCAATACATAAAACTACCCACTAGAATTACCAATTGGATTGATAGAATACAGAAAAACTTTCTTTGGGGTACCACCCCTGAAAGGAAGAAGTTACACTTGATTAAATGGGAGGTGGTCACTAAGACCAAGGCTGAGGGGGGCTAGGGCTCCAAAAGGCTAGCATCAAGAACAAAGCTTCCCTCGTAAACCTTGCATGGAGGACCTATAAGAATACCAATAGTCTATGGGCTAGATTTCTAATTCATAAACATTGCAACATGTCTAATAATGCTACATCAGTTAGGGTATTTAGACACCCTAGATACCCAAAATCTCCAATCTTGCAGGGCATCCTAAAGGGCTGGGAGATATGCAACAAAGCAAGCAGATGAGTAGTCTACAAAGGAAATAGGGTCAGTTTCTTAAATGACACATGGATCCCTAATCAGCCAGCAATAAGACAGATTATTGAGGGTCATCACCCTTCCTCCTAGTATTATGAACCTGTTGAACTCTGTGTTACTGTGTTATCATCTCTGTTGGTTCAAGTTTGATATTTATCCTATTTATTTACTTTATTACTAACATAATCTAATATTCCCCTCAGCATGTTTCCCTTTCCCGTCTTTATCTGTTCAATTCTGTTATTATTGTTTCTCGTATATGATTTAACTACACATGTTTATATGGTTATCGTGTCCTAGCCTCGTCACTACTTCGCCGAGGTTAGGCTCGACACTTACCAATACATGGGGTCGGTTGTACTAATACTGCACTCTGCAATTTCTGTGAAGATTTCGGTAACGGACCTCGTGAGTAGATCGTGGGTTGCTGCCTTCAGTCCACATGAGACCCAAGGTAGATCTGCCGGCGTTCGCAGACCCCAGTGTCCCCTTTCTTCTGTTTTAGATTTCCTGTCTCGCTTCATTTCGAGAACAATTGTAATTTCTTTCAAACCAGTATTTGTACAATTTCTTAGACATTTGTGAATTGTGACACCAGATCATAGGGGTAGACATGTATTGGAGTATTTTGAACTGTTATAATACTTTCGCATTTTATATCTGCTTAGCTTTATTTACTATTTATTATTATTTGGGTTAATAATTAATGTGTTAGATTGTATCGGTTGGCTTGCCTAGCTTTCATGAGTCGGTGCCATCACGATCCCGACAGTAAAAAATCCGGGTCGTGACATTAATAGAGCTTCATAAACTCAATCTTACGGTCCAATTGATCAAATTTAAGATAAAAGGGGGGGGGGAATTGAATTCCACTTTATAGTGCATTTAATCAAAGCTAATATGAAAATAAAAACTTCTGATTGTTTAAGAATATTTGAGTCAATTTAAAATTGTAGCATGATCCCATGATGTTGTATGGGGTTGAGTGTTGGCGAGTCAAGATCGGTCATGTCCAGAAGATGAAGGTAGCAGAGATGAGGATGTTGAGATGGATGTGCGGGCATAACAGGTTAGATAGGATCAGAAATGAGGTTATTCGCGACAGGATGGATGTGACCCCTATTGAGGACAAGATGCGGGAAACACGACTTAGGTAGTTTGGCCATATGAGGAGGATGAGCACAGACACCTCGGTGATAAGGTATGAGAGGTTGACATTGGAGGGCCTACAGAGAGGTAGAAGTAGGCCAAAGAAGAGGTGAGTAGAGGTGATTAGGCAAGACATGACGTAGCTTCAGCTGACCGAGGACATGACCCTTGATAGGAATGTATGGAGGTCGAAGATTAGGGTAGTAAAGTAGGTAGTCTAGAGTGTTCATAACAATAGTATTGGCACGCAGTCTCGCTTTCTGTTGGTAGTAGGTTTTTATGACTAACCGTTGTTGTTGTCATTGTTCATTACCTTACTATCTGGTTATTTTTATTCTGTTTTATATGACTTGTTGGTACTGTCCCTTCTTGTCTATATTTTTATTAACGTGGTGCTTATGCTTTTCTAGGCCGAGGGTCTATTGAAAACATGCTCTCTATCCTCACAAGGTAGGATAAGATCTATGTACACACTATTCTCCCCAGATCCTATAGTGTGGGATATTACTGGTATATTGTTGTTGCTGTAGATCCACGAGATTCCGTTGCGTTTTTATTGATTGCGGGACTTATGAAGTACTTCAAAATCAACGCACTGTTCAAAGCATATCCAAGTCAATTTTAAAAGCGTTCGAGTTTAAATTAACTACTTAACCAATCAATTCATAAATCGCAAGTCATTTGATGTTGACATTGACTTAACTTTATGTTAACGAGCTCATGAAAATAGCTAATCATTTAAGCCCTCAAACGGGTATAGTATATGCTATAGTCTATTTCTATCCAAAGCTACATAACCAAACAAAGCTGCTACTTTTTTATTTGGTTTATCAAACTAAATTGGTATTTGAAAATAATTATGTTCTTTCTTCAAGGGCATAGCCCAGTGACAAATGAATTGATTTGAGAATTATGAGGCCTTGACGTTCAAATTTCATGCAAAAAATAACAATTGATCTCCTTCAATATGTACAAGACCTTTTTTTAAAAAAAATAATATATAACCGTAGTGTCCGGGCCAGCTTACGCGTATCTAAACCAGTATTTTAAAAGGTGTGAGCGTAAGACGATGCGTTTTATATATGCCTCGGTGAGGCGTAAGCCCCTAGCACAGGGCATAAGCTCCATGGGTATCTAATTTTTAATATTTAATAAAATAATATAATTATAGTAAATATTTATAAATAGTAAAATTGCATAGAAATTGAAGAAAACTATAAATATGTGATATGTAGATATGCCCCATCCCCATAAAAAACTAGACAAAATAATATATTATACGCTACTTACAAGCACAAGTAACTTGACTTGAAAAAAATAAAGTTTTCTTCATTGAGGAACAAAAAGAATGACTAATTAACCTGCAATTGAACTTTGAACTTGCTGCTGTGAAGGAAAATGGAGTTCTCTTTGTATTTATATAAAAAAAATTAAATATTCATTGTTTTTTAGGAGATATTAGCAGACTAGCAGATAAGATAAAAAATTGGAAAAACCCATAAATTAGGGCTTCAATCAATAAAAAAAGGTCTTGACTTTTAAATTTAATACATATCAGTTCCTTTTTAAAACTTTTGAGTAATTACAATCTAACTTTTGAAAATTTGGGTACTATACGAAGGACTTGTTTTAATTTGAAAAATTTTGTGAGGCTTATGTAAGCACGTGATTTTTGCCCTATGAAAAAATTACTCCCAAAAATTCAAAATAAAACGATTTTCCTTGGTGTGCAATTTTGAGAATTTTTGCGACATTTTAGGATAATTATTTGTATTTGTCCATGCATGTTTATTTGTTAAATTAATAAAAAATACAAAATATATGTCACATTTGCATTTAGGATTTAATTCTACAATTAGGAGTAATTAAGTTTGTTTTACTAGAATGAAAATTACAAAAAAATATGCATCGTTTGCTTTTTTAGCATTCAATGTCAAATTGTGCAATTTTGTTTTAATGGGTGTTTAATTATGTATGATAAATGTTGCTAGGAATTAGTTAGTATTTTTGATAAGTTAATTTAGTTTATAACTTAATTTAGAATTTTAGTTTTATTAATTAGAAAGTAGAAGAAAATAGAGCAAAAAATATAAAGAAAATCGGAATTGGGCCTCTTCTCCAAATTTCAAACCACAGGCCCAAAAAATACCCAACCTTCCCCATGACCCGGTCCATTTCAACACGGGTCGACCCGGTCCACCCCATAACTAAACTATCCGCCCAACCCCTTTTCTTCATTTTCTCATTTTCATTTCCCTAACCTAAAAAACCCTAACCATCCGCCCCCCCTCCCCATCTTCTTCTTCTCCAAAAACACCCCAAGCTCCCCTCCCATGGCTTCCCATGGCTACCTTTGCCCTTCCGTCTCCTTCCCCTTCACCCCGTCACACTCACACACACACACACACACACATCAACACATACACACACATACACAGTGTAAAACCAGCTCCACCATGAACAACCAACGTTCATGGCTGTTGCTTCCTCCTTCATTCTTCGTCCAAACAGACCCTGCTGCTCCTCCTTCGTTCTTCGTCCAAACAAGACCCCGCTGCCCACTGCTTCTTCTTCTTCGTCATTATCGCTGCTGCTCCTGCTACGTCCAGCCATGGACGAGATCCTCGCTGCCATGGCTGCGTCTTCAAGCTCGTCCAAACAGCCATGAGATCTCATCCTCGCTGCCATGGCTGCGTCAAGCTCGTCCAAACAGCCATGAGATCTCATCCTCACTGCCATGGCTGCGTCAAGCTCGTTGAGCAGCTGCTCCGCGTCCAGCTCCCATCGTTGCTGCTTCTGCTTCGTTTTCAAATGACACCAAATGACCATCTTCTTCGATGGTTCGTTCGTGGTCGTCTTCGGCGTCGAGTTATTTTGGTGCGATAATTGTTTCCGGGCAGATTTGTTTTCGTTCGAGTTCATCGTCGTTCCGATCCGGTTAGTTGGTTTAAGTTTTATTTTTCGTCCGTAATTTGTTTGATATTTTCGGGTTTGAAATTAGATATGTTCGATATTAAGTTCATGTTTATCGTTTTGTTATTTTCTTCAGTTTGTTTCATTTTTCTTGTTTTATTTTTAGGTAGAAATTGTTAGTTTAGTTATAATATTGTTAGATTTAAGTTGAGTTCAATTAATTATTTCTTCAGTTCGTTTGAATCTGACATGTTTGTTGTTTAATTGAGACATACAATTCATGTTCATTTTTTGTTTGAAGTTCATGTTAATTCAGTGATTTAATGTGAGTTTATGTTTTAGTTTTTAATTTTTGATTTTAGTTTGAATCATGTATCTTTGTTGTAATTTTGTTGGATTTAATTTGAAGATCAATTGATTGTTTGAGTTTAGTGATTTGAATCTATTTATTGATTTTTGTTTAAGTTTTAATTTGAATTTGAGCTCATGATTTGAATGTACTTGTTTGTTATTGTTGTTGAATCTGAAAGTAGATTTGTTGTTTAAAGATTGTTCAATCAAAATAATTCCAGTTGTTTCTTTGTTGTTCGTCATATGGTTTGAGTTTGTTCATAAAATCTGATTAGGAATTGGTTATAGCCGCTATATTTTGGTTAGAATTGATTAGTTGAACTTGTTATAGCTGACGGGGTAGATTGGTAAATTACAGTGTTTTCAGGGTCAAAATGGTAATTTCAGTAAGGTCAGAGGGGTATTTTTGAAATTAAAATTCTGAACAATTATTTATTTTGAGTGCTCTGTCCATTAAGATTAAAATAATATTAAAATAATCAATAATGGGGGGACAAGACATAATGGTGGGGAATAATGTACTTGTTTAATAAAAAATGGGGAACAAGACATAGTGGGATTGCGGGGCTCAAGAAAAGTTATTTAAATAAATAATAATTGTATTTTTTATGTAGTAGTGGGTTTGGTAAGAGAAAGTGGTTGTTTTATTATTTTGATTAATTGATTAAAGAGTTTGAGATGAGAGAAATAAATAGAGGGACTTGAACAAATTTTTAGGGGAGACAAAAAAAAAGATAGAGAGAAAAAAAAGGGAGCTGAATATTGAAGAGAGAAAAAATTCCGAAAATATTAAGACTTCCAAACATACAAATAAAAACATTCTGGAAATTAAAAGAGAGAGTAGTATACACCTGATATACAATTTAAATATTCTGATATACGGATTCAGAAATTAAGGATTGAATATTAATTAGTCTTTCAAATCTGAAAAGATTCCCTTGGCTTCTGTCCGTTGATTGTTGTCGATGTTTCTGGATTTTTATCTTGATTTCAAAATCTGTCACTGGTTTCTCGTTGCTGGTTGTTACTGGCTGCTGGGTGTTGTTGTTGTTGTTGTATGCTACTGAATTTCTGCTGATCTCCCTTTTCTTTTGCTTCCAATATCAGGTACATGACTGTAATACTAGCTATTGCAAGCTAATAATGTGGAACCATGAATATATATGAAGAATGAAATTTTGAAGTGTTAATTTCGCTTTTTCTTTGTTCATTTTATTGATTGTATTTAGGCTATTTCATGTATTACTGAATATTAATTGGGATAAAGAGAAAATAACATAAGTTAGTCTTTAATGAATAGGTTTGGCAAAACGGGTTAATTCACTAGTTATGAAGGTTTTAAGATTATCAACAGTAGGTTAATCGTGAACAAGTAGCTAAATTTAGCTAAGGCATGAATTTAAACTAAATTTCGTGAATTAGGCATTAAGGCATGATTTGAGTTCAAACAAGATTAGAAGAACGTTTAAGTTTAATAAACTTTCTAATAAGCTTTAGTAATTATGGTTAAATCTAGTTTCAAATAATTGTGAATAATTAATCTCAATAGTTTTTTTATAACAATGCGAGTTTTAATCTAGCTATATTTGATTCTGAATATTAGTTGTCGAAATTCTATTTTATTTATAATTTCGAAATTTTTAAGTGAAATTCCTTTTCATCAATATTTGTATTAATCTAGCAATTAGTATGCCATGCTTTCTTAAATAAAAAAAAGCTCGTAATTAATTAGGATTTTCTTTCTTTATTTTAGAGACTAATTTTAATAGAAAAATGTAGTCGCTTTAAGATTTGTCCATTTAAAATAAATGAGATGAGCCTCGCCTAGTAAAATGTATAGATTGCGGGGCCCTCACAAATGTATGCATTAATTATTTAGAACATCAGAGTTGGCCGTCTAGTGAAATTTTACGGCCTTTCCCAAAACAACAATACGCTAGTCGTTCTAGGCGCGTCTTCAACAAATTATTTTCTTAAATATGGGTGTGCATTTATATAACCGAAATCCAAATCTCAACGGAGTCAAAAGGTGTCGATAACCACGGCGCATTGATTGCGACGTGGTTTGAAATACATTTTCACAATGTTGCAATTCTCCGTAAAATAATAACAATAAATAAAAATAATAAAAGCGGCTAAAGGATAAAATTTGCACATAAGTTTATAATATGTATTATATCAGATAATCAAGCCGAATATAACAGTTGAGCGACCGTGCTAGAACCACGGAACTCGGGAATGCCTAACACCTTCTCCCGGGTTAACAGAATTCCTTATCCGGATTTCTGGTTCGCGGACTGTAATACAGAGTCATTCTTTTCCTCGATTCGGGATTAAAATTGGTGACTTGGGACACCCTAAATCTCCCAAGTGGCGACTCTGAAATAAATAAACAAATCCCTTTTCGATTGTCCTTTAATTGGAAAAAACTCCCTTTTGCGCCCCTTTGCGGGCGGCGCGGGCGAAAAAGGAGGTGTGATAGCTCTGGCGACTCTGCTGGGGATAAAATGTTATCTCTGGTTCAGGGTTCAAGAATTCAAGCTTAGAATAATTGTATTATTTGGCTTTATTTATTATGTGATTTTTACATGTTTGAATGTGCTAAATGTTGCTTTTTACCGCATTGATATTATCTGAGTTGTATATATAAAACTGCTACGAAACCTTCTTCTTTCTGAGTCTTCTGAATTTATGGTGCACACGTGCGCGTGGCCCACCTTTCTGGTAGAAGTCATACCAAATAGAACGAAGTTGGGACAAGTAACTAGGCCGGGTAGACTTTCGTGCTCCCGGTACGTTGCCCCCACTTCGGCTCAAGCTGTCCACTTGGGTAAGCCAGGGCTAGAACAGTATACCACAGGGTTTTCACTTAGAATAACTCAGCTTCATGCCGGATCCCTAGTAGGAACGTTTGTTTGCATCATGTGCATTTGACTTAGGAGACTCAACACAGGGGTTGGGTCCGTCTAGGACTAGCAACCTGAAATGAAAAGACCATCCTGATGCATCTGTTTGCATCATGTGCATTTGACTTATGAGACTCAAACAGGGGTTGGGTCCGTCTAGGACTAGCAACCTGAAATGAAAAGACCATCCTGATGCATCCTATCTATTTTCCATGCATTTATTTGTCTCGCGCCCGCATGCTGACCGGTTTTTGAATATCATGAATATTGTGAAATTGAGAAAAAAAGAAGAAATGGTGGTTAGGGGGTTATTTGTTTATTTTTGAAAAAAACCCAATGCCCAAATACTGTCGAAACTCTGCCGAAATTTTGAGAAAATAAAAATAAAAAATATTTTATTAGTTTGTTTTACTAAAAGCAAAGGAAAAATAGAAAAAAAAGAAGAGGCGTTGTTATGTCTTGTTTTCAAAAATAGAAGAGGAAAATAGTTTGTCTTGCCATGAAAAATGAAAATGAAAAAGAGTCTTATTTTTTTAAAAAAATAGTTTTTTATGAAAATGCCAAATTTAAAAATAAAAAGAGTCGTGCTTTGAAAGGATTTTTTTAATTGTTGCCAAAAATGAAAATAATAATAATAAAAAAAAAGAGTCTTGTTTTAAAATAGTTTAGTTAATTGTCCGAACTACGCAAGGTCTGATTCATGCAGGGTCATGATACGTAGGCAATCTCCATAAGATTCGACCACCACTGGAAAAAAAGGAATAAGAAAAGAAAAAAAAAATAATAAAGGAAAGTGTGGGAGATTTCCAAAGGGGCACAATTACAAAAAGCCGGAACGACGCACGTAACCGAAGTGAAGGCATGATAGAACGTTTTAACTGCTTAGGTGCATTGTATCTCTGATATATGATTACCTGTCAAATACCCTAACACTAACGTGATGGCTTCACTTTGCTGTGTTAATATATAGAAAAGTGGTTGGTTGTGGTGACTCCTCCCTGCAAAGCAAAGTCAAAGGACAATGACACAGAACCGCAGAACCGAGTGGGTCGGTACTGATGACCGACAACAACTGGTCGAACGGAACAACGGGTTGGTAGAAGAAGTGAAAATGCTGAGACAGCATGTGGCAGACATGTATCAGGCATGGATGACTGGGAAAGCACCACCCCCGCCACCGCCAAGCTTCTTGAACTCTGTCCTTACCCAAGCACCCAATACCATAACGGATGATCCCCCATACTCTCCATCCCAACCCACTTATAGTAGCTTTCCCAGCTACCCGAGTAGCTCCATCACTCGTCAACACTACTCCCCTCCTCAACACTACTTCTCTCCACGAGACTCCCAAAGAAATGCTTCACTTTCCAAATACCCAGCTCCACAAAAGGCCTATCCACCCTCACAACCCTACCGGAAGCCCCCTGGATCAGGTTTCTGGCCCAATCAAGCATTTAGGAACGAGAGGTTGCTGAAACGAGGAAAGGCTTTCACCCATATCGGAGTATCTTATGCAAGTCTGTTTGAAAGGCTAAGGCATGCTGGCTTGATTGAGCCGCTCCCCGCATATACTCCAGATTCACGTGCAAAAAGCTTTGATCCTGCTGCACGATACGCATACCACTCCAATGTCAGAGGGCACAACATTGAGAGCTGTCGTAATTTGAAAAGGGAAGTAGAAAGAATAATCCAAAAAGGGAGGATTGTGATCGATGACAGTGACATGGAGCACTCGAATCCTATTGGAAACTTGTTGACTGAGATTGATGATATTGAAGTTGGTAATGGTCTTGGCAATATTGATGCGAAGCTCAGTGGCTAAGATTCCAGGTTCGATAATTGGTAGGACGCTATGTTCCTTGGTTAGCAGGAGAGAAGCTTTTGGTGGCTTATTTTGTTGGCATTTCTGTTCTCCGGATTATTCTTAGGGTTGTAATTCAGATATTGCCTTGTGTCAAACCTTCTTATCTTTCCATTTTTTGTCATAGCGGTTTGTTTCGTTTTGTCCAGATCTGTTTCGAGATTGTATTCTGGTTTGTTTTGTTTGTCTTGTTATTCAAGCCATTTTACCGTTAGTCTAATGCAAAATCCGGTCTTTTATTATTTCCAGTCGTCTTTTGTTTAGTTCTTTTGTCATTTTGTTCAACGCCGATTCTGGTGACATGACGTGCGCACACAGTTTGGGCCTGGTCTTAAAAGATAATCATAAAACCATTGGAAGGTGATCGGAATATTTAAAAGGAATAAAGACGATTTGAGATTATTCGGAGCTCGAGTCATGTGGAACTAGGGCAAATAAAACATAAAGAAAAACCATAAAATCAAGTGAGAGTATTGCCCAACGGTGCTTTAAAAATGACAAAAGAATAAGGCAAATGTATGCATATGGTTATCAAGTCCGGCACAATCAGAAGATGTGGCGAATATTTAATGGTGTTGTTTGTGCTTGGCGTGTTTTGAAGATTTGAATGACGAAGGCATTTTATTCTGCTATCTAAACACTTTCTCCTTCGTTAACCCTTTGAGCCTTATTTGTTTTTTTCATACCCCTCGTTCGGAATCAGTAGCAAAGAGTAAAAACACAAACATAAAAAGATAAGAAAAGAAAAAGAAAAAGAAAAAAACACAAAAAGAAAAAAAAAGAAAAGAGAAAAGAAAAGAAAAATGATAACAAAAAACAAAAGAAAGTCAGAAGAAAACGGAGGAATTGGGAACTACGTTCGACCTGATTCCTCAAAGAGGATACGTAGGCGCCTCACGGCTCGGTAATGGTGTAATAAAAATTAAAATAAAATAAAAATAAAAATAAAAATAAATAAATAAATAATCCCCAAACAAGAAACTGGGGCAAAGGTTGCGCTTGTTGTAAACAAATATGGTTCTGAAGGTTGTAATTTTGAACCCCAAATTGATTTGTTTTTGAGCCTTTAATACCTTTTCTTTCTAGCCTATCCAAAAACCCACATTACGGTCCAAAGAAAGACCTTCTTATCAGTCTTCAAAAGATGCCAATTCAGACAAATGAGAGTCTTACCGGTGAACATAACACTCTGATCTACAGCAGAAAGGACTCTAATCGCCAGCAGAGTGAGTCATATCGGCAACACTCCAAATCCCCATCTGGAAAATGATACAAATGAGAGAGTCTTATCGGTGAAAATCTTCACGGGCACCATAAGGCGATGAAAGCTGAGAGAAAAAACAAAATGAGAGAGGCTTGATAGTGAAAACCCTTCGGGCACTACAAGTCGAATAAGATTGAGAATCAGATGGGGAATCGCAAATTAAGATCTTGAAAGACGATTGACGGTGGAGGATAGGCCACATGTGCATGTCATGACCATTAGAGTCGTTATCTGCGTTTGATAGGTTTGTATTTATAGTTTCTTTTGTTAAGGAGTCATATTTTTCCTTTGTCTTTTATTCTATTCCTTTTTATCTTTCTCCTTTCATAGAAAATTCCCCAGTAGAGTCTATTTGGTCAGAACAAGTGAGAAATGACTTCAAAATATGCCATCAGCTTTCCAATTATGCAAGATGAAATCTGACTAGTACATCCAAGTGGCATAGTCAGCAAGGAACAAGCGCGAGGCCAGTGTCAAGAAAGATATCCCCAGTAAAAGGGAATTGACAAAAGGATTGACGAGTGTCAAAAGGGATATCCTTGCCGAAATCAAAGGTTATAAACCTCAAGGCCAAGGCCCGTGGACAAATCAAGAAGAGCAATGGGCATGATTTGGGAAATTTATACGAGACTAAAAGGTCGGGAAAATGACAGTTTCCGAACTATACCACAAAAGAAGAGGGATATCCCCAGCAGAAAGGGATCATTCCCAGCAAATAATATCATCCTCAGCAAGTTTTTTGGAACGAAGAGCACGGAAGCAGAAAGGGAAAGGCCATCCCCAGTAGGAGTATCACAACCAACCACCACAGTCGAATCTTAAAAGGAAATGGCATTGATGGCGGAAAGGCATGCCATAAGGGAGATTGTCAAACTGGGGCAGAAAATTTTCCTTTCATTTAGAAAATTTTCTGGAAGTCAGATACCCATTCGGGGAAGAATAAAGATAGCACCAGTCTCAAGGGAAGTGGTATTTGAACCAATTTTACCCCCAGCATAACAAGTTTTAATAAAGGAAGTTGTTCCCCAGCGGACAGAACAAAAGGATAAAACTTGTGCTCGGAAAAAGCAAAAGGCCAGTATCATTCCCAGCAGCCTTCAGAAGAGTGAAGCACTAGTTTTGAAGGAATCAAAATCTCCCAGTAGTGTTATCCTTAACAGCGTTATCCCCGACTAATAATATTTTATCCCCAGCAATGTTGATAGAGAAAAGTTTTGAAGGAAGTAGCTTTGGAGAAAAGGGGAAGAAAGGAGACTCCACAATAATATTATTCCCCAACAGGTAAGTAAATAATTCCCCAGCAGTGTTATCCCCAGCAGTCTCGGGGAAAGACAACACGAGCTTTTAAAGGAGATAATCATCCCCCAACAAGGCCACAAATCGGCCACCATTTTTAAAAAAAAAAACTGATAAAATTTTTCTTTGCTTGAGAGTTGAAATAGGAACAAAGTAGCGCAAGGGAAAAAGAAAAAAAAGAAGAAATTATCAAGGTAAGTTTCTCAAACCTGTGATCTCTACATTTTCCTCCTAGGATAAAAGTCCTAGTCCGATGAAATGTTCTCCTGAGATATTAAATCTTAATCCGATGAATCTTTCTCCAAAGCTCGAAAGGAGTTTGATTTATTTTTAAAGTGTTAGAGTTGGAAAAGTCAGGAGCCCGCCTGGAGAATGGATATTTTAATATTTAAGAAAGTTGTTGAGGTCAGGAGCCCGCCTAGAGAATGGAGGTGTTAATATTTTCAAAGTTTTTGAGGTCAAGAGCCCGCCTGGAGAATGGAGGTGTTAATATTTAAGAAAGTTGTTGAGGTCAGGAGCCCGCCTGAAGAATGGAGGTGTTAATATTTAAGAAAGTTGTTGAGGTTAGGAGCCCCCCTGAAGAACAAAATGGCGATTTAAATTTCAAGTTTTGAAGTTGGGAGCCCGTCCATATAACAGAGGAATATATTTCAGTCTTTACATTTAAGTTGAAGAAATTGGGTTCGTCCGCCCTCGAATAGGATATTTTGGGTTTGTCCGCCCTCAAATAGGATATTTTGGGTTCATCCGCCCTCGAATAGGATATTGAATTTAATCCTTTCTCCAAAGGACGTTTTGATTTGTTTCGACCCGAGTGGTCCTGCTTGTATGAACATTGCCAAAATATATGTTTCATAAATCATTGCCAAAGGCATTTTATTTTCAAAGTTGTTGAAGTCAGGAGCCCGCCTGAAGAGAGAAATGACATTTTATTTTCGAAGTTGTTGTTGAGGTCAGGAGCCCGCCTGAAGAAAGGAAAGACGTTTTATTTTTAAAAGTTGTTGAAATTTCGTCAGCCTAAAGAAAGGAATGACATTTTATTTTCAAAGTTGTTGTTGAAGTCAGGAGCCCGCCTGAAGAGAGGAATGACATTTTATTTTCGAAAATGTTGTTGAGGTCATAGCCCGCCTGAAGAAAGGAAAGGCGTTTTATTTTTTAAAAAAGTTGTTGAAATCTCGCCAGCCTAAAGAAAGGAATGACATTTTATTTTCAAAGTTGTTGTTAAAGTCAGGAGCCCGCCTGAAGAGAGGAAAGACGTTTTATTTTTTGAAATCTCGCCAGCCTAAAGAAAGGAATGACATTTTATTTTCAAAGTTGTTGTTGAAGTTAGGAGCCGGCCTGAAGAGAGGAAAGGCGTTTTATTTTTGAAATCTCGCCAGTCTAAAGAAAGGAATGACATTTTATTTTCAAAGTTGTTGTTGAAGTCAGGAGCCCGCCTGAAGAAAGGAAAGACGCTTTATTTTTCAAAGTTGTTGTTGAGGTCAGGAGCTCGCCTGAAGAAAGGAAAGGCGTTTTATTTTTCAAAGTTGTTGATGAAGTCAAGAGCCCGCCTGAAGAGAGGAATGACAAATTTATTTTCAAAGTTGTTGGTTGAAGTTGGGAGCCCACCCATATAATAGAGGAATACATTGCAAGTCAGTAAAGCAGAAGAATCCAACAGGAATCCCCAGCGGGAAACAATAAAAATCCCCAGTACCGGAAAGCGGAAGGTTGCAACAAGAGATCCCAGCGCAAAATCAAGCGCATGAGTCAAAAGGGAGAAAAAACGTATCTTGAAAGAAGCGGCCTGTGAACATTGAATTATGCCCAGCATAACAAAGCTTAATGAAGAAAGCCATATCCCCAGTGGACCGAACCAGACAATGAGAATTGGTATTCAGAGTAGCAAAAGGTCGGTGTCACCCCCGTCAGTTCTCGGAAGAAAGAAGCACCGAAATCGACGCAAGCCGACAAGAAAGCAAGGCATCAAGAACAAATGGAAGATAGATGAGATCTTGTAATCCGTAGTCTAGCCTAACTTCTTGATTTTTCTTTTAAGCATGGTGTAATAAGGAGGTCAGCAAACAAGTAAAAGTAGCATGCAACAGCAGTAACATTGCAGTCCCATGGTAGTCCCAACTACCAAAACTTTCCGAACTACATTAACCTGATTCCCTTTTAGCCAGGGATATGTAGGAAACCTTTGAAGCAAAGGTTCGGTTAAATTTTTTTCAAAAAAAATGCTTCACACGGAGTACTTAGATGGGCAAAAATCGCTCACTTTATCTTTGCACGAAAAACCTTCGTGTCTTCGGGCAAAGAGGAGCAGCTGTAAGCACGTGATTTTTGCCCTATGAAATAATTACTCCCAAAAATTCAAAATAAAACGATTTTCCTTGGTGTGCTATTTTGAGAATTTTTGCGACATTTTAGGATAATTATTTGTATTTGTCCATGCATGTTTATTTGTTAAATTAATAAAAAATACAAAAAATATGTCACATTTGCATTTAGGATTTAATTCTACAATTAGGAGTAATTAAGTTTGTTTTACCAGAATGAAAATTACAAAAAAAATATGCATCATTTGCATTTTTAGCATTCAATGTCAAAATTGTGCAATTTTGTTTTAATGAGTGTTTAATTATGTATGATAAATGTTGCTAGGAATTAGTTAGTATTTTTGATAAGTTAATTTAGTTTATAACTTAATTTAGAATTTTAGTTTTATTAATTAGAAAGTAGAAGAAAATAGAGCAAAAAATATAAAGAAAATCGGAATTGGGCCTCTTCTTCAATTTCAAACCACAGGCCCAAAAAATACCCAACCTTCCCCATGACCCGGTCTATTTCAACACGGGCCGACCCGGTCCGCCCCATAACTAAACTATCCGTCCAACCCCTTTTCTTCATTTTCTCATTTTTCATTTCCCTAACTAAAAAACCCTAACCATCCGCCCCCCTCCTCATCTTCTTCTTCTCCAAAAACACCCCAAGCTCCCCTCCCACGGCTTCCCATGACTGCCTTTGCCCTTCTGTCTCCTTCCCCTTCACCCCGTCACACTCACACACACGCACATCAACACATACACACACATACACAGTGCAAAACCAGCTCCACCATGAACAACCAACGTTCATGGCTGCTGCTTCCTCCTTCGTTCTTCGTCCAAACAGACCCTGCTGCTCCTCCTTCGTTCTTCGTCCAAACAAGACCCCGCTACCCACTGCTTCTTCTTCTTCGTCATTGTCGCTGCTGCTCCTGCTACATCCAGCCATGGACGAGATCATCGTTGTCATGGTTGCGTCTTCAAGCTCGTCCAAACAGCCATGAGATCTCATCCTCACTGCCATGGCTGCGTCAAGCTCATCCAAACAGCCATGAGATCTCATCCTCGCTGCCATGGCTGCGTCAAGCTCGTCGAGCAGTTGATCCGCGTCCAGCTCCCATCGTCGCTGCTTCTGCTTCGTTTTCAAATGACACCAAATGACCATCTTCTTCCATGGTCGTCTTCGGCGTCGAGTTATTTTGGTGCGATAATTATTTCCGGGCAGATTTGTTTTCGTTCGAGTTCATCGTCGTTCCGATCCGGTTAGTTGGTTTAAGTTTCATTTTTTGTCCGTAATTTGTTTGATATTTTCGGGTTTGAAATTAGATATGTTCGATATTAAGTTCATGTTTATCGTTTTGTTATTTTCTTCAGTTTGTTTCATTTTTCTTGTTTATTTTTAGGTAGAAATTGTTAGTTTAGTTATAATATTGTTAGATTTAAGTTGAGTTCAATTAATTATTTCTTCAGTTCGTTTGAATCTGACATGTTTGTTGTTTAATTGAGACATATAATTCATGTTCATTTTTTGTTTGAAGTTCATGTTAATTCAGTGATTTAATGTGAGTTTATGTTTTAGTTTTTAATTTTTGATTTTAGTTTGAATCATGTATCTTTGTTGTAATTTTGTTGGATTTAATTTGAAGATCAATTGATTGTTTGAGTTTAGTGATTTAAATCTATTTATTTATTTTTGTTTAAGTTTTAATTTGAATTTGAGCTCATGATTTGAATGTACTTGTTTGTTATTGTTGTTGAATCTGAAAGTAGATTTGTTGTTTAAAGATTGTTCAATCAAAATAATTCCAGTTGTTTCTTTGTTGTTCGTCATATGGTTTGAGTTTGTTCATAAAATCTGATTAGGAATTGGTTATAGCTGCTATATTTTGGTTAGAATTGATTAGCTGAACTTGTTATAGCTGACGGGGTGGATTGGTAAATTACAGTATTTTCAGGGTCAAAATGATAATTTCAGTAAGGTTAGGGGGTATTTTTGGAATTAAAATTCCGAACAATTATTTATTTTGAGTGCTCTGTCCATTAAGATTAAAATAATATTAAAATAATCAATAGGGGGACAAGACATAATGGTGGGGAATAACGTACTTGTTTAATAAAAAATGGGGAACAAGACATAGTGGGATTGCGGGGCTCAAGAAAAGTTGTTTAAATAAATAATAATTGTATTTTTATGTAGTAGTGGGTTTGGTAAGAGAAAATGGTTGTTTTATTATTTGATTAATTGATTAAAGGGTTTGGGATGAGAGAAATAAATAGAGGGACTTGAACAGATTTTTAGGGGAGACAGAAAAAATAGATAGAGAGAAAAAAAAAGGGAGCTGAATATTGAAGAGAGAAAAAATTCCGAAAATATTAAGATTTCCAAACATACAAATAAAAACATTCTGGAAATTAAAAGAGAGAGTAGTATACACCTGATATACAATTTAAATATTCTGATATACGGATTCGGAAATTAAGGGTTGAACATTAATTAGTCTTTCAAATCTGAAAAGATTCTCTTGGCTTCTATCCATTGATTGTTGTCGGTGTTTCTGGATTTTTATCTTGATTTCAAAATCTGTCACTGATTTCTCGTTGCTGGTTGTTACTGGCTGCTGGGTGTTGCTGTTGTTGTATGCTACTGAATTTCTGCTGATCTCCCTTTTCTTTTGCTTCCAATATCAGGTACATGACTGTAATACTAGCTATTGCAAGCTAATAATGTGGAAGCATGAATACATATGAAGAATGGAAGTTTGAAGTGTTAATTTCGCTTTTTCTTTGTTCCTTTTATTGATTGTATTTAGACTATTTCATGTATTACTGAATAATAATTGGAATAAGAGAAAATAACATAAGTTAGTCTTTAATGAATAGGTTTGGCAAAATGGGTTAATTCACTAGTTATGAAGGTTTTAAGATTATCAACAGTAGGTTAATCATGAACAAGCAGCTAAATTTAGCTAAGGCATGAATTTAAACTAAATTTCGTGAATTAGGCATTAAGGCATGATTTGAGTTCAAACAAGATTAGAAGAACGTTTAAGTTTAATAAACTTTCTAATAAGCTTTAGTAATTATGGTTAAATCTAGTTTCAAATAGTTGTGAATAATTAATCTCAATAGTTTTTTTTATAACAATGCGAGTTTTAATCTAGCTATATTTGATTCTTTTGAATATTAGTTGTCGAATTTTTATTTCGAAATTGTTAAGTGAAATTCCTTTTCATTAATATTTGTATTAATCTAGCAATAGTATGTCATGCTTTCTTAAATAAATAAAAAAGCTCGTAATTAATTAGGATTTTCTTTCTTTATTTTAGAGACTAATTTTAATAGAAAAACGTAGTCGCTTTAAGATTTATCCATTTAAAATAAATGAGACGAGCCTCGCCTAGTAAAACGTATAGATTGCGGGGCCCTCACAAATGTATGCATTAATAATTTATAACATCGGAGTTGGCCGTCTAGTGAAATTTTACGGCCTTTCCCAAAACAACAATACGCTAGTCGCTCTAGACGCGTCTTTAACAAATTATTTTCTTAAATATGGGTGTGCATTTATGTAACCCAAATCCAAATCTCAACGGAGTCAAAAGGTGTCGATAACCACGGGCGCATTGATTGCGACGTGGTTTGAAATACGTTTTCACAATGTTACAATTCTCCATAAAATAATAACAATAAATAAAAATAATAAAAGCGGCTAAAGGATAAAATTTGCACATAAGTTTATAATATGTATTATATCAGATAATCAAGCCGAATATAACAGTTGAACGACCGTGCTAGAACCACGGAACTCGGGAGTGCCTAACACCTTCTCCCGGGTTAACAGAATTCCTTATCCAGATTTTTGGTTCGCGGACTGTAATACAAAGTCATTCTTTTCCTCGATTCGGGATTAAAATTGGTGACTTGGGACACCCTAAATCTCCCAAGTGGCGACTCTAAATAAATAAATAAATCCCTTTTCGATTGTCCTTTAATTGGAAAAAACTCCCTTCCGCGCCCCTTCGCGGGCGGCGCGGGCGAAAAAGGAGGTGTGACAACTTATGCCTCACTACAAAAACGCACCTCAAACACCCCGGGCTTACGCCCAGCACTTGAAACTTTCGTCCCACACTATCACCTCGGGGCATTTTTGGTGCGCCTCGCCCCCAGGGTTCGCCCCGAAACGCCTTTTAAAACACTGACCTCGACTACTTCTAAATACCTGCTACTTTTCATTAGCAATATGTTCCAGTTAATTCTATCCACCAAGGCTTGAATAGAAGTGAAAGTATCACCTAGTTCTATATATTTAAGTTTTGGTGGACAGAATTATTAGTACATGTGCTGGCGGAAGGTAGCACGTACCTCGTGCGGAAGCTGGTTCCGACATCACAATTACAAAAATTAATTAAAAAAAAGAATAATGATGGTCATAAGTTATTGTTATTTATGCTCATGTTAGATTGAGTGGTACAACTTGTTCACAACAATATACATACAAGATTTACCAAAGAACAATTAATTAATCTCTGTTTAAATCTTTATTTATTTTTTAATTACAAATAAATGGGTTTCTATTTCATTCAAATTGTCAAAGTTGGTATCCATCATTTTATTCAAATAGGATTGAATTAATAGTGGACTGAGACGTGACTATAAATTCAAGCTGGATAGAGTTCATTTTCATTAAAATAAAGCATACACCACACGATAAGCTGTGCACAACCGAAAATGACTTTTAGACAGACATGATAACCTTTTAGACAGTCTAATCCAAACACTGTTCAAACCCGTTGTTTTCGAACCCTCCAAAATCCCATGTTTCTTAACCCCATTATTACCAAATCATTCACACTTCCTTTACCAAACTCAATATTGGCTTTTGCATCAAATTAGATAATTTAATCACAAGAGTACGAATTAAAAACATGCAATTAATTATGAGGAATTGCTCTCTCCGTCTCATATTAATAGTCGTGGTTACTAAAAATAATTATCTTAAATTATTTATACATTTTAAAAGTTCAAGACAAAATTGATTATTTTTTTCCTTTTTTACCATTAGTAATAATTGTTCTTGAAGATGGAAATAACACATAAATAGAATAAATATTTAATATACAGAGATTATATCTTAAGACATAAATAAGGAAAAAATAGTCCAATCCCTTTCCTAATTAATATTTCTTAAAGGGCGCGTAAAAAGGAAACACGACACATAATATGAGATATAGGGAGTAAAACTCTTTTTAAAGATGGTATGCTGCCACTCTATATACAAAATATATGTACCAAACAGTGGCGAAGCCATATGGATTGACCACCATTCGTCGGAAAATTGCACTGTATATATAGATAAAATATTACGTTTTAGAGGTATATAACACATATTGAATACTCTTTGTCGGAATCTTTTTTTACTCTTTTCAAAATTAAATACCCTTGAAATTATTTTTAGTTTAGCTACTGGTACCAAAGTAGCTAAGGGAATCCCGGTCCAATTCGTATAGTATTTAAAGTTTAGTCAGTGAGAAGCTGAGTTCCGTCGTTTAGCGTTAGCAAACTTGTTTTACATATATAGTAAAAAAAAAAAAAACTTTATATTGTAAAAAATGTCAGTACACTTGTCTATAAAATCATGTTA
This sequence comes from Nicotiana sylvestris, assembly GCF_000393655.2. NCBI lineage: Eukaryota > Viridiplantae > Streptophyta > Magnoliopsida > Solanales > Solanaceae > Nicotiana > Nicotiana sylvestris. Next base: position 13,559,795 of record NC_091058.1, read on the forward strand.
CAAATAAAGGGAAAACAAAAAAAATTCACACTTAAATTATTTTAAATTTTAGAAATTTATCATTAAAAATTGTGTATCACTCATTTCTCCATCATGGCAGTAAAAGAGACATGTCTGTACTATCAACGGACCTGTAAAACCCAAGCCAACACGTGTCAAGCGAAGACATGAGTAGTACATTGTCCTCCGTACAACGGCAGCGTACCACATAATTTCGCAAGCAGCATTTTTATTACACGTGGTCTCTTCCATTTTAACGCCGGAAATCCCTCCACTTTTCCTTTTTCTGTACGTTCTCCGTTCAAACGCAGCACACAGCCAAATCTATACGTATCGCCGTAGATTTATACGGTATCACATAAATTGAGATTATTACCATAAGTTAACAGATTCGATTTTAAACCCTAGCGTTACAAATCTAAAAGTCTGTGGATCCTAAACTTACACAGTTACACTGATCACTGCTTCATACAGTACACTGTGTGTGTGTGTGTGTATTTATAGATATAGTTACAGATAGGGGAAGTGATAATGGGGGGAGTCACGTCATCGATGGCAGCAAAGTTTGCATTTTTTCCGCCGAATCCGCCGTCTTATGGAGTGGTGGTGGAAGAATCGACGGGGAAATTGAAGATGACTGAGGTGCCGGCGAAGGAAAACGTCGACGTATTGAGGCTACCGACGAAGAGAGGAACGTCGATTGTGGCGGTGTACGTAAAAAATCCGGCGGCGACGTTGACGCTGCTTTACTCGCACGGTAACGCTGCTGATCTGGGACAGATGTACGAGTTATTCACTGAACTTAGTCACCATCTCCGGGTCAATTTGATGGGGTATAATTTCTCATGCTCATAATATTGTTTTTTAACTGCAGTTATTTGTAATTTTTTTTTCTTTTTGGTGTGAAAAGTAGATGTCTTGCTGTCCGCTGAGAATGAAACAGTGACTTTTTTGTTTCAGTTGTAGAATCCAGTGTATACATCAAGGCGGTTGGTTTATAAGTTTCTTTTTATATGTCTGGGACTTTGCTTGTGTCTATCCTTACTAATGAATGATATACAATTAAGCGTCCTAAAGCCTAATACAGTTGATATACCTTCAGATTTGGGGTACTAAACTAGTGATTATATTGCATCAGAAAAATACAGTTGATCAACTTCAGATTAGGCATAGTGATTGCATCAGAAAATAAACTAGCGATTGCATGAGGAAAAATTCTGCTCAAGTGTCATGTTTTTAGTGATCTCTTAGTAGCTTCATAAAAAAAAATTCATAAAAAAAAATATCCTTGAATTTTTGTTATGTTCTTTGATACAAAGAGAAGACTTGGTTGAAAACTTATGCTCTCATAGCACAATTGAAGTTGAAATACTCCCTCTGTTCCATCTTATTGATTGGACACTGAAATTAGGATATTAATTTGACTTAAATGTATATGTTTGTGTGTGTGAATAATAGTAGTAGTAGCGGAAGATAATGCTTTATAAATGGTTAAAAAGCTAGTTTCTGTGAGAAAACATCACATTGTAAGTTTGAAATTCTCATACAACTTTGAAGAAATAAATATCTTTCATTTGTTTTTATCAAAAAAATAATAATTGAAAGTTATTTTATTTCTTCAAAGTTGTAGAAGTTGTATGAGAATAAAATGGTATCAAATACTTTCGGACGAAGGAGCATTATTCTTGATGCTTTTCTGTATGTTCTTTCGTATGAAGAGCAGACCAGTTGAGAACTTGTCTTCTTATGGCACAGCTGAAGTTAAGATGATAGATTGATGAAAGCTAGGATTATTTTTCCAGTCAGATCTGGTGAACGAGAAGTAATGCTGACAAAGCTTGTTTCGCTATTGTAAGAGATAAGCTTTTCTTACATCTGGACTACGTGGACTTTACAAGTAACATTTAGACCTTGCCCATGTATCGTCTTGGAAATTCACCTCTAGTTAGAACTTTTATGATCTCCAAAAAGTGAGAGATGCCCACTGGCTTTCTCCCTTGCGTTTTGCTTCCTTTCGTCCTTTTTACCTGATTGCGTAAATCTTAATAAAACTTGGAGGAAAGTTTACTGTAAGTTTTGGAAAAGCTGCTTATCCTTGTCCTTTTGAACAGCGAAAATTTTGATCTTAAACCACGTTAGTGGGCTTATACATCTTTGAAGTTCAAATTACCTTAAACCTTTCTTCTGGCAGATATGATTATTCAGGGTATGGACGGTCTACCGGCAAGGTATTAAAGATTTATTTGGATGATAAATTAGAATGGAGATTTGTTGAGGTTAAAGTGTTAAACTCTTATATTGTTATTTTCCTATAGCCAAGTGAGCAGAACACTTATGCTGACATAGAAGCTGCATATAGATGTCTTGAAGAGACATATGGGGTGAAAGAGGAAGATGTCATATTATACGGACAGTCAGTTGGGAGTGGACCCACATTGGATCTGGCATCGCGATTGTCAAGATTGAGAGCGGTGGTTCTTCACAGCCCAATACTCTCCGGACTTCGTGTAATGTATCCAGTGAAGCGAACATATTGGTTTGACATATATAAGGTTAACATTATATTTCTAGCAGTTTGTAAAGTTTATTTGAAGGACTTAAGTTCATTGCGTAATTAGTTGCTTCTTTACGATGCAGAATGTTGACAAAATACCATTGGTAGAATGTCCTGTCCTTGTTATTCATGTGAGTATTCATGTTTCTTCTTCAACTTTCTACATTTCTTTATATTAAATTGAAGTGTTGTATCATAAATTTCAAAACTAAGTGGTTAAACTGTGATCTTTGGATATATTAGGGTCATTCTGATTATGCATATTGGAGTAGGTAAAATCTTCCTTGCTTGATTGTGTTTATGGTGGAACTAGATTAGAGGTTGGATTAATGTCCGGAATTCTGCCTCCAGATCTCTCCCATTTAGCTTCCACTTACGAGCCTCTACTCCACCTGTGCCCTGCTAATCTTCACCTCTGCATTTTCCTCTTTCTTTTTGGATTTTAGATTGTTTATAACCTTTTTCTTTTCTTAATAAATTTCTATATCATAAGGCCGTGACTTTCTGTTTGGTTGGTTGTTCGTGTTCCTTTATTTTGGTTGACATATGACCTCTTTTTTGTGAATGGCATAAGTCCACCACATTTAAATAGTCAACTTATATATATATATATATATATATTATAGCACCATTTTATGTTATCTTGAATTTGTGTATACATCTTTATTTCCTTTTTACATTTCCAGCCATTTCGTTCACAGATGTCTTGAAGACTCTCATGTAGTAGCTCAATCAGACCTTTTCCTCTTGAGCTTCATGCAAGTCAATGCAGGCCATACAAAATAGGACAGGGAAATATGAGTTATTGTCTTACAAAGGCAAAGAGTAGTATCATGTAGAAACATTGATTTCCTTTTCATAATTTATCATCAGTAATTCGTTGTAAAGTTGGCCAAACAATTAATTTTTCTATAGCATTATAGTAGTCTCCTGTTTTCTGGTGTGCCTTCTCTAAAGACCAAATTATTCTGCTTTCCGGATGTGATATAATTGTAACTCTTGGATTCAGAATTTCTAGTTGATATATATGCACTTTTTTCGAGAAATTCCAGGGTACTGCAGATGATGTAGTTGATTGCTCCCACGGCAAACAACTTTTTGAGCTATCCAAGCAGAAATATGAACCATTATGGGTTAAAAATGGTAACCATTGTGATTTGGAGGTCTTCCCTGAGTACATAAAACATCTGAAGAAGTTCATATCAGCTATTGAGAAATCAACTGTTTTTAGAAATGGATCTGCACTATGTACGGACCAAATAGATAAACCTCGAAGCAGCACAGACTGTAGACCTCGTCCAAGCACAGATCAGAGAGAGAAAGCTAGGCAAAGTGCAGACAAGAGGGAGCCTAGAACAAGCACAGATCGAAGAGATAAATCCAGATCTAGCGTGGACCGCAAGGAAAAGAAAAGCAAGAGTTTGGATCTCTCAGAAAAGGCGAACAATAATATGGAACAACCAGAGAAATCTAGAAACAGCATTGACCGGTTAGATTACCCTTACTAAGAGTACTTCAATTTACCTTTACCGCGATGTTAACTCATAATAGCCTGATATTGTATTAAATGCTATAACTGCTTTCATGACTAATGGATGCAACTGGTGGCAGTTTTGGTGACATGATGAGATCTGCTGTATTGTGCAATATCGACTGCTTCAAGCCAGTGGGAGCAAAGGTCTGAATGTCTTGTGAAGGTTAGTCTAAAAGGATAGTCAATTCCACCTTCGGCTTTTGAGCAATTTGGTTGTTTATTTGGTCTTTATGGTGTCATCTTCGATTTTTACCTTCTCCGGACTATATCGTGTATGCAATATGTTCCCAGGAAAAACTAAATGTTTTTTCTGTTGTTTCTCATGCTTGATTTGCTTCATAGTTTTGGTGTCTTTACATCTTCTCCTAGTAATACATTGGTGAGCCATTTGGTCGATGTTTGAAGTCCTTGGGCTAGGTTCATTCACCTCAAATAACCCAGTGTTAGTCTGATTACCTACTTTAGTACAGTCATGAAGAATGGATCTGATCTTCGTATGCATTTTAGCAATGTGTTTCCTTTATCAGACATTTTTTACAATTCAAAAGCAAAGAAATTTTATCTATTATCCTGGCTGTGAGGCCGAGGGTCCCCCGAAAACATCCTCTCTATCCCTCCGGGTAGTGGTAAGGTCTGCGTACACTCTACCCTCCTCAGACCCCACTTATGGGATCCTACTGGGTTGTTGTTGTATGATGTATCTTGGCTGTGAGGGTGTGCGTTTTTTGTTCTTTCCTATAATCTTGATATGAGCAAAGCCCTTTTAATGAAAGAGTAAGAATGCTAAAAATCTTGATAATTACTTGAAGAAGTTGTTTGGCAACTGGCAAGTGCAACTTGGCAAACCTGTGCTGTATATACTCCTTTTTGGTATTCTGTGACTAAAATCAATTCTGTTTATCTTATCTCTTGATTGCCTAAAATTTGACTCTCCTGCCAAAATGCTAGAATGGGGAATCTTTCACCTTTAACATTAGTTTCATGGAGTATATGTTGCTTTTTTGTTCTGGAACAATTCCATATATTTGATGCTGAAGGTTATGTCTGTGTAATCTGTAGTTTGGTGCCTCCAGCCTTGTTGATGAATCATCCAGCTTGAAACCTTTAAAGAATAACTGAAATTAAGTGCAATTGAGGTTCTTGTGGTTGCTATACGTTTACATCATTGTGCAGTATAAATCACTGCAATAGGTGTTAATTTATCACAAAAGTATCTAAAATATTTGTGAAATAAGGCATTCAGATTAAAGTTAAAACCTTAATCTCTGAAAAGTTGGCTGAGAACCACCTCAAGAGTAATTTCTGGTGATTAGGTAATAAGGTGCAGAAATCACAGAAAGAATCTCCTTTGTTGTTTAGGCATGGATTTGGCCCTTTTGTAGGAAGAATGCAGGCCACTGATCATTTGCAAAGGCAACATTTTCGCACTGTTTTGCTGGTAGCAGTGCATGGAGATCCCACATCCCTACTTAATCTCCCTTGTGATGAGCCGGTGTGAATAAAAAATAAACAGTGTTTTGGTTGATTATAGAATGTATTACTTGATTAATCAGTGCTTCATTTGGTTTAGTTGAGATTGTAACGATTTTGTTTCAACTTCTGCCCATTTTTTGCTTTTACGGATCTCCTAAACCTGCATGTTTTGTTAGTATAGAGTTTTGTGGAACTCTTTTGCTTACAGTTATCCGATTGATCTCAGTGGACAGTTTCATACCATGCAACGTTGCTGGAATTTCTACCAAGGATGTGCATGCTTCTGAGCTCAACTGAACTTCCAGTGCAAAAACTGGTTGTAGATACCACGGCAAACCAAAATGGTCTTCGCATGATATAGCTCACAGGAGATCCTACAATTTGGATGAATGGGGTAGTAACCAGGGAAAAGTGGTTGGGGTTTCTCCCTTCAGGTTGGGTGGTTATATATATATTACCCATTACAAATGTTCTTTATTTATATGACCAATTTCACAGGAGATCTATATGTTAAGACGTAGGAGATCAGCGCTATAAAACAAATTATTTTCTTCTGTTCAATTTGTAATTGGTTATTTTATACCATTTCCTCTGTCCCCGTTCCTGTGCCAATGGGAAATGTTGTTATACTAGAATACCCTGGACATATGCTCTTAACCTGTTACTCTGCGCCCCGGTTGTAGCAGACGCTGAATTAAAATAAGCTATATCGGCCAGGGAACTTGGTTTTGGATTTATTTTTAGATTCTTTTTCTCCTAAAGACAACCTGTATTTTAACTGTCGTCAGAAGATACTCTTCCTTCCAAAACTACTACTGTATCATAAGTAACACTTTTATTGAACGAGTGTCGAGTAATACGTACCGGAAATTCGCCACGTTGAGGATCATCTACATGTTTTGTCCTCGATCTTGGCTTGGTCGTCAATACATATGTTGGCTTTGTACGAAGCCCTCCTCGATTTATCTACATTTACAAGGACTTTTTAGCTGTTTGGCAAATCATTAGATTTTTTCCCCCTAAAATATAAAAGAAATATAGTATGTTATAGTATTGCAGTTCTTAAAAGTTTTGCTAGTGTTTGATTTTAGTTATCCACATATCTGATACCAGCTTAGAGTTCGATAAATTTGAATTTGCATCGAGAAGTTTACATTGAATCTGTGAGTGCTTGTTAAGTGGAAAAAGATTTGGTTCAAAACTGTATCAAGCATTATGCACCCATTTTGATAAACATTTTAAAAATTATTTAACCATATTAAAAGAAATTCTCACATCCAAAATACATTAAAAATCCAAATTATGGCTTTTCTTTTTGTTTCTTAGTGAGAAAAACTTTCGCCCAAAAATTCTGAAAGAGGCATACACGTGTCGCTTGGTCGAGGCTAGCCCGTAAAGCAGATGAAATATAACAAAGTGTCAAAAAGTAACCAGAGTGCACAGGCTACAGATTTGCTGATTAGCCACATCGGACCCAAAGGTTTAAGGAGGGTTTATAAAGTCGGTTCACTTCTATAGCCACCTCCCTGAAAGATCAAATATCAAATTCCCCTATTTTTCCTCTACTTACCCTTCAGACTTCAGTCTCATGAATTTCTGCACTTCTACTGATCCATCAATTCACTTCTCTCTTATATTTATTCCAACCTAAATTTTTCTGAACAAATTTGATGTCCAGCACTAAAACCCCCATTTCCCTTACCATCAAACTAAACCAATTCACTGATAAACCCACAGGTTTAGATATAAACCCATATCACAATTCCCCTATTATGTGGAGAAATATAATCAAACAGCTCTCTTCAAGAACCCCACAAAAGCTTCTTTTTAGCTCCAAGAATCGTACTTATAGCTTTCTTGGTTTTGGTCAAGATTCAATTTTTAAGGACAATACGAAATTTAGATCCTTAATTCCAATTTCTTGTTCAAATATTGTGATGGGGTTTCAGAATCTTGGCGAATATTTGCCTGGGGATGAGTTTTTGAGCAGACCCTTAATAAAAAACCAAGTGAATAACAATTTTTGCTGTAGAAAGAGCTATGCTAGTGTAGCTGAGGCTGTAGCAGTATCTTCCACTGATGCTGAAGAAGATGTGTCTGTGGTTGATGAAGTTCACGAACTGTTAACAGAATTGAAGAAAGAAGAGAAAAAGCAGTTTGCTTTTAGGCGCCGGAAGCAAAGGATGTTGACTAGTGGTATGGGCCATAGGAAGTATCAAACACTTAAAAGGAGGCAAGTTAAAGTAGAGACAGAGGCATGGGAACAAGCAGCAAAGGAGTATAAGGAGCTTTTGTTTGATATGTGTGAGCAGAAATTAGCACCCAATTTGCCTTATGTGAAGTCATTGTTTTTAGGATGGTTTGAGCCATTGCGCGATAAGATAGCTGAAGAGCAGGAATTATGTAGTCAAGGGAAGAGTAAAGCAGCTTATGCTAAGTACTTTTATCAGTTACCTGCAGATATGATGGCAGTTATCACAATGCATAAGTTGATGGGATTGTTGATGACGGGTGGTGACCATGGTACTGCACGAGTGGTACAAGCTGCGCTTGTTATTGGTGATGCAATCGAACAGGAGGTTAGTTAGCCTGAAGCTTATCTCTTATTGTTTGCTAATCTCAGTTGTAAGTAAATGAAATTTCTCTGCGTGATATAGAGAACACAAAAATTTGCATCAAACTTGCTGCATTATGAATTTTCTCTAAGTATTTCTTATGTGTTATTCAGCCCCTCTTCTTTGGTGTAGTTCATGTGGAACTGCCAAAGCTTGAAGTGAAAGTGGGAGGATCCTTAAATCGCATATGGGAAAATATATATGAATGTAATAGAAATTTCATTTTGGTCAAAGGGCAATAGTAATCTAGGCTGGAGTGACTGCCGTCTTGATTAATTAAGGGACTCCTTAAGCATCTAAAAATATGAAGGCAAATTATTTTTCAGCATTCTATATTTCTGTTTAGCAATCTATGTCAACAAGAAAATAGCTAAGTTGCAATCTAGTGACATCAAATGCTTGCACGATAGTTGCAATCTAGACCCTGCAACTATTTGGTGGACAATATGGAAGGACAGGAATTCAAGATGCTTTGAGGATACAATTAGCTCTACTCAGTAAATTAAGATGAATTGTGTTCTTCTTTTTTGTTTTTGGTGTAAAGCAGAGTATAGTGATGATTTAGAGTCAATTTTACAAGTACTAGACTCCTTGTAAGAAGTGCAAGGATTGTAATAGTGGGCCTTGTAGGTTTTTGTAAATTTCAGCTTTTGGCTTCCAGCACAACTTGTGCTGAAGATTTATTAATATGCTGATACATGTTACATTGTTAACCAAAAAAAAAACGCTTCCACGATAGTATCATTGCAAATTTGACCTAATTGGCATAACAAGTACTTTATTTAAAGACGTATGATATAGGGCAAACAAAAAAGTCAATGCTACCAGTTTGAATATTATGGTCTAGAAAATTTCGCTTGCCTTGTTGACACTGTCAGTGTGGTTCCAGAAAAAAATTGAATGTAAATGTTCACCTGCTTTGATTTTGGCTGGATGTAGCTCAGCAGGTTCATGTGTATGGGAGCATATTTAGTGAAACAAATATGATTAGATTCCGTCACTCCTATCAAATGGCAGACTAGTTACCTTTGTAGGTTCTTCGATAGAAAGATCTGATGAATTTTAGGGTTATAAATTGGAAAGGAGGTGTAAAGAAAATGAATTTAATAAAGAACAAGGAGGTCGAAGGAGGAGCGACATTCATTGATCAGTCCAAAGTGCACAACTTTTGGAAAAAGGCTCTGAAGTATGAGTATCAAAAAATGAACTGCATGTTTCAAAATCATAGCCTGGTCATAATAACTGCACAATATGTCATACTTTAGCCTCTAAATTTGCGCAAGATGTTCAAAATGTCTAATTATTGTTGTGATGTAAATGTGTCAGGGTAGTTTAACTAACTCTGGCTTGATGGGTTAAACTGTATTGGTGCGTGTGGTTCCTCTTGATAACAAGAATATTCAATATTGTTTATTTGTTAGATCTAATGTAAGTGATAAATTGAACTGTTCTGTTGACATCTTTATATGTTAGACAAGATAGATTTCAAGCATATTGGATAGTGTATTATGGTGTTATGTTGGCTAACCGGTGAAAGAGCTTATTTTGGCTTTACCCTATGTCAAGTTTCAAGTCCAATAAATGGTGGGATAAACTGAAGAGGACATAGACTTCTATTGTTAGGACAGTGGGAGGCGACTCAGAGCATTTCTCGGTTGTGATGGGATTACACCAAGGATCTGCGCTCAGCCCGTTCTTATTTGCCCTGGCGATAGACGCACTGACACATCATATTCAAGGGGAGGTGCCATGGTGTATGTTATTCAATATTCGCTGATGATATAGTTTTTTATTAAAGAGGTGCGAGGCGACGTTAACATGAGGTTGGAGGTGCGGAGACAGACCCTTGAGTCTAAAGGTTTCAATGAGCTGGACTAAGACAAAATACTTGGAGTGTAAGTTAAGTGGCGTGTCGGGGGAAGCAAACATGGACGTGAGGCTTGCGTCACAAGTCATCCCCAAGAGAGGAAGCTTCAAGTACCTTGGGTCGGTTATCCAGGGGATGGGGAGATTGACGAGGATGTCACGCACCGTATAAGGATGGGGTGGATGAAATGGAGGCTAGCATCTGGCGTATTGTGTGACAAGAAGGTGCCACCGAAACTGAAAGGTAAGTTCTATAGAGCGGTGGTTAGACCGGCCATGTTGTATGGGGCTGCGTGTTGGCAAGTCAAGAATTCTCATATCCAGAAGATGAAAGTAGCAGAAATATGGATGTTGAGATGGATGTGCGGGCACACTAGGCTGGATAAGATTAGAAATGAAGATATTTGGGTGAAGGTAAGCGTGACTCCCATGGAGGACAAGATGCGGGAGATGAGGTTTAGATGGTTCGAGCACGTGCGGAGGAGGAGCCTGGATGTCCCGGTAAGGAGGTGTGAGCGGCTAGCTTTGTCGGGTATGAGGATAGGTAGAGGGCAGCCTAAGAAGTATTGGGGAGAGGTGATCAAGCAGGACATGACGCGGTTTCAGCTTTTCAAGGACATGGCCCTTGATAGGAAGGTGTGGATGTCGAGCATTAGGGTTGAAGGTTAGAAGGTAGTTGAGCATTTTTCTACTTCGTACTGGGTTCATATTGTGTCCATACCACTTCCTCGTGTTTGTACTACCGTTCCATTGTTACTGTTTGTTGTTATTGCTTGTCTTTCTACTTTCTGGTTTCTACGTTGCTGGTATTATTTTTCTGGTTTCTGTTGATGTTACTGATCTACTTTGAGCCGAGAGTCTATTGGAGACATCCTCTCTACTCCTCCGAGTAAGGGTAAGGTTTGCGTACACGCTACCCTCCCCAGACCCTACTTGTTGAATTTTACTCGGTTGTTGTTGTTGTTTGACTGACTTCTATTTGACAGTACCTGAGCTGATCTTGCACTTCCACATGCACCAGGTTAGAATACACAACTTTTTAGAGAAAACAAAGAAGCAGAAAGCCGAGAAAGACAAGCAAAAGGAAGATGGGGAACATGTCACTCAAGAACAAGAGAAACTGCGCAAGAAAGTCACTAATCTGATGAAAAAGCAGAAGTTACGTGCAGTGGGCCAGATAGTGAGACGTCAAGACGATTCAAAGCCCTGGGGGCAAGATGCTAGAGCGAAGGTCTGGGCCTACCCTTGTTGATGTCGTTGAAAATTCAATATTTTGTTATTTATGAAGTTTTAACAGTACCTTTGTTGCCACCAGGTTGGAAGCCGGTTGATTGATCTGCTTCTGCAGACCGCTTATATACAGCCTCCTGCTAATCAGTTAGCAGTTGATCCACCTGACATTCGACCTGCCTTTGTACACAGTGTTAGAACTGTGGCTAAAGAAACAAAGTACTGGTTCATTCTATTTACTTTCAGTTGATTTTATTTGTGACAACCAATTGATGATTATTGTGGTATTATTCCATTACAGGAGTGCCAGCAGAAGATATGGTATTATCCAATGTGACGAACTGGTTTTCAAAGGGCTTGAAAGAACTGTAAGTAATTATTTATTCTTTAGGAGGTATATGTCTCATTTAAAAGCTTCTTTTGTTTATTAGCTACGCTTGTTTAATTGAGCTACCAGATATGAGAACTATTCCTCATTGTTTTGTTTACCTTTGTCCTGCAAGTAGGCAAGGCACATGGTGATACCTTACATGCCAATGTTGGTGCCTCCAGTGAAGTGGACAGGGTATAGTAATTTTTTGTCTATGTATGTAATATGTATTTATATCTTGTTTTTCCATATAATAGATTTATCTAAATCTTGTTTATCTGTCTTCAGTTATGATAAGGGTGGACACCTCTATCTGCCTTCATATGTAATGCGGACACATGGAGCAAGACAACAACGTGAAGCGGTAAAGAGAGCCTCTAGGAACCAGTTGCAACCAGTTTTTGAGGTTCATGGACCAATAATTTATTCAATCTTAAATCTGAGGATCGTATGTTTCCTTTGTTTGCTCATATCATGAAACTTGAGGCTCATGTCCTTTTTATTTGTATCCAGGCTCTTGATACTCTGGGAAATACCAAATGGAGGATAAACAAAAGGGTACTTTCTGTCGTTGATAGAATATGGGCTGGTGGCGGTCGGCTGGCTGATTTGGTTGACCGTGATGATGTTAGTTACTCTATTCTCTTAACTATCCGATTGAGATTCAAAAGCTACTTTCATTTTCATTGTTAAGCAAATGAATTTAATAAGTTGTGTAAATGGTTTGTGATGAAGGAACTGGCAATTGCTGTAATTTCTGTTGTTTTCAGGCCCCTTTGCCAGAAGAACCAGATACAGAAGATGAGGCACTACGCACGAAGTGGAGGTGGAAAGTAAAATCTGTCAAGAAAGAGAACAGAGAAAGGCACTCACAACGATGTGACATCGAGCTCAAACTCGCTGTGGGTTCCAATTGCTTCTCTCGTTTATCTTTTAAGATACTAATACTTCCAATAACATCTGGAAACATACATAGAAAACTTATTCGGGCACAGTTGCAATTAATTTCTGTATCTGTTTGATTTTCCTCCTGAGGTTTGCTTCTTCATGATTTGACAGGTAGCGCGTAAAATGAAAGATGAAGAAAGTTTCTTCTACCCGCACAACGTTGATTTCCGAGGTCGTGCATACCCGATGCATCCACATTTAAACCATCTTGGTTCTGATATCTGTCGGGGTGTCCTGGAGTTTGCCGAAGGTCGTCCTCTTGGAGAGTCAGGCTTGCGCTGGTTGAAGATACACTTGGCAAATCTATTTGCTGGTGGTGTGGAGAAATTATCTCTCGAGGGTAGAATAGGTTTTACTGAAAATCACATGGATGATATATTTGATTCTTCTGACAAACCACTTGAAGGAAGGCGCTGGTGGTTGAATGCAGAGGATCCCTTTCAGTGCCTGGCTGTATGCATTAATCTTAGTGAAGCTGTCAGAAGCTCGTCCCCAGAGACGTCAGTTTCTCATATTCCTGTGCACCAGGTAAGTTTAACTACTAATAGGGTCCTACACGTTTAATTTGTCTGTTTGACATTTTGGAAGAGAAAGAAACCTTTGAGGACAAATTCAACACTATACTCATTCTGATGTAAAGAAGTATATGAAAATACTGCAGAATTTATGCTAGAACTCATGAAAACCCCACAGGAATAGACTAGGCATATTTGTGGGGCTCTATCTTTGCCTCAGATAACCCTTTGTACGTATTTGACTGCACTTCCTTAGTGCTATGCTGATTACACATTACCATTTCTCAAAAAAAGAAAAAAATTGCCTTTTGATGTTTGGCTCACATTGAGCGTACTTTGCAAATTCTTTTCAAGTCATTGCTTTGAGTTATGAAAAGCATGTCAGTATGATTATAAGGGAGCACATAGTCTTATGTGGAAGTCACTGATATATTTGGATTTGGCCCAATACATAGATATCCCATTCAACTTGGCACCATTTTTCATTTTGGCACTCTATCTCAGTCTGGTTTCATTTTGGCACTCCAACCCCGTTTCTTATGTGTCACTTTAACACAAAAGTTGAACCCAGTGCAAAAAATATAGCGCGTGTGTATAGACAAATTTGAGATGTAATAAATATTCAATTAAATGTTGCCACCTGTTTTTTTTCATTCATGTCAAACGGGTCAATATTAAAATACCCGAAACCGACTGTATTTGGGTAAAATTAGGGTCCCGCTTCTTATTTTCTCTCTGTCACAAATCCCTAATCGTAATAGTACCCTAAGCTCCTTCCCGAATCCCTAATCACACATGATGAACCCATCAATTATCAGTGGTTTCTTCATCATCTGAAGACGAGAATCACATATTCATCAATCATTTCTTCATATTCATCATTCGAGACTGATTTAAAGAGTAGTTTTGATTTTTGTTGGCCATAGAAGTAGCTACTGTTTATTAATGTAGTTCTTGTACTAGTAAGTGTCGATTTGTCCATGCATTTTTTTTTTGTCGTGTTATATTGGGAAATTGATACAAAAGCAAGGGTTTTTAATTTCGAAAAACAGTGTGTGTAGAAAATAATTTTCTTTGAGACATGGATTCACTTCAACCTTGAAGCTTAGATGAAATAAACTCATAAAAGAAATTTAATACAAATTTGCAAAAGTTCGAAGCTTTCTGGATGGCCTGGTATGAAATCGGATGAAAGCTTTGGAACTTTGAGAATGAAGATAAGGCAACAGTGAATGGGGAAGGAAATAATGAAGAAGAAATAATGGGGAAGGAAATCGGGGGATTAAATATGGGGCCAACAGAAATTTTATTACCGTTGGAGAAGGAGTTTTGCCAAAAAAAAGCTGCCTCACACGCCTACCAGGTGAGGTAACTCACACTATGTGACTAGTCAGCTTTTGTGTTAAAGTGACACATAAAAATAGGGTTGGAGTGCCAAAATGGAACAAGGTAGAGATAGAATGCCAAAATGGAAAATAGTGCCAAGTTGAATGGGCTGTCTATGTATTTGGCCTTTGGATTTTATTAATTTATTTTTGGCAAATTTGCAAAGATTTTAGAATGTTTTTATGTACTACCTACCTCGTCAATTGATGGGTTATGTATCTCAAGCAGTTTTTTGGGGGGTTTGAATTCCATAATAAACTAACGTATTTTGGACAAGCTGGCAGATTTTCGTTAGTTGGTTCAAACAAAAGGATTATTCTTTTTGGTCGTTTCTCAGTTTCTTGAATGTAGGTTGATGAAAGTTGTCAGTTCATATGTAGAACAAAGGAGTTGGGCTACAACTCAAGTTGCACCTGGACACCTATTCATTTCTCAAACTAACTGCTGTTCGAGCGATATTACTTGATATAAGTTCTCAACTGAAGAGACTATATTTATTTATGGCTTTGAGACCACCTGCTGCCGAAGTCCTTCATCTTCTGCGATTGAATCTCTCTGTAGTATTTTGAGTTTGTATGTAGAATGTATTAGAATTTATCTTATAAACTTTTGTTGTACTTTTCAGGATGGTTCCTGCAATGGTTTACAACATTATGCTGCCCTTGGAAGAGATAAGGTAATAAAAAGCATGAAGTATGGTGCTGACATTCTTATTAAAAAAACCCGTACATGTTGCATCTCTTGAGTGATTATTTAGTTATTAACTTATGATTACAATGAATGCCATTTGCTTTGTTTTCTCATCTTATCAATTCAAGCATAGAGTTCATTTTCCTTCTCTCTGTGAGTTAATCCAAACGAATTATTTGTCACTTCGATTTTCATTCTCTAAAGTCTAATGATCTCTGGCATCTACTTAATCAACTCTTCTGTTGACAATCATCTGTTCAGTTGGGAGCTGCTGCAGTTAATTTGGTTGCTGGAGAAAAACCTGCTGATGTTTACTCTGGCATAGCAGCTAGGTGAGTTTTTCAATCCTCTTCCCTCTAAGACATAATTGGACTTGAGACCTTGAGGTGCTCCTATTCTCTGTCTTGACCTTCACTTTCATGTGAGGCGAACAATTATCCCATGTTTAAGCATAATGTATGCGAACACTTAATCATTAGCATTTGACAAACCACTGACCAGAGAGTATAACGTCAGGAGTGGGTGCAGATTGACCTTTCCTGCCATAACAAATCTTTAGGTAGTTTATATAGTTGTGTGGGAGAAGGAACTGTATTGGGATAGAAAGAAAATTGTATCAATGTTAATCTATGCTTTGCTTTATTGCATGTGACTTTCTAAGGAGGAGAAAACAGTGCAGCACGTGTAAGGTATTACCTTTTTTTTTGGATAGGTAATGGGTAACTTTTAACATAATACCAGCATAAAGGAAATGCTGAGCTAAGTTACAACCAAAATGTAAATCTATTTCAAGTTGAGCTAAGAAAGTCAACAATGGCGTTACTATCATCTACATCAAAGGGAGCCATGTTGCGCCAAAGTCTAAGAAAAAATATATACTCCCTCTGTTCCAGTTTATGTGAACCTATTTGCTTTTTAGTTCGTTCCAAAAAGAATGAACCCTTTCTAAATTTGGTAACAATTTAGCTTAAAGTTACAATTCTACTCTTAATGAGAAGCTTTTATAACCACACAAATACTCTGGGCCCCATTTGGACTTGTTTAGGACCACAAATTCCAAAAGTCTTCATTTTATTCTTAAAATCTGTGCCCAGTCAAACAGGTTCACATAAATTGGAACGGAGGGAGTACAATTTTTCACTATAAATTGTAAAATGAACCCATATGCCACAAACAAACCAACATGACATGATTTGGCTTCAAAATTGACTGCTCAGCGCGCATCAGATAGTGTAAGACAAAATCTAGAATGCTTAACTGAACTTTCTGATCAATGAAGTGGGTTGAGAATCTGAGGTTCTCAGGTTCAAATCCCAGCGGACACAAAAACACTAGGTGATTTCCTCCCATCCGTCCAAGCCTTGAATACCTGTTTCTGGTGGGAGGTAGTAGGCATTTAGTTGAAGTGCGCGCAAGTGGCCCGAACACCACGTTATTTAAAAAAAAAAGAAACTTGCTCGGTATGTGCATGGGAAAACTGGTCAATAATGAAGTTTTGGAGGAGTCAATAAACATACACCATGGAGTCTTATCATTGCTGAATTGGAACTAGAAGCTCTTTCTTTTTTAAGATTTTTGTACTCATTTCGGAGTTTATAACAAGTTCAAATGCTTATAGGTTCAGAGTTCTTAACTGTCAAAAGCAGCATTGAGTTGGAATATTTTCGTCTTTGTATACCAATTCTGGCTAATTAAGTTTAAACATTTGGAAGTTAGTATTGAGGAATAAGGCACAGTGAACAATATTTTGATGTTGCTATTTTTTCAGAGTCCTTGATATTATGAAAAGAGATGCACAGAGAGATCCTGCAGAATTTCCAGACGCTGTGCGTGCAAGGGTTTTAGTTAATCAGGTATCATACCATTCACCTTGTTAAGGCCACTGTTGTTTCATTACCAACAGCATAGTCCCTATTTCTGCAATTGTTGGCAGTTGAAATGCAGTGGTTTGACAGGTTGACAGGAAGTTGGTGAAGCAGACTGTGATGACATCAGTCTATGGGGTCACTTACATTGGGGCTCGTGATCAAATAAAGAGGAGGTTAAAGGAGCGTGGAGCAATTGCTGATGATTCTGAGCTATTTGGTGCTGCTTGCTATGCTGCAAAAGTAAGGGCAAGATGGAGATTATAATTTATACCCCTTTAATAGCTCCTTCCTGGCTTAACTGTTATCAGTTGAGAATTGACTCTTCAAATGCTTAAAACCAAAGAATCAGAACTGCTAGACTTCAGGTGGCAGTTGGATCTGGTTTCTGCTTTGCCTGAAAATGCCTGTCCATTTGTGTGTGTTCACACCCATACATAGTCCACTGTCATGCTTTCTTGCTTTCTCTAAGCATAATCGATGTATTGTATCACATGAAGATCTTTAAAAGGACATTGCCAGTGTCGTGATGGTTATAGAGTGCTAACGAATTTGCCAATGAATAAATGCTCACTACATCATATAATAAGTTCTTTTATAAAAAAAAAACATCATATAATAAGTTCTTACTTCTTATCTTGGTCAATAACCAACACCTTTTGATGCATTCATTAGGTCACGTTAACTGCATTAGGGGAGATGTTTGAAGCTGCACGCAGCATCATGACTTGGCTCGGAGAATGTGCTAAGGTATGCCTAATTTCTTACATTATCACCACTGATATGTGTTGTAAGTTCAGCCCCTCTTCTGTTTAGGTCATTTGAGCAGTTAAAATGTTGCTTTTATGGTGTCAATTACTGGACGGACTAACTTCTTGGACGAAGCTCTTACAGTGTAGTAACTCTTCAATGGTCATCATTTAGTTATCTTAGTCTAAATTACTTGTGTTAATTTGGTCGACCCTGTTTTTTCTACTTTCATTTCTGATGATGATAAAAAGCTATCAGTATGGACATGTACGTCTATGATTATATGTTCCTGTTGTTCTTGACACATGATTGCAAAGATTTTATTTGGTGGAAGTTTTTTTCCTGATAAATGGATTCACTGAGATAATTGAGGAAAAGTCTGGTATACAGAAAGTGGTAGAACCTACATCAAGACATGGTTTCAACAAAATGCTCCTAATTATCAACACTAAATGGGATCACATGGCTCCAAGAATAACTAAAAACAAGTGATATGTCTTGAGTTGTGCAATTGTGTCCTCTATTTCCTTAAAAGCTCTCCTATTTCTTTCACTCCATAGAACCAGAGATCCCGTGTCAGTACTAGTCCCCGGGGGGGGGGGGGTTGAGAACTAAAGATGGAACTTATACTAGGTATAGTGCCCAAGATCCAGTTTTAGTCGATACATGTTCCGAGTTTTCTCTAATTCTTCAATGAGGCATTTGAAGGTCAGTCAAAGATTTTCCATCTGAAGTAGGCTTATCAGATTATAGAAGAAGTGAAGAACTATGCTTATTCAATGATGCAAAAAAATTGAGACTGGAAATCCTGTACAAATATCTGATCACAATGATGAAGGTGCATTAGAATCTTACTCCTGCTACAGTTTACCTTCATTGACCTCGAGGTTTCAACAGATAATTGCTTCTGAAAATGAACCAGTCAGATGGACAACTCCTCTTGGACTTCCAGTTGTTCAGCCTTACCGCAAAATTGGAAGACATCTTGTGAGTATTACTATGTTGTTAATTTTTGGTCACCATGCTCTAGCAAAATCCTCATGTCATTAAATCTCTATTTGGTAAATCTTGTGCAGATTAAGACGTCTCTCCAGATTTTGACTTTGCAACGGGAAACAGAAAAGGTACTTTTCTTGTCTTTGCCCTCATGCTCCGTGTTATCTTATATTCGATCTCTATATCAACAAGGTGGGAACGGATACAAATGAGTGCTCATTTTGTACTTTCATTTGCATATTATTCTTCAGTGTTTCCTCTTTAGATTGAACTTGGCAAATTTCCAGTTGAAAATTTTCTAAAACTCTATGCCCTTTGCAGGTAATGGTCAAGAGGCAAAGGACAGCTTTTCCGCCAAACTTCATTCACTCCCTTGATGGTTCACATATGATGATGACTGCAGTTGCATGCAGAAGGGCAGGCTTAAATTTTGCAGGTCTTTTTAGTTCTCTTTTTCGCCCCATTTTAAGCAGGTTCTGTAGAAGGAAAACAATTAAGCATTTTTTTGCTGCAGGTGTTCATGACTCGTATTGGACGCATGCATGCGATGTTGATAAGTTGAACAGGATATTGAGAGAAAAGTTTGTAGAGCTTTATGAAGCTCCAATTCTTGAGAAAGTAAGTAAACATTATTAGAAAAGTAGCAAATATCATGTTATTGATTTCCAAGTGCTTCTTCTTCCTTAAGAATCCTCTCTCCACCTTTTAAACAAATATTTAAGAGGGCATTATAACTTAATTTTTTTGATGCCTGCGAGCCTTTGACCATTGGAAAAAATAATTCTCTATAGATTGACTGCAGCTCTTTCTTGTTATCAAGCGGAGCTGGTGAAGTTTAATGATTTATTCAATAATCCAAAGTCTATCATCTTTTTTCTTGTCTTCTTTCTTTTTCCTTCTGAAATAGTTGCAAGAATGAGAACCTGTCCCATTGATCAAAGGATTGAACCATTCGCTAATGTTAGTTTAAGGCGTTTCATGTGTCAAAATCTGGAAAATGTTACTTCATTATCCGCTCATTTGTTTCTTTCCATCTTTGGGCAGTTGTTGGAGAGCTTCCAAACTTCTTATCCTACATTGCTATTCCCACCTTTACCTGAACGTGGGGACTTTGATATGCGAGATGTTCTAGAATCTCCTTATTTCTTCAATTGATTGGGTTCATGTGTAACTTCACACCCCTTGAATTACTACACTGGCCGGTGTCATCTTGTGCAACATAGCGTTTGATGAGATGCAGATTCTATTGTATATATGAACATGATTAGGATCTCAAATCTGGGACGCTCTGGTTCTTTTCTCGATCGTGTAGCCTGCACTCTCTAGTGCAGCCGGGGTAGAAGTTTCCAGTCCAAGCATGTATGCAATGAGAATTCAGATTCCCCGGCATGTTTCTGACAGAATATGGAGAATATGTGATGTCTCGTAATTTAGACATGTTCCAAGAATGTTTGTCGAGAAATAGACGATCATTGTGGGGACTAATTTCTTCTGAAGAAGCTTTTGAGGTGCAAGGATGCAAATGATCTCCGGGTTTTGCAGGCTGTTCTTGCAAGATGCAAATGATCTCCGGGTCTAAGTATTTAACTCCTCCTGTATCTTGCTCGTCAGGGGGTATTCTTTGTATTTTCAAATTGTAAATAGAAAAAGTTTGTGCTTTACCACCATTATGGGAGAGCAAGTTTCGATTTCGATGGAGTGAAATTTGCAAGCTTTGAGGCTTGTGTTTGAGATTAAAATGATGTATAATAGTTGAGAAAATATTGTCGCGATATGTTCTGGTGGTGAATCCTATGTATAGATGCTAACAAAATCTGTTAATATCATGTTTTGGACATGCTCTCTCTCTTTAATTCTTCCAGAAATGTTTAATTATTCTCCATTGGGGTAGAGGGGGTAGTATTGTTATTTGGGAATAATATTATCTCACATTTAGGTATGTATTTTCTTTAACAAAATTTTTGGTGGTTCAAAAGTAGTAAACTCAGACAGAGGAGTAATTCGTCTATGTACTTGAAAGTTCCATCATCCCTTTTCTTTTATTTTTTTCTCCCTTATACTTTTCTGGTTCTTGGACAAGTGGGGTCCTCTTCGAATCCCACTTGTGGATTTACACTGGGTTGTTGTTGTTAGGCAACAAAAATAAAAGAAAGTACCTAAATGTGAACCGTGAAGTGACTTGCTTGTAATTGCAAGCAAATGGTGATATGTGCATATGCCTTTTTTTTTAAAATTTAATTTTTATCATCCGATATCTAAAGTTTGCTAGTCGATTAATTCTGATTCACCTAGAGTAAGCCATTTAAGGGTGTATAATATACATGCATGGTACTTGTAAAGCTCGAACTTTTTCTATTGTTCTATGAGTACACCCAACTCTCTTCCTGGACCCACCCTCAACCACAATTTAAAGAGAAGAATGCAAAATTTCGACTGCATTATTGAACTTGGATCGTCTAAGAAATGTATCACGGGTAGGGATGGTAAACGGGACTGTGCTGATTTAAAGCTATGCGGAACGGTGCGGGTTTAAAGCTATGTGGGGCGGGGCGGGTTGAAATATTTTTCATAAAAGCGATGCGGGGCGGCGCAGGTTGCCGGTATATGCGGGTTTACGATGGTGTAAGGATTTTTCTTTCTTATTTTGAGTTTCCTGTGATCACCATATGACCCATAAAACTTGCTTCTCAACAAATTGCTAATCCACTTTGGAAAAAGAAAATATAAACAATTTGTTTATTATATTAATAATAATTTTATGATATAATTCGTCAAAGATAATACGTTAATATTACTTAGCGATATTTTCATAATCTGAAAATAATATTTTCACAAAAACTAAGAAACAGTATTACTGTAACATTAATTTTACAATGATGACACGCTATGTCATCATACAGTGCTTCATTTGGATTCTTTTGATTCCAAATCACAATGCTAGAAATAATCTGGTTTTCTTTTTTAATTGAGATTCAAACTTAAGAAACAAAAATAATTTTCAATTTTTCGGTTGATTAAATTGAAAATTCCAACCAAAATATAAAAAGGAAATAAGTAAACAAAATGAAAAAAAATACTTATGCGGTGCGGGGCAGGCGGGTGGACGCGGGTCTAGTAAAAATTGCACGGGGCGCTCTATTTGGTCGCCCCCATTTAACCTATACCCATTTTTTTTAAAAGTTTTAACTTGTATCCAGTTTTTAAACAACTTCAGCCCCCTTTCTCCTTCTCCTTCTCCTCCTCAAAGTTATATTCGCCCTCAATCCGATAGTTCCATTAGAAGAAATTCAAAGCTTTTCAGCTTTTTTCTTGTCCTCTCCTGCAGCAGAAGCTTGACGACCTAATGAATTCACATGTTACAACATATTAGAAAATTTTAGTCATTCAAAACATGTAATCTCTACTAAATTTGCAAGAAATATTTGATAAAAGAGTATACTGAAAAAGAAAAAGACATAAATAAGAGACAAACCTTCCAACAAGCTGAAAAGATATATGGAGCATTCACAATGTAGTGGGCTGAAGTTCAACTCTAAGAAGGCTGAAGTTCGCCAGTTACAAACAAAAACTTCAGCTCTAGACCTGAACTTCGCTAGTTACAAACAAAAACTTTCGGCAGTTACAAAACAAAAACTTCAGCACACTTGCTACTTCAGTCCCGTCTACAAAAATGCTAAAGTTTTGTGTGATTGCCTTTGCTACTTCAGCCCAAAAACATGACCCAAAAAGTGGGTATAGATGCAAATTCTCTCGCTGGTCTATGTGCAGGCGGGTGGACGCGGGTGAAAATACTATGCGTCGGGGGACGGGACGGGTTGAAATTTTCGCTAGTTTATGCGGGTTTCCCCTGCAACCGCACCGCATCGCACCAATTACCATCCCTAATCACGGGCTGAGCTAATGGAACGGGGAAAGTACAGACTGCTAATAAGGCCCTATTAAACAGTGGCGGAAGTATCTTTGGAGCAACAAAGTTCAATCGAACACAATATTTTCGACACGAAATAAAAATATAACATATGATTGTGAAAAATCATAAATTTTTAGTGTATAAATATTAGATTCTGAACACATAATATTAAAAGAATTGTGAGTTCCGTACTAAAAATCTTAAATATTAAATCCATCAAGTTCATATTCCGGATGTGCTTGTGAAGTGTTATAGTCCAACCGTCAAGACAAAAGAGAAGAAGAGTAAGCGTGAAAATAGCACGGGCTAGCCAGTTTTCGTACTGGTAACTGAAAAATAGCCAGCATTTGTAAAGTCATTGAAAAATAGCCACTATTTTGCTGAAACACAGAAAGTTCCAATATGCGGGATTATGGAGCTTTTGCTTATAAAATTCCAGCATATTATGTTAGAGCTTACTTACTAATAAAGCGGCAAAAAGTACCTTCTTTCTCAAAGTCAACTTTCTCCCTTTTTACGAACTTCAGTACATGGAAAATTCCAGCATAATATGTTGGATCATAGAGCCCCTGCATATAAACTTCCCACATATTATGTTCGAACTCCAGCACATTATGAAATTCCTGCACATTATGCTGGAAGCTCATATGAAAAAAATTCGAACTCCAACATATTATCTTAGAATATTTTCGGATTTTTAAGGGTTTTTTTGTTCAAATTTTTATCTTTACATAAAAAAGTGGCTAAATTTCGATATTTTTGAAATTATAGCTATTTTTTAATTACCAATTGTAAATCTGGCTATTTTTTATTTTTTCGCGGAGTAAGCTTATAATATCAAAGTGTAGCTTACTCTTTTTCTCTTTTGTCTTGATGGTTGGAGTATAATACCTATAAAAAAAAAAAAAAAAAGGGGAGCATAAAGTGAGAAGAATAGTAGCCACTCAAAACAATTGTAGATATAACTTGTGAGTGAGGCACTTTATTAGTTAGTTGGATATAGAAGATCTTTTATAGTTGGAAGTCCATTAATATTTTGGGAGTTGCTGTTCATTGTTGTTGATGTTAGTTACTAACAGTAATTGAAAGCTGGCGTTGTGTACCTCTAAAAAGAGCATGTGAAAGCACATGCAGAAGGGAACCATGTCATTTTCGTTGTTTTCATTTGCACATGCTGATGTGAGATTATGGAAAACTTCCTCATCCCAACTTGTTTCCCCTAAATTATTTAGCGCTGCCTTCGCGGACTCATATATGACAATTGGTACAAAGCCTCCATAGATACTTGAGAGGAGAAAAATCACGATTTCTTGAAATTGACGTAAAGACGGTCTATTGATTGTCCATCGAGCTTGGGTGGTAAGAGCGCAACATATGATGTATGAGTTAGACGTACATCACGAATTTGAACTTTGTCACTAATAAAAGCCTGATATTAAGTAAAGAAGGATAGAAGAATGGGCTAATTATTCACCAAATTTTGAACAATGCCGCTTGGGAATTTCTCAATTATAAAGAGGAGTCTATTGAAGATGAATTTACCGATATTAAGGAGTCAATTTCAACGGTTGTTTGAAGTTGACGTTAAAATGGTCTATTGATTTTCTATATAGCTAGAATCTAGTGGTAAGAGCGCAACATGTGATGTACGAGTTAGATGCACATCACAGGTTCGAACCTTATCCTTGACAAAAGATTGATATTAAGTGGAGAAGGGTAAAGGAATTGGCCAATTATTCATGTAGAAGTATTGTGTTTTCTATCTTTTTGTTCCTTTCCATCTTATTTTGCATCACTATTTGGAGAAACTTTTTAGCTTTCAATTTTTCGTATTATTTATCCCCAAAAAATGAAAGAACGGCTCGTGTGCATTCCAAGATTGAAAAGACAATAATGACCCTAAGAATAATTAAGTTGAAATGTTTTACTCATATTACTCTTTCACTTTTTAATGTTGCGTCTATTTCTATTTTTGGGAAATTATTTCATCTTAATACACTCAATGGCATGCCTTGTAGGGATGACTACTTCATATAAAAGCTTACCTTTAATGAGGTGAGAAAAATATGAAAAGGACATGTGGGAGCTTTTACCACCTCTTTTAATTGTTGATATAATAAGGGCAATTATGGTACCTAACACCAACAACATATTCAGTATAATCCCACAAGTGGTGGGAAGGATAGAGTATACGCAGACCTTACCCATGCCTTTTAACATATATATTTTCAGGTTATGTGTGAATAGCCTTGATTTATTTTAAAATGAAAGAAAAAGAGAAACTTTTCGAACTCGAGTATGAGAAAAAACTATTGAATTAAATGAAAAGTGCAGAGGGGTTACTGTTGGAGTGTGACAACAGCAAGTGCTAGCTAAAGAGCTTAATCTAGTAGAGAAGTTCAATTCCACTCTATAAATAGCAGTCTACTCGTTCAATGCTCTTCACAATTATCTTCCTCGTAACTCTTTCAAATTATTCTCTTTTGCTTCAGATACTTTAGACAAATTATAGCAATGGCTGGGAAACTGAGCATTGTCTTGTTTGTTATTTTGGTAGTTTTTTTGGCCCAAAATCAGGTGAGCGCAAATATTTTGTGCATCCATTGTCAATGTACCTATTATTTTCAACTCGAATTATATACATATAGTTGAAAATATATTTAATGAAGTCTTGAACCCATGCGGCTCATGCATGCATTTTTGTTCTTTCAATTTTATGGTATAATAATAAATAATTTGCTGTGATCAGGTTTCAAGAGCCAAACTAGTGCTTGATCCGAAGCTGCAAACACAGAGAAATAACCAAATGGTAAAGATCCATCTTGTTTTGGGACTTTATGATTTATGAACTTTTTAACTAATTTCCGTAGCTAATTAACTATATTTATTATGTCTGCTTAATTTGCAGTATGGCGTTAGTCAGGGAAGCCTCCATCCTCAAGGTACAGACACTTCAACATGACATATGTGCAGCTACTATCCTACTTCAATCAAAATGTCTAATATTCACTCAGAACTTTTTCTTTAAAAAAAGAACAAAAAAGGAAAAAACAAAAAAATAACAGCTCGGTGCACAAAGTTCCCTATCTATATGTAGGTCCAGGAAGGGACATGACCAAATTGATTATGTTCCACACATATTATGCAATTCATGGGTGAACTCATGACCTCCTGGTCATACGGTGACAACTTTTACAGTTGCGGGGCTCCTTTCTACCTTCTTTTTGAATTTACATTATTAATGTTCTTTTTTTTGGGGGGGTAATTTACGTTGTTAACTTTCTTTCCTTTTTTGGTTGCATTGTACAGATTGTCTACCGAAATGCACGTATCGCTGCTCACAGACTTCATTCAAGAAGCCCTGCATGTTTTTCTGCCAGAAATGTTGTTCTAAGTGTCTGTGTGTGCCCCCTGGCACCTATGGCAACAAACAAACCTGCCCTTGCTACAATAACTGGAAAACCAAGGAAGGTGGCCCCAAGTGTCCCTGATTTTACCCTTCCTTCCACTACTATCTATATAATCCATCTATATATTGTGTGACAGACACCCAACTTCTGTCAGTTTTCATCTATCTGTCAAGTCTATTAACTAGCACTTGGTTCAAGTAGTCTGTGTTAGCTAGCAAATGGTCAAATTAAGCTCCAATATAACCACTTTTTGGCAAAGCCAGGAAGATTAGTTATAATGCAATGACAGTAATTATGCGCTAGCAATTGCTACTAGAAATCTGTATTCTCGTCATACTCCATGCTTGTATGCAGCCTATTGACGAGCTATGTTTATATGTAGTAGTAGTTCTTATGCTATTTGATGCAATTTCTTAAGAACTTGTATTTTAAGATATGTAATCCACATTCTATTTGGTGTTCCTTACCAATATGTGAATGATGCTCTACATTAAAGCAACTGGCAATTATCAAGAATAATGTTACAATAATAAAATGAATGGGGAGTGACAGATAGAGACTGACATACCACAAAAGAATCTGGCACAATTGAATTTGAGCGTGAACTTTTCGCCTAAATGTGTAACAAATGAAATAAATGAAGAAAACGAGGAAAGAGATAATAAGGAACCAAAGCACATGGAGAAACAATTTAGTGCCTCTTTACAATCTCAAGGACGTCCATTGAAATGGAACTGATAAGCAGTCGTCTGTTTCACAGTTTAGTTATACATGAATAATAATTCATGTATTGTCTATATGAAATGAATAGTAATGCATGTTATTATACAAGAAATAACAATACCTGAATCAGGAATTACCATGGTTAAATACTTTGACTTCAATCAAGGACGAAAATAAGCTTATATGCCTTATAAAATAGTCACAGTCTCACAGAGCATTGCATCACAAGCATATCTACTACCCAACATCTTTATATAGAGTTATAAATACGAAGTTGTTAGGTTCTTGGTACTTAACAGAAGGTAGAAGAGATGGATTACAATCCTCTTCTCCAGCATTCTCATTGGAACTTTTTTTTTTTTTGGTAACAAATGTAAATATTACCATTAACAACAAAATACCAATACACCTAAAGAGCACCTAAATTACACTACCATCCCCTAGACGGGTAGGTTAGTGCAAGTAGTAGGCCTCCAACAAACAGCTAATTACACAAGAACTTCTGTAGGATCCTATTGTATCGCTGAGCCTTTCTAGACATTCTAAGTAATTAGCTGCAAAATGCTATTTAATTAGGTGATCCATCAGCAGAGAGTAAGTCGAACTACACCAGCCCACAGCATGTGTCAAACATCGGAATCTCATCCATTCATTAACCAAGATGATCATTCAATGACGTGCATCCTTCACCTGATTGCCCTGGTAAAAGTGTCACAATTAAAATTGCCGAAAAGCTACAACATCCATTAGTAAGAAACTAAGCTAAGCATTGTTCCGGCCATTGCAGCACCTAAAGAAAAGGCATATATATATACTGAAGTCGTATTGAAACAGAGAACTGAATTTTGTCCATTTAGGCTTTTTTCAGTGAGATTTTTCTTATTCATGATGGAGTATTTAGTGATACTAGTACACTCCTGTAGTAACTAGTTGTCTTTGTTGTAATGTTGACTGATGCTTTGGTGAATCATTGTCTCATCTTAGCTTCTTTCATTTCTGAAGGCATGCTGATGTAGTGATAATTTATAAGCAGCATCCATTTATTTTACATGCTCGAGTGCTTCATACTATACCTTATTGAATTTTACAAAGTTGAACCATACAAAGCTCAGTTGAAACATCTGCTCGCGTTAAAGACAAAGGAGGAAGAATGCCTTCTGGAAATGCCACAAAATAGTATTAATTAAGAAGGTTAAAAGTATATAATCAGAAATGATTTGATGGTTCCTCCTTTTGCCCTATCAAACTTTCACCTAAAGAAGAATAGTAAGAGAAATCCTCTGGATCAAAAAATAACCCTATGGGACCTTATATAAGAAGAAAAAAAACATGGGCTACAACCTAGGCGTAATTGGTGCATTCACCTGCCACAATTTCCATGTCTCTGGTGCTGTATTCTTACTCTATCTATAGGTACAACATCCTCCTTAAAGCACAGCTCAAGAAGAGAAACAAAGTCCATCATTGAGCTTGAAATTCAAGACACCAGGTAAAATACAATAAACAAAATGACTGCTTTTGCAAAAGATCATCATTTCTTGAGAATAGTGCAAAAAAGGAAAATGACTAAGAAGATCCCCAAGCAATATGGAACTAGAATTTAACAACAATAAACTCAGTCTAATCCCACAAGTGAACTAGACTTTAACAGCACTTAAGAAAAATGCGAGTGTACCTCTTACATGTTATTAGTCACATGATTTTCTTCATCTGAGTTATTTCAGCTCCACTGTTGTTGCGTTCGAGGTCCCTTCCGTATGAAGGGACAAACTAGGCTCTTAACATAGATTTGTGCTTCAAGAGATGGAGCAAAGTTGGTAACATCCAGATATTTGATCGACTCATCCTTTGAATTGTACTTTGTGAAACGTGATACAAACTGAATCAAAATTTCACCTTCATTTGACATTAAAATCGGTGGATAAAATATATTTGCCGTAGAATCAACAGGAGACTTGATGGTAAATATCTTTACCCAAGATTCTTTTACCCCATACTCCTTCATAACCCATACATCTACATGAGTCCATGCTTCATTACAAAACGCAGAAAGATCACTCCTGAACACACCTAAACTCAAAAAACCACATTTTTTACAAGAGCAGGGCTGCTCTACCTCTGCCCATTTCTCACAAGCCAAATCAATAGAAACAATGTTCCATCCCTTGTCAAGCCAATAAAGCTTCCCATTCACAAGCTTACCCGAATGATCATCCAACAACAACCTACCTTTAAAATGATCAATACTTCTCCAAGAATTACTCTTTAGACTATATATTTTAACTTCAATACGACATAAATGTATACATCTGTAAATAGGGAAAACACCCACTACCTTGTAATCATTTTGGAACTCATCATAAGCAAAACCAAAATTAAAATCAACACATTCATCCTCATGGTAACGGCGGCTTAAATTAAGTCTATAATTACGCAATTTCTTGTACTTTCTAACTGATGGATTCCATAGAAACAAGTCAGGTAAACCGTCAAACGAATTAATGACGAGACAAATCAAACCATTAATAGAACCCACAATCCGAGGAAAATGATTGGGATTTTTACCAGGATAATCCAAGTCAAATGCCTCAGTAACAGAATTGTGAAGTAAAGAGCTAAGAGAACAGTCCTTAACGTCGCTGTTATCATTAGATACCTCAAAATAACTCCATGGTGGGTGTAGTACTTATTACTAGCGGATAATAAGAGATGGGTTTTCACAAATTCAGCGCTAGAGATTATTGCAAGCCATGATTTTGAAACACAACTAAATCGCAAGAGGGAATTGACAGGAAGCTTAACAAGATTTCTGTGATGAGTTCTGCAGGAAGGTTAGGCATAGAAAAGATTGAATCTTTTCTTGAAATGGATGGAACATGAGCTGGGTTTTGGGGTTTGCTCTGTTTTGGGTGTCGAGGGACGGCCTCATCTCTTTGTGATTCCATTTGGTTTGCTGAAACTGGAAATCTTGGAGTTGTTTTTTTGCTTATGGAGAACCCAAGTTGTTGGAAAGACTAGGGTTTAATGGTTTACCTAGTTGTTGTGAAAACCCCATGTTTTCATGCTTTTCCTCCTCCACAGTTTTACTCTTTCCCTTGGTTGTTTTTTAAGGCTGCCGTTTAAAACGTACTTTAACCTTTTGATAAAATTAAATCATGATATTAGTATAAAATTTATACTAATATTAGCTGACTCCCTTTATTTCAAATTAGATGAGGTACTGGTACTCATTTATTTTAAGTCTATTCCAATATAAATGACACATTTTTAAATTTGAAATAATTCAACTTTAAACTATTTATTTTACCTATTTTATCCTTAATAAGATGTTTTTATAACAACACAAATGTCATAGCCCCACAAAGCTTTTACCCCTTAAACTTTTAAGACCAAAAGTTTCAAAATAAAAAATTTCTTAAAATTTGTGTCAAATCAAACTAGCTCGTCGGAGAGAGTACCAAATTTTATATTGAGATTAGTGTTCCAATCTCGGTAAGCAATCAGCCCCTAAAAGGTCCTATGATTTGTGAGCACACAAAAAAATTATACTACAATTATAATACGAGGATTATACTACAAAGATTGAACAATAAGGGGTCGTTTGGTATGAGGTATAAGAAGGTATAAGGGTAGTATAAAAATTTAATACCACCTTAATACTCTGTTTGGTTAGTAAACCAGGTATAAGTTATCCCGGTATTAATTTTAACACTGGGATAACTTATACTACTTTATAGAAGGTGGGGTAATTAGCACTAGTATAACTTATACCTTCTTCTTAAAAATTATGCAATTGTCATTCTTAATACAACATACCATCAGAAAATTTTCCCTTCCTTCTCTCTAGGAAGAAGGGTGAATAGTAAATCCGTTACTATTCATCGGTCATAACTTCGGAATCCAGCAGTGGATTTTCGCAAACTTGATATCAAAAGATTCATTTTCTCTTTGCGCACAATCCCCAATTGGTTTCACCCTCAAATCCATAGCCAATTGTTACAGATCTACAAATTGGTTCGTCCATTACTGTAGCAAACAGTGTATCTGGGCAGCTTCTTCTTTTCTGTGCGATGTAGTGTTGAAACTTTTGCGTAATAGAGCCTTTCCATGGCAGCCAACGTCTCTCCCCAGCCTTTGGTTGTGGGAGAGCAGAATCCAAACTCAAATGAAGTTACTCCAAACATCAACAACTTTGTTACATATGCAGCAAGTTTGAATCAAAAGCAATCTGCCACATCTCTCACAAAAACGAGTTTGAAACCTTTTGAAATTGTTCATGGGGTTCCTACCATTCAATTTTCCATGGATGAACGTGAAGAATTTGCAAAGGAGGAAGGATTACATCAAGCAGTGATGATAAAACTGTCCAGTGACGCACCAAATTTACAGATTTTAAGGAGTATTATGCCGAAAATCTTTGGTATCAAAGGTAATTGCTTGTTCGGTTCTTTGGCTCCACGACAAATTTTAATTCGTTGTGATCAACATGAAGATTATGTTGCTTGTTTGGCAAGAGCTGTAAACTATTTTCAACATAATGGAAGGGAGCATCAATATAGAGTTTTCCCATGGAGTGTTGGATATAATCCAAACCAGGAAACTTCGAAGGTGGCTATTTGGATTTCTTTGCCGAATTTGTCGCCTGAACTGTTTGCTCGTAAGCCTTTATTGTCCATTGCGGCTGCTATTGGAAAACCAATCGCAATTGATAAGGCAACACAAGTTAGATCTCGTCCTAGCACAACAAGAGTCAAGGTTATCATTGATTTACTTGACAAACTTCCTGAAAAGATTAGGCTTCAATATCTTGATGTTAAAACTGGTAAGATTGTTGAGGATTACCAGGAAATTATCTATGATAATTTGCCTTTGTATTGTGGCCATTGTAAGCATCAAGGACACGAAGAAAATCAATGTCGGCGCTTAAAAGGAAAGGCAGTTCAAGCAGCTCGTGTTTGTGATGAGAATGAGCATCAAATAGTTGAAAAATTGCAGGGTGATGCAAGAGATTTTTTGAATGCTAAGAGAGCTGGGAAACAACTTATAGAAGGATCAGAAAATGATAAGAATGCTAGGCAGCAAGTGTGTGATGATTTGAGTAAAAGAGTAGATGCAACAGGGGTTAGAGGTGCTGTGCAAGTAAAAAAAACTGATGTTAATATCCCTGATGGTGCACAAATTCTCAGCAATTCTGGGATCTCAAAGAGTGTCGCTATTATTCCTGTCGATCGTGCCTTAGCTAGGAATCGAGGGAATGGCAGTAGTATAGGGACAGTAGCGGGAGGTGATCGACCTATTAATGGTATAGGTGAACAAATTGATAATGCAGCAGGATACAAAGCTATTATTGTGAATGAGGAGGGCCAGGAACATGTAAGTACTGAGGCCTTGGAGTGTGCTGATGCTACAGTCTGTAAGGCTGTGAATATGGAAAATTCAGCTGCAGGTGTAGCAGGGGCAGGACATAGTGGTGTAGGTGCACATTCGAAGTCTACTACTGCATTGAAAACAACTGTTGATCATGTTGTTGCACTGGTTGAACCAGTTGAGAAATCAGCAGCAGCAGGTACAACTCCTGTAGATGTATCTACTGCTGTTTTAGTTCCAGCTGAAATTGTTTCAACACCTACTGATGCTGAAAAAGATACAAAGGAAGCTGGGCAGCAAATTAGTAAGAATAACTGGACAACGGTTTCCAGCAAAAAAAGCACTCCAAATAGAAAAAAAATGATGCAGGTTGAGAAGCGACAAAATGCTATAAATAGCAGTGTAGCAGAAGTGTCAAAGGGCGAGCTTGTACCAAGGGCCAACACTCCTACGATTCTTTTTTCCAGTTCACAAGTGGAAAACATTATCAAACAGGCCCAGGCAGAAATGGTAATGAACACCACCTTGGTTAAACAACCAATGGTGACTTTGAACACATCCGTGTTTGATGTCCCTTCTCAGTCAGTAGAGTCTTTTGGGGAGTTCAAAGGTGAATCTGGGCAGCTTGTCCTGTCAACTGGGAACAACAATGAGGTTATCCAACAAAAGGTGAAGGAAATGGCTATCAATTCTAAGTTGTGGCGTGAACAACGAGAGAAGGATGATGAAGATGATTGGGGTGATGGGTTTGCTGGCTATTCATCTGAAGAAGGTGAGCAGGAGGTTGATCAGGAGAGTGCAGGTGAGGAGATCGATCCTCCAGTAATGCCAAAGCCTCATGAGGCAACAACATCAAGTCCCACGACCAAATTGAACATTCATGCTCCTATTTTCATCCCCAGAAACTCTCCTACTGCTGCTATGCCTGATGCAGCAGCTGCAAGGTTGGTTAGCGCTGCGGAAACATGTGCCAAGCAGGCCACTCCAGGTGTTAATACAAGTCAAATTGTGATTACACCAACACTTAAAATGCAGCAGCAACAAAATGATCTGCAAGCCTCAACTAGTATGCATACTGGTGATCGCACAACAACAACAAAACCAAATTCTGGGCAGCAGCAACTCACAACAACTACTCCAATTATTTTGGTTGAGGAGAGACAACTGCTTGATGCAATTGTAAGTACTGCTCCTCTACTTTCTTTAAGTCAAACAGTCTCTTGCACTGGTCGTGGGAATGTGAGCAGGAACAAATCACAAAAACAACAACAAAGTACGGCAAATATGGTTCATGCACAAGCTGGAAATACATTGATGACTCAAGGTGTTTCTCAACACATGCCAAATCCAATTTTGGTAGGTAGAGATATATATGAAGAAGGAGAGGAAGATGATATCTTAAATCAATGCCGGGAAGAGGCATCAAGAAAAGGTGACCTATCACCTATGCATAGTGGAAAAATAAAAAAAGCACATACAAGGAAAAATAGTTGGGACGACAAGGTCAGTGATTTTTTAAATGTTAGGCGAGCTCCAATGAGAGTTGCCAAACAAAAGAAGGATGCCCCAACTATCTCAACGAGGTCCAACCATTCAAAAAAGAAATGATGATTTTTGAATACTTTTTGAACACGGTTGAGGAACACAACAAAGAACTGCAAATTGAAGATTTTACATGTTTGGAAAAGAAGGGACATGAACCAAATTGGTACTTCATTCTATTATACCACTTTATTAGTATTCTCATTTGTAATATCATCACAGAGTATGTTATAAACTCTGTGATGATCATTGAATATTTGGTACTCTCCAGTTCTTATTTTTTACATGCGTGCTAGTAGGTGAGGCCTTTTCATTGCCTCAATAGGATTAGTAAGGTAAGGTTTAGCCCGGTTTGAGTTGCCTTGGTCTTATGCCTTTGGAAAAATATCCACACGGCTATGAGATTATATGCCCTCGTGAGACATTGCCGGCAGCTACACCATGAATCCTCTACATGAGGCTGCCATCTTAACGCAATGTGAGGCGCAGAGGAGTGATTATATAGCCAAGGCATATAGGTAACAATACCGGTGCTATTGTCCCCCTTATTTGTACTGTTCCTAATTGTTGTACTTTTATTTTCATTTATTAATAATAAAAAAAAAAAAACTAGCCCTAGGCGCTTGCCTAGCGGATTGCCAAAAAAAAATACAACATACCAAACAATGAATAAACAACAATCTCAACATAATTTATTCCAATTTAACTTATACCGGTATAAATTGTATTCCAACCAAACGACCCCTAACAAGATTATTTAGTGAATACACTCTATTAGTAGATGTTTAGTTTATTTATTAAAAATAGGATATATGGGGTATCATATAATACATGTGTTTTGTTTAAACTAGATAAACTTGAATAAATTTTATTTTCAGTTTTAACTATGGTCAAATACTTTGACTTCAATCAGGGACACATTCGCTTATATGCGTGGTCATGGAACATCGCATCACAAGAATCTCTGCTACTCAATATCTTCTATATACAGTTCTAAATAAGAAGCTGTTAGGTTCTTGGTGCTCAACAGAAGGTACAAGAGCTGGATTACAATCCCCTTCTCCGGCATCTCCTTGCTCACCAACCTCCCTCCCCTCCCCCACCCCAAAAACAAAAACCCTACCCCTCTTCCTATTTTTTCCTCCTCTTCAAACAACCATCTTTCATGGAAAAATAACGCCCGCAATATCAAGATTGGTGTTCCAGCCAAGCATAAAGCCTCTCGGATGTGAGCCCTGTGCTATTTTCCCCTCAGGCACATTCCTGTTCTGGAAATTTATGCAAGATCTCCAATCAAGCAGTAGGTGATATTCAGTTAGGTAATCCAGCAGCAGCCGTAAATCAGATACACCATCCCACAGCATGTGTCTGAACATCGGAATCTCATCCATTCAATAACCAAGACGATCATTCAGTGAGGTTCGTCCATCACCTGATTGCCCTGGTAAAAAGTGTCACAAGTATAAGTAATATTGCCAAAAACTCAAACATCCTTTAGTAAGCAACTAAGTTAGGCATGAAGAGACAGGTGGCTTACCTTCAGGAGGAACCCAAGAATCATAGTCGGTCTCACTCTTGAGAAATGATGGTCTCTCTGGACCAAGCACCTTCTTGTGCTTCTTCTTAGCGTTCCTGATTTGACTTTCACGGGATACGTCATGTCCACTATGTTCCACCTCACCATCAGAAACATGGTATCTTTGAGAATGTCTCAACAGCAGAGCAACCGCATCTTCCGCTTTCAGATCAGCTCCAGAGGATTGTTGAGAATCTTTGAGTTCAGTGGCATCAGACTTTTCCACTTGCTTGCGCTTCCTTATTATCAGTCCAGGAGCTGCATTTTCAATTCCAGAGTCAGCAGTCAACTGTGTAACATCAGCTTTTTCCAAAATTTCATTCCTGTCTTTGTAGTCAACAAATTGATCATTTTCTTGAAGTTCTATCGGGCTTTCAATTATTGCCTCTTGTTTTTTCTTTTCCTCTACAGCACCAAGCCATTGGGGTTTACTAGCAGTGTATACAACATTTTTACCACCAGATATATCAGCGGCAATCTCCTTCTCTGTTTCTTGACTCGATGTACAGTTTGCATCAACGGTACCCTGTTTCTCCATTAAATCCTTAGGTTCTACTCTGTCTTTTTTGTTCTTTTCTGGCGGTGGCTGCTGATGGACACTTGGTGTGATGGTTTTGGTCAAATTCGTCTTTGGTTCTTGTACTTTCAGCTCCCTCTTTTTAGCAGCCTCACCACTAGGATCAGCAATCTTTAGCAAGTAGAGTACCCTGTCCAACTCTGATTGGAGAGTGGAGAGTTCCTTATGAACCTTTTCCTTCTTTTCATGAGCTGGAATCAGAAACAAAAAGCCCATGTTAAATTCTAATAAACATCTATTTGAACGAGGAACCTGAATACAACCATGGGATATCCATCCTTTCGTTGTGAGAAATGATTCTTGCTTATTTTAATGCACATACATAAAAATATGGAAGTGTTACTGGTGGAGAAGTTCCTGCTACTCCATTCCGCAGATATGCATGTTGACAAATGAACAAAAGCAATTCAATCACATTTCTTTTTGTTAAATGCTAAATCATATTCCTAAATTAAGCATATAGTGTGTGTGTGTAGAACAATCACAAACTTGTCAAGAACTTAATAGTACCAATCATTAGATATGCTACCATGATGAAAAGAAGAGACAAGTAAAGGACTAGTGCATGACAAGATAGAAGACACCACAAATACTCCACAAGCTTTGAAACATTTAAATGAAATCTCAAATTTATAGGAACCTTAAAAAGAAACCAAAATAATACCTCTAATGTGATAAGACATAAATGTTAGAAAATCAAGACAATTTCGGAGTTTGCTAAAAGAAACACGCACCTAGCTGCGAGGAAAGCCCAGACATGTAAGCATCTAGTTCATCTCCAGCTTCAACCTCACATTCCTGACCTGTACCATCCTTTTCATCTAGAAGCAATCTTCTCGTGTCTTCCATCTGCCTGACAATGTTGTCCTTCTTATCAAGAAGAGAATCAGCTGTCTCAATTGCCTGATTTTCACCACTTTTTCTCTTCGAAGGCTTCTGTGTCCGATCATAGAACTCATCCTCCTCACTGTGTGTAAAGAAATTCAAGTTCACCGTGTTAATGCGGTAGCTAGCTCTACTCGATAATGACAATCCCAAATATAGCACTACATCCAACCTTACTTAGATCATTTCAAGCAACAAGTACTGCGGAAAGCATTTACCACACAATGAAGTTTGTTGAAATTATTGAATATCTGCAAATTACATACTAACCTCGTGTTGTCAACGCGCTACCTCTACTCACTAAAACAAAATCATGACAATCCCAAGAGTGGTACTAAATCCAAGTTTACAATGATCATTTCACGCAACACGTACTACATAAAGCATTACCACACAATGAAGTTTGTCAAAACAATTGAAGATCTGCAAATTATGTACCTCGAAATCTCTTCTTCTTCTTCAGGCGCTTTTTTCTTTCCACGGGATGTCATTCCAGTACGTGCACCGAGACTTTCACGTATGCTCTCATTTAAAGTCTCTTCCAAGTTTTCAAGCTCTTCCATTAGCTGAAAGAATTTTAAGCACATGGATTAAAGAAAGTGGCTTGGCTACCTTAAGAAATTGCTAAGTCAAAAACATTCTGTGTATTGTAGTATTAGTCCTTAGTAAAAAGGGGTTAAATGAACATGTGATATGCATCGCCAAAGAGAATAAAAAAATAGGAGTACTAAAGACAAAGAAAGAGAAAATGAGAAAGGATCTATCAACCTGTGATATCCTCTGTTCATTACGAGCAATTTGAGTTTGTTGTCCCTGTGTCAATCCACCTTGAGCAATATCCTTAGCCCGAATGGCATCTATCTCTTTTTTCATATGAGCAATCTAAAACCAAAGGAGTTACAATAAGAAGAGCATAAAATTGCAAAGAATTACTTTCCTGAAGAGGTCCTTATTATGCGCTCCATCCGTCCCATTTTATATGACTATGACCAGAAGTAGTTGACATCATTCCACTAATAACATTATTTTATACAACTTACACAAATTTCAAGAATTCAAATACATTTAGCTAATCAAATATGAAGGTTGTTGTCATGTTCTCATTAAACTAACTTTTCAACCCATACTTCAATATCTTTTTAGTACCTTTTATTTTTAAGAACGATGGTTTCTGGGTAAGCTTTTGGTCACCTCAATTATTACTCCAAGTACCTGCTACCTCCCACTGGCACAAGTATTCGTTAACTCTATCCACTAAGGTTAAGCATATGGGGAAAAAATCACCTAGTGTTTTTGTCTTTGTTGGGATTTGAATGTTTCCGAGGTTTGCACCTACTTCATTTACCTCTAGGTCACACCCTTGGATGCTATTATCTAGTACTAACTAAGTTTCCAACCAAAAACATTCAGCTAATTTGTTGCATTCAGTCAATGCCAGCTTGAAACTGCCAAGAGATAAAAGCAACTCCAAGAGATGCTCTCTACTATTTCACATATTCTCCTCTAGCTAAGAATGTGGTCTCTTTTCTACACTCCACGCCTGGTCATGATTGTTATACCTGGAACGAAGAAACTCTCAGCTTCTCTAGGCTAATTATTAAGATCCTGGCAGGAAATAGTCATACAAACTCCTCAGCATTATCTGTTTGAAAGAATACCAGTACAAAAATAATACAAAGGAAAGAAGGGGAAAACAAGTGATCTGCCTGACTTTTGCTCTTTACTTTTTTTTTCTTTTGGAGTGGGGTGGAATTTATTTTTTTTGGGGGTGGGGGTGGGGGTGTAATAACCATTATTTGAATATGAACAGACACAAAGAGACAGCAAACAGCCTTCATAGTGCAGTTTTGCTGAACAAAATTACTTTTACTGATAAAAGGAAAAACTGATTAAGCAGACTATTAAGACCAGATGATACTGCCAGTCAACCTCTATTATGAATATAGCTCCCTCGATCTACAATAGCTAATATAAATGCACTAGTACATGAAAGAAATAGTAACATAGAGAACTTAAGTAAATTGCTACCTTCTCAAGTCTTTTCACAACTTTTTCACGTGTTTTTTCCTGCTTCTCTGTAAGTTGTCCCTTGTAAGTTTGCCAAGTTATTTCGTCAACTTCATCCTAGCATCAAAATCAATTTTGATTAGCACGCATGCTATAAGAATTCAAAAAATGAATAATAGCAGGAAAACTGTGCAGTGTGCAAGGGACCAACGCCCGGACGAAGAGTATATTTCATCTATAACAGGTGAAAGCAACCAAAGCAGTCAGCTAATTGCACAACCCAGTGACTCCCATTCCTTGAGAGTATTACTTATCAATGAGTTGACTATGTATCTTTACATTGTCAAAGGTGTTGCTGAATATTTTTGATACGTGATCAATTTTTTATAAGAAAAAAGAATGACTGTTTAGGAATTGGGCTCTGCACTTGTCCAACCCCACCTAGAGAGGAAAATCTCAGAAAAAAGAGAGAAGTCAAAGAGAGAACATCGTTATGTGTATATGCGGTCAACATCTCCAAGAAATCTATCCGTAATAAGGCCAAGAGCAAAACCACTCATAACTGTTATCTAAAAAGTAATCTACCATTCCCCAAATACCCTAAAGGAAAATGAAACAAACAAACTGACCTCGTTCTCCTCAATAGCATCTTCACCCATTCCCCATGAGATCCCGTCTGCACGAGATGCTTCCAGTTTTGCACGGAGAAGTGATGCTTCCATGTCTTGCACGTCTTCCCGGATCTTAGATTGTTTTATCCTCTTCAGGTCAGCTTCCTTCAATACAAAAACGAAGTAATGCTTTTGGAACAGGTCGTTAATTCTTATGGAAGTGCTCTTTTTCTTTAATTTTTGACCTTGATTTGTTAAGTACATATCATTTGTTTCATTGATCAATTCCCATAGAAGTTCTTGACAAGAAAGACTACATTGCACAAGCAAGACAAGCAGGAGTAATAGTATAAAATGCTTAAAGAAATAAAGAGAAAATAAAGCACGAGAAAGGAGATGCAGTAGCAGAACTGTCATACCGGTGGCATCAGGTCAGTTGGTCCTTGGAATATATATAACCGTGACGAGCTGTAAAAAAGTGAAGAACATCAGAATGATGCCAAAACATTATAACACCACTAGTAAGAAAACTCTTTCTTCCAATTAAGAAGTTAAAACAAAGCAAAGACCTTTAAAAGTAACCTTGACTATATGGAAAACATAAAAAACCCAATACTAGGAGAAGAGCAGAAAATTCTACTGAATACTGATTTTAATAATAAAAGAAGAAAAGATCTACGTTCTAAGCGAATATTGCACAAGGATTCGACAAGATTCTTTTTGTTGGATTCAACGAGGATGCCATTTTGCTTTTCAGGGGAGTAAACAAGTCGGAGTCATGACTTACAGTCCAAATCGAAGGACGTCACCAACATGCAGCTCCATATAAATTCTCTTCTCCACCTAGTAATATGCAAACGGGCAAGCCATTAGAATATGTTCTTTACTGATTCAAAAAGATGAAATCACTCCATAATAAACAATGGAAGTGGAAATAAGAATCTTGGCCGTAACATTTAATTGCTGAACAAATAATAATTGAATAGATATCAATTATGGGCAATTTCATTTTCCACTGAAGCACCAAGTCAGCACACAAATTTCTCCTCGCTTTCTGTTTTTATTACACGGCACTAGTAGTGGATTAAAAAGGAGTTTGAGAAGTGCTTCAATTGATTAAAAACTAGAGCCGCACATAGAACCAAATGAATCCCTGAAGCATAAGCTGAATGCATCCAATTATTTAATTGAATTTTTTTCTTATAAAAGATTCTTTATTCATCTGAACCTCCTTAGCTGTAATATATTGCGAGTTAAATGGAATAATATAAAGGTATACAAAGATACGCTAAAGTACCTGATTTTTGTTAATGAATGTCCCATGTGTACTGCCAAGGTCATAAAGATAAGCATTGCCACTTCCCTTGAACTGCAAAACTGCAAAGAGAATGTGTTACAGGATGAATGCTAATGATAGATCTTAAAAACAAAGTTACAAAAACTGCAAACAGAGTCGTTTATATAGCAGTGGTAGAAGTGAAGAATGAATACCAGCATGGAAGCGAGAGATGGTCGGGTGTTCAAGGACAAAGTCGCAAAGATCAACACGACCAAACATGTAAGCCCCCTTCTTGTGCCTGTAATAACAGTAAAAGGTGATACAATACCCTTAAAGAAAATAAAAGCCTAGCAACTAATAAAAATAGTGAAGCCTAACAGAATTTCACAGACAACGCAAATGAACCATCCTTTCCGTAAGAGAGGCACGAATAGTAAGAGAGCTGCAGAAATACGTACAGAATGTTCTAACTATTAAATTTAATAGTTTTATTATAAGCAACTAACAAAAATAAAATAGCACTTGATTAGAAACTCCATAACCACTTCAAGTAGTTTCTGGCAAGAGATTCAGTTTTTCTAAATAAGTATCTAGCAAAAGATTCAATTTATTCCTAGATTTTATTTTTTTTGGGAATAACGTGGTACCTGCTACCTCCCCCCCCCCCAGGTACCGGAAAACTCTGTCCACCAATCAATTTGATAACGTAACAAGAATGGACTTAAAGAAAAAGCATAAGAGAAGAAAAAAGCTTATGATGAGCCAAAAATCAATTGCATTGAAGTTTGCGGAAACTTACACGTCATATTGATCAATGATGGAGCCATCTTTAAGCACTTCCAGGTAAAACTGATGACAGGGACGCCCACTCCACGTGGGAATGGTGTAGGGAACTGCAGCAGCACCGGATCGTTGCTCTTGCTTCTGGTCTTCCTTGATGTTTTTACTACTTTGGGAGGAAACAGAGCTCGAGCTGGAGTCATCGCCACTTCCAGAAGGTTCTGTAGAGCTTTGAGGAATAACAGGGGTGTCCGATTGGGACTTCTCTTGCGACGAATTTGGGTCTGAATTGCTTAGAAATTTCGGAGGTGGAGGTTTCATTGAAGTCTGAGTTGAGCTTGAAGTCGAAACAACGTCTTGGTTTGAACCAGGAGTTTCCATAGCGGTGGCGGTAGCGGTGTTAGGGTTCCGAGACGGCGGAGGGTCCATGTCAGTCGTCATTCTAAGGCGGGAGAGAGCGGGGAGCGGCCAAGGGGAACGAAGATCAGCTGTAGCGGGGCTTAGGCAAATCTTGAAGCTGCGGGTCTGGGATCAAAGCGGAGCGACCCAAAAAGAGAAGTCGGATCCTTAAACTGTTTTGTACAGGATTACAGGAGACAGGACACGTCTATAAATAGTTCAAATTCATATTATTCAAATGTTTTTTTTTTGGACCCCAGAAAACCCACGGCCGCTACAGCCTCGGCTGTGCGTACTGGGTAAACCTCCGCTGTGTTAATAGCCTTGCAAACCACACAGGGATGTAAACCGCACTAAGCAAGCACCGTGCAACAGGCTCAGACCCAGAGGGCATTAAGGGGGGGATCAAACCCGCGTTGCCCGTGTGGACAACTCCCTCCAAACCCAACTGGGTCGTCCCTTCGGGACTATTATTCAAATGTTAATAAGCAGTGACATTATGAGCCCGTTTGAATTGGCTTGTTTTAAGTGCTTTTAAGCTAAAATAATTTTTAAGGTATTTTGTAGTGTTTGGATAAAGTAAAAAAATGCTTTTAAGCATTTATTTTTAAGTTAAAATAACAAAAACAAGTCAAAAGCAAAAAGTTAAAATTCCTAACTTACAGCTTAAAGCTATTTTGACTTAAAAGTCACTTAAAACAAGTTCATCCAAACGGGCTCTATATTTTGTCTTTTCATTTTTCAATTATTATTTTATTATTTTTATTTACTATGATAATAAAAGGCACAATCCACCATGAGTATTTGAAATTTTGTAACAAATTGTATACCCTTGTATAAATCATAGACATATAATAATATCTTCTTTATATTATAAAATTATTATTTTTAATAATCGTGGTGTTTGAGTCATACCAATAATAAATTTTGACAACTCTTGTTCTAAATAACAAAATATTATAATTTTATATTATAAAAATTGAAATGAGCATTGCATGTATTAAAGTTAAAAAGAATTGTAATAAATCAAAATTCTATATTGCTATATTAATCCTTATGTTCTGGAATATGCAATATAATATTAAATAGTTAATACTTAAAATTTAATTCAAATAGCCTAATTGTGCATATAAAATTTCTGTTAGAGCATCACATCACAAAAGTCGTATAAAATAAATATGTTATATTTTTCATCTTTTGTTCCTTCCAGGACAATCACATAATATTTTAATACTAAGATCCCAAGATTATCGAGTAATATGACATGCTAGTTACAGCTTGTTTGGATGGTTGTTACATATCGTTTCATGGTGTATCGTATCGTATTGTATTGTAATGTACTGTATCGTTTGATAAATACAATATTTGGATGGATTGTGACTGTAAGCACGTGATTTTTGCTTTACGAGCAATCGCTCCAAAAGAAAATAAAAATAGTGACAAATGATTTCGCGGTACAATTTTTCGAGTTTTCCGTGACATGTGTTGTTAGTCATTTATGGGTCTGTCCGTTTTGCATCTAGGCATTATCAAACAAAAATACAAAAAATGCCTGTCGTTAAAAGAAAATTCAAAAAATGTGTATGTGTGCATCGTTCGTTCTCAGCTGTGAGCTAACCATTTTTATTTTTATTTTATTTTTTCATTTATGTGTGTTTATCGTTGTGGGTATCACTCAATATGTGTGTAGGTTTATTTTAATTTTTACATTGTTTTAGGAATTTTTGTTTAATTTGAAAAAAAAAAAAAAAGAGAAGGGAAAAGGAAAATCTGATTTGGGCCCCGAAACAAGGCCCAAAACCAAAGTACTGATCCAGTCCAAGACGAGCCTGCCCAAACACGGACTCAAACGACGCCGTATCGGCGTCCCTACCAAAGCCGTTGATCTGATTCAAACGAACGGTCCAGATCAGGCTGTT
The DNA here is from genome assembly GCF_000393655.2 of Nicotiana sylvestris. Taxonomy (NCBI): domain Eukaryota; kingdom Viridiplantae; phylum Streptophyta; class Magnoliopsida; order Solanales; family Solanaceae; genus Nicotiana; species Nicotiana sylvestris. The sequence continues at coordinate 13,603,572 of NC_091058.1, forward strand.
CAACTCGCCTCAACGACGTCGTTTCAGGCAAGATGATCTAAGCCGTCCAACCCCATTGATCCAACGGATCCAGGCCCTCCTCTAAACCCGTCAACATGACCCGATCCATGCCCTTTACCCGGTCTCACCCACCATCACGCCCAAACGACACCGTCTTTCCTAAGTGGATGGATCCTGGCCATAGATCTCACTTGATCCAACGGCCAGGATCTAAACCCTCAATACATATATAAGCTCTCCATTACACCCCACGCCCCCCAAACCAAACCCCACCTTCCCCACTGTACACCCTCGTCCCAAACACAACCCCTTCTCATCCTCGAACCCTAGCAGCCGCCCCAGTATCCCTCGCCATTAAAGCCGGCGGCATGAACGCCGATGACCGCCTCCTGAACACCCTAGGACCACCTCACTGTCCTGAACACGAATCCACTAACCACGAGCCTCGAATCACTTTCGTTCGTCTCGAATCTTCATTTGAAGATTTGAGTCGAACCCGGATCTATGCCAAACCACCCCATCTTCATACCAGACACCCCCCTGACCTTCCTCGTGACCAAACCAAGCTTGGTTTGGTCCGAATCTACCCACAACTCCTTAAAAATCAGATCTGGAAATCCAGACCTTAGGACACATGCACCTGGGGAACCCGGCCAGTCTTGACAAGGGTTTGAGGTCTAATAGACCTTAATCAAGGTGTTCTCATGTGAGAACACCCTGATTAAAGTTTGTTCGGCCTCAAGGGTTCGAAGTTGAATCAGAATTTGGGTCATTTTTGATTTCAAACCTTTTTGGTAAGTTTTTCTTTCTTTTGTTTTAGTTCTAATTAAGCTGTCAGCATGTTCTGTTGTGTTTGTTTGTTATGTTGTTATTTTTATTTCGGATTTCTTCCATCTCTGTTAAAGGCCTTTTATTTGGTCGATTGTCTTCTGTTTGTTCTGAATACACTCTGTGATAAACATGATCGTCAGTTAGATTAATCGTCAAAGGAACTAATTCATATAGGCCCAGTAATTTAACAAGAGTTGTCTGATACCCTTTAGGTCCCCGAACGTATTGTTTACATGAGCGACTGATCATTACCTGCTATAATTAGTATAGTCGACTCGATAAATGTTGTTGATTAGTTTTCTATAACTAATGAATCGAATGAGCTAATAACGTCACAGGACTAATTGAACGTTGCCACTAACTGAATGCCCCAACATTGTTTAAAATGGTTTGTTTGCATTGTGAAAAATGACTGGAAAGGTTCAGTCCAGGCAGCTTTGAATTTGAACTTTCATCAGTTCAAAACTGCCCTGATGCTGCAATAGGCAGGGCAGTAATAATCAAGGTTAAGCAGGGGTATTCTAGGGTGTTAAAAAGGACAGAAAGATTAGTTTAAATGAGCTGACAAGTAGGGTACTAATTTAGGATTAAACTAATACCAATGGGGAGCAAGACATAAGAGTATGGGGTTTAAAATGAATAATAAAATGATGCCCATAACTCTTGATTAAACAAAAACCAGGCGTGGGGAATAAAAGGGCTGGCACCAAAAGATGCTTAGGCATGGGCTTTAAGGGGTATGGGCAGACTGCAAGTTGCAGATGAGGGCAGCTTAGCTGCACTTGGTCACTTTGGCTTATAAATAGGCCAGTGAAAAACTTAAAAAAGGGGGGCTGGACTTTTGAGTCTTCAGAAAGAAAAACTTTAGTCTGAAGGGAGGTCTAGTGAGTCCCAAATCACAATAGCGTAAACACAAGGTAGTTTCCAATAGACATTGTAACCAAACACTGCCTGAAAGTTGTACAAGAGTGAGTATTGGTCAAAGATGTCTTGGCCAAGTTCTGTTGCTTGCATTGGCTGAGTTGTTTGTTGGTTGTTGAACTGTTAGTTTTACTGCATTTGAACCCTCAGTTACTGCTGTTATTTCCTTACTCTTTCCTGGGATTGCTGGCTTGGTTTCGACTATCTGCTAGTCCTTGTATTCTGGGAGATATTGTTGGTTATCTGTGGCTGTGGAAAACACTTGGTTTAGTTGGTTGTTGCTGTGTTGTTGCTGTGTGTCTGCTGCTGCTGTATTTACTGCATACTGCCCAGCTGATCATTCCTTTCTTCTTTTGTTCTCTATACCAGGTACACACCTAATACACTGTCAGATGTAATTGGAAATTGAGGATGAATACAAAAATGAGAAAACCTGAAGAATGTCTTTTATACGTAGATTGTTGCATTAAATATCATGTAATGTAGAATGATTTTTTATTTTGGTTTGGATGCTGGAAGCAGCTTGCCCGCCTAGTAAATATCAATGTATGGGGATTGAATGTTAGTTGTATATGTAGGCTGTTAGATGAATATTCCTAATGCAGTAGGTTGTATCCCAGACTTAGGTTTAAATTGTGTAACATACTCTTTAATGTAGGCCAGGCATGTAAACTATCCACTATTAGTATAGTTCTTTCCCCTTTTGCTAGTTTGTCACATATAAATTGATAAAGAACAAAGAATCAGTTCTAGGCCTCCACCCCAGGAAGGCCGAGCCCAAATCGAAAATCAGCTAGGCCTGTATCGGAAAAACAGGGCCCAAGTCGGGCCATCTCGCATGAGCTGGGTTTGGGCCCATAATTTGCGACTAGTTGTCCATAAATGCAGTCACGTTTTATTATTCTGTAGTAGCACTTTAAATCCGGTTTTATAATCAACTAAGGCTATTTACTGCTTTCAATTGATAGAGACAAACACGACGAGAAACATAGTTGCTATAGGATATCCCTTAAAAATAACAACGAGATGAGCCTCGATAAAAATAAACAAAACGCAGATACGGGGCCCTTGTTAAATGCATATTAGTGAAGCATTTAGTTTCCAGGACGGGTTGTTTAGCAAATCTCACAACTCTCCTAAAAATAACAATACGTTAGACTCTTTAGGACGCGCCTTAATAAATCTTACCTTCTTAAACTCGGGTGCGCATTTATGTGACCCAAATCCAATTCTCAACGGAGTCGAAATGTGTTTCTAATCACGGGTACATTGATTGTGACGTGGTTCGAGATGCGTGTCCATGACGTTGCAAATTCATTTTTTTTTTAAAAAGAAAAATAAGAATGAGATGAGCCTCGCCAAATAAAAATGCAAATTGCGGGGCCCTCAGTAAATATTTGTTTTAAAAATTGTTTAGACTTCGGGATGGACCGTTTAGTAAAATTCCACGGTCCTACCCAAAATAAATACGCTAGTCGCTTTAGGCGCGCCTTTAATAATTTAATTTCCTTAAAATCGGGTGCACATTGATGTGACCCAAATCCAAATCTCAACGGAGTCAAAGTGTGTCGACGACCGCGGGTACATTGATTGTAACGCGGTTCGAGATACATTTTCACAACGTTGCAATTCTTGATAAAAACAGTAAATGATAAAAGCGGTTAAAAGTTAAATTTTGCACATAAGTTCACACTTGTATAAAATCAGATAATCAAGCCGAATATAACAGTTGAGCGACCGTGCTAGAACCACGGAACTCGGGAATGCCTAACACCTTCTCCCGGGTTAACAGAATTCCTTATCCGAATTTCTGGTACGCAGACTGTAATATGGAGTCATTCTTTTCCTCGATTCGGGATTAAAATTGGTGACTTGGGACACCCTAAATCTCCCAAGTGGCGACTCTGAAATAATTAAACCAATCCCGTTTCGATTGTCCTTTAATTGGAAAAAACTCCCCTGCGCCCCTCGGGTGCGGAAAAAGGAGGTGTGACAGCTTTGGCGACTCTGCTGGGGATCTAACCCAGAACCACTGGTTCAGGGTTAAGAATTCGAGCTTAGAATAATTGTTATTATTTGGCTTTATTTATTATCTGATTTTATTATTATTTGTTTTAGCCTAAATGTGCAAAATGCTACTTTTACCGCTTTGATATTATTTGAACTGTATATAAACTGTGCCGAAACCCTTCTCTTCTTACCTCTGGGGATGTGCTTACTGGTTGAGACTCCCTATTCTGTTAGTGTCGTACCCTAAATAAAAGAGGCTCGGAAAGTTTCTAAGCCGGCTGGCCTTTTGGTTCCCGGAAAGGAGCTCCTTCCTCAACTCGAGTTGTCCGCTCGGGTACACTGTCTAGAACACCGACCCAGGTTTTGAACATAGAATAACGTGACTTCATGCCGGATCCCTAGTAGGAACGCTTATTTGCATCATGTTGCATATGACTTAGGGGACTCAACACAGGGGTTGGGTCCGTCTAGGACTAGCAACCTGATATGAAAAGACCATTCTGATGCATCCTATTGTTGTCCGTGCATTTATTTGTCTCATGCCCGCATGCTGACCGGGTGTTTGAATATTTGGAATATTGTGGAAAAACAAAGAGTGAAATAACGGTTAGGAATTGATTGTTTATTGTTGAAAAAAAGAAAAAAAAAACAAATACTGTCAAAACTCTGCCAAAATTTTGAAAAAAAAGTCGTTGTTCTGTTTTTCAAAAAAAAATAAAAAAATAAAAATAAAATATCAATAGAAATATAGAGTTTGTCTTGTTTTTAAAATGGTTTTTTCTGAAAATAATAATAAAAAGAGTCTTGTGTTGTCTTTACTTTTATTATTTATTGCAAATATATGTATATATATATATATATATATATATATATGAAAAATTCAAAAGTTTTGCTTTACTTCAAAATGTATATATATCTTTATTTGTGGCAAAAGTATTTGTCTTGCTAAAGGTCTAGAAAAGTCCTTTCAGGCTCCCAGTTTTCGAAACAAAAATCCAAAATATTTTCCGTTATTGACTTCTTTAGAAAGTTTTTATATATATATACGAAAATTCACAAAAAATTCGCATATATTTTTGTTTTTATCAGGGTAAGTGTCGTTTGTTAAATCTTATTAATAAATGTGCAGAATGAGCACGATTCCGAATGAACCCTTTTCAATCATGAATAAAATCCCCCTCCAATTGCGGCTCTGGTGGAATGATTTGGGCAAAGAAGGGCATGACGAAATCAAGAAGTATCTGAAAGGCCTCACGAGTTTGTTGGATATCAGGCCACGAGGAGATATCATAAGGGCACTAGTCCCCCACTGGGATCCTGCGCACAATGTCTTCCGTTTCTCAGATTTTGAACTTACCCCAACTTTAGAAGAAATAGCAGGGTATATCGGCAGCACTGAGACTCCTTTGAGGCACAAATATCTGATTGCTCCAAGAGCTGTAGCAATACACCGGTTCCTGGACTCTTTAAAGATAGTCAGAACAATTCATAACCCTGACTTGGCAAAAGGTTTTTGCAGCATGAGTTTCGTATATCAAAGATATGGTCACATAGGAGGATTCGACAAGCCAGAAAACCAGTTGTGCAGCAAAGGTAATCGCCAAAAGTGGGAAGAACATAGACGGATTGCTTTCATGATAACTTTTCTAGGACTACTAGTATTCCCAAGAAAAGATGGGAATATTGACATAAAGATAGCAGGGGTCGTCAGTACGTTGCTCACACAGAGTGATAGTACGTTGGCACCCATGATAGTATCTGATATATTCCGGGCACTCACTTCTTGCAAAGCCGGAGGAAGCTTTTTCGAGGGTTGCAATTTGTTGTTGCAAATGTGGATGACCGAACACCTATGTCACCGAGCCCAGTTTCTGAGCCATGGATCCGCTGGAAAGACCTGCATAGAGGAGTTCTATACCAGAGTTAATGAAACCTACCTACCAGAAGGGGTCACAGCATGGACCTCATATTTTCCATACCCTCAACGCTAGTCAAATACAGTGGGCGCTAGGGTGGTTACCGATCGACGAAGTCATATACATGCCAGCAGCCAGGCCCCATTTTCTCTTAATGGGACTTAAAAGTATTCAACCATACGCGCCGCATCGGGTTTTAAGGCAACTTGGGAGGTATCAGATAGTGCCGAAAGATGAGGATCTGAGCATCCAGGTAATCGAGATCAGTCCCGACGGCCAGTTTCCTGAAGCAAGGGTTCGTCAAATTTGGAGCCAATGTCAATACTTAGAAGCAAATACTTGTGTAATGAATCGGGCAAAAGGGGAAGTTTCGCCCGGGTATCAGGCCTGGTACAAAGGGGAGACATCATCTGGAAGACCGACCAAAAGACCTCACCTGCAAGAATTTGCCAAATCTTCACAAGAACAGTGGGGCTGGTTGGCCAAAGAGCAGGAATATCTTGTCAAAGCAGGCAAACTGAAGCAACAAGTTCAGGATATGAGATTTGAGTGCCAATTACAGTCTGCCGCCCACGAGGGAGAAAAGAGCAGGTTAATCAGAGAAGGCGAGATCCTCAAAGCTCAGATCCGGAGAATGAAAAAAGAGGCTAATAGCCAGCTGAGAAGCCGGGCAGATAAAAGATTGATAGCAGGGTTAAAGGATCAGATTGCGGAATGCCGGGAAGATTTGGAAAAAGCCAGGGACAGCACAGCAAAATTGCGAACCAAGTGGGCAAAGGGTGCGATAGCTCGGAGGCAGCGCCTGCAACGAGTCATAAGGGATTATGAACTGAGCATCGAGACATTAAGGGAAACGAATGCCTCTTTTCAAGAGAGGATCTTCAAGCAAACACGAGATGCCCAAGCCGAAAGAAGGCAATGTTACGAGGCAATGACCAGAATGGAAAGGCAGATGGAGATGTTCCAAGACCGGCTTGCCAGCAATGCACAAACACTAGGATTGAAGAACCGACAGATAAGGCAGTTGTTCGCGGAAAGGGACAACATTCGGGGAAAGATCGACGAGATCGGGCATTACATCTACATGAGATGCCTGGCATGCGAGCAAAAGCCTCGAAAGACCCTCCTTGTTTCCATCATGGGTTGCGTCCACCGAATCATGAATGAGCTGAAAAACCTGCAGAGGGACCTCACACCTAGGGCCGCGGAAAGGCCGAATGATGCCTCGCGGGTCCCTAAGTTGGAAAATTAATCTTTGGTTGAGTCCTGTTTATTTGGCTTTGTCGCTTTTCCATATGTTGTTTTCCTTTCTTTTAGTCAAAACGGGTTAAGAACTGTGGAGTCTGTACTTATTGCTATTCCTCGCTTGATGTAATTTGTAATAGCAAAATTTTGAGAATGAATTTAATGATTTCACAAGAATTGTGTGTTTCTTTACTTTGAGGCAGAACTACGCCTGGTCTGATTCACGCGGGGACGTGATACGTAGGCAATCCCCATAAGATTCGACCGCTTTTAATAAATAAAGAAAAAATATAAATAAAATAAAACACGGGGTTTCGCAAAATACTTTAAAAAGAGACGAATGAACAAACCGGGATGACGCATGTGGTTTGAAGCAAAGCATGTAGAAACGGTTAACTGCCTAGGTGCATTGCATCCTCTATGTGTTATGATCAAATCTGTTAAGCTCTAACACTAACAAAGTTTGTTGTTGTCTGATACCAGACAGTTAGTTGTTAAAGAATTCTGGCAACACATTCATACCAAACCAGATCCAAAGGACCGGTAGCAACAAGCATGACTACTTCAGAGAATAGTAATGAGGAAGAAAGGCCGATGAGCCAGTTGCTAAAAGAGGCAATGGAAAAGATTGAAAGGATGGGACTAGAGATGCATGCAATGCAGCTAGCCCTGGCCAAAACGCAAAAGAGCCCTGAGACACTGGGACACGTGCCGGAGTACCCTCACTCTGGCCCTTCCACAAGCCGCCCAAATCCCCTCTATCATCAAGAAAGAAGCCCTCATGATTCCCAAGCTCCACCACCCCATCAACCTCTCCCAACACCCAATATTCCCATTTTTGTGGGACCTGCATCAGCCCCTTTGCAGCGAACGACCAGTGAGCCATTGTTTCAGGCTCACGATACACAATACTATCCCCCTGAGCCTACATTCCATGCACCCGAACCACAGGCTTACAATCCATATTTGGAAGTACCGGCAGAGGTTGAGAAGCCGGTTAAGGCCCCTGAACAGGATGAAGTGTTGAGAAAGTTCAAAAGCCTGGAGCAATCCTTCAGGAACTTGCACGGGCTGGGCAATCAAGTCAGCGTGGCATACAAAGATCTGTGCCCTTTCCCAGATGTCCAACTCCCGGCTGGGTTCAAGATGCCCAAGTTTGATTTATATGAAGGGCACGGTGATCCCATGGCACATTTGCGGGGATTCTGTAGCAAAATGAGAGGGGCAGGAGGCAAGGATGAGCTTTTGATAGCTTATTTCGGCCAAAGTCTGAGTGGATCTGCACTGGAATGGTATACCAGGCAAGATTTCAGCAGGTGGTACACGTGGGATGATCTGGCGCAGGCTTTTACAGGTCATTTCCAGTACAACCTGGAGATAGTCCCTGACCGTCTCACGTTATTGAGAACTGGGAAGAAACCCGGGGAAAGTTTTCGCGAATTCGGGTTCCGCTGGAGAGAACAAGCAGCTAGGGTCGATCCTCCCATGAGAGAGGGAGAGATGGTAGACTACTTTTTGCAGACATTGGATCCAACCTACTTTGGTCACTTGGTGACAACGGTTGGAAAATCTTTCAACGAGGTGGTCAAAATAGGGGTCATGATAGAAGAAGGTTTGAGGTCGGACAAGATCTTAAACTATTCGGCACTTAAGGCCACAACCCAGGCTATTCAAAGCGGCACGGGAGGTGCGCTAAGAAGAAAGAAAGAAGAGGTTGCCACGATCGAGGCAGGCAGTTGGTCCAGGGCTGGCAGGCCGCACTACAACCAACCCAGGCCTCACAGGTCAAACTACCCATACAACCCACCACAAAATTTCTATCCACCTCGAGAACCACATTGTTCCGTACACCAAGCCCAGGTATACACTCAGCCTCCGGTTCGCCCACAATGGCGCGCACCGGCTCCCCAGAACATATATGCACCACCACAAAACACTTACCCTCCACCAAGGGCATATAGAAATCCTTCAGGGGCAGGTTTCCGGGGAAATCCAGATGCCAGAAATGACAGGTTGCGGAAGCAAAGAACCTTCACCGAACTGGGAGAAACCTACACCGCTGTGTTCCACAAGCTGCGGCAATTGGGTTTGGTTAGTCCTGTCCATACTCGGGAACCAAATCCCCCGCCTCAGAATTTGGATCGTTCAATCAGTTGTGAATACTGTTCAGGGATGCTCGGGCACGATACCGAGAAGTGCTGGAAGTTAAGGCATGCCATACAGGATCTTATTGACACCAATAAGATCGAGGTCCAGACACCGGAGGCTCCTAACATCAACCAAAACCCACTGCCAGCGCACCACGAAACTCACATGATTGAGTTGGTGTGTGAGGGAGGAGAATTAAGAAAACCCTCACAAACAGTGATGATGATCCAAGCTGCCCCAAAAGAAGTCTTAACCAGTGGAGGAACAAATGTACAGTCGCAGGGAGAAGGCGTCAAGCCGGTAGTAATATGGGGGAAGAGCCCGTCCGTCATAGCAAGCAAACCCGAGCCAAGCAAGTTGGTAATACCAGGGATCCTGCCCACACCGGCAGTCATGTTGAAAGGGGTATGTGGAGAACGGGTGACCATAAAGCCGGTGGTCCAACTGCCAATGCTTGACAGCAGGGCTGTGCCCTGGAAATATGAAAAAGCAGTGGTGACGTACCAAGGAAAACAGGTGGAAGAAGTCAGTTGTGAAGCGCAAGGGCTGACTCGATCAGGTCGATGTTTTGCTCCGGTGGAGTTAAGAAAAACCAACCCAGTGGCAACCAAGAAGCCAGTGTCAGAAGAAGAGGCTGAAGACTTCCTGAGGAAGATGAAAGTACAAGACTATTCTGTGGTTGAGCAGCTGAGAAAAACACCTGCCCAGATCTCACTATTGTCATTACTCCTCCATTCCGAGGAACATCGTCGGGCCCTGTTAAAGATATTGAACGAGGCCCATGTACCCAGTGAGATTTCTGTAAACCACCTGGAAACCATCGCCAGCAAGATTTTCGAGGTGAACAGGGTAACATTCTCAGATGATGACCTGCCGGTGGAAGGTACGGAGCATAACAAAGCTCTATACCTAGCTGTCAAATGTGAAGACTCGGTGGTAACTCGAGTATTGGTGGATAACGGCTCAAGCGCCAATATTTGTCCATTATCCACCCTGGACCAGTTAAAGATTGACCGTGGAAGAATCCGGGAGAATAGCATCTGTGTCCGGGGGTTTGACGGAAACGGAACCGCCACTGTGGGGGATGTTGTACTTGAATTAACCATTGGTCCGGTCCTATTTACCATGGAATTCCAGGTGTTGGACGCCACGGTATCTTACAACTTGCTGTTAGGACGACCTTGGATTCATGCAGCTAAAGCGGTGCCTTCCACCCTACATCAGACAGTGAAGTTCGAGTGGGAAAGACAAGAGGTCGTGTTGCACGGCGAGGATACAACATGCACCATGGGCGGAACCATTGTGCCTTTCATAGAGACCACTGATGACAAGGGTCCCTGGGTCTACCAGATTCTCGATACAGGGTCGGCCAACAAAATTTCTGAAGGAGAAATCATCCCGCACCCTAGGGTGACTGCCGCAACAGTCATGATGGTATCAGAAATGCTGGGTAATGGGTTTGTGCCGGGAAAAGGCCTGGGAGTTGAACTTCAAGGGATAGTCCAACCTGTCTCCCTTCCTAAGAATCTGGAAACTTTCGGGTTGGGGTTCAAACCAACCGCAGCAGACAGGAAGCAAGCACGAAAAATGAAGAAGAGAGTCTGGTTTCTGCCTAAACCAGTGCCACGCCTCTCAAGGTCTTTTGTTAAAGCTAGTGCCAAGGGGTCAGCGATCCCAAAGATTCGAGGACCTTTGATCGGCATAAGTGAAGACCTGAATCAGAGTTTTGAGAGACTATTCGCGGATGTCAGTATGGTGGAAGCTGGAGAGGGTTCCAGCAGAGCAGAGATACAATTCGTGGGGCCTGAGGCCAAGACCAACAATTGGACGGTTACTCCTCTTCCTGTCCGAGGGGAGTCTTGGTAGTAGGCTTTGATTAATGTTTTGTTTGTTTGTTTGTTTGATCGGATTATTCAAGGGTGTAATCCCAATTTTACTTTCGTTTTGTAAAAGTGTGAACCCTTTTTATCCTGCAAATTTAATAAAGTTCTTTTCTTTTGTCCCATTTTAATTTCTTGTTTTGTTCTTTTTCTTTCTGAACAGTTCTCTTTTTACTGGTCCTAATGACATGGCATGCACAGCGGATCTTCGACCTAGTCTAATAAATCAATCTGAATCTGACTCAATGATGCAAGAGGTCGTTTGTGATAATGAATCCGAATGTGACGAAGGGGAAGCCTTCGAAGAAATAAACCGAGAACTGTGCCAATTTGAAGAGAAACCCAAGCCTAACCTAAATGACACTGAGGCTGTGAACCTAGGAGACGCTGATAACATCCAAGAGACCAAAATTAGCATCCACATTGAGCCGAATGTCAAAGCAGAATTGATCGAAACTCTCAGGGAATTCAAAGATGTTTTTGCATGGTCATATGATGATATGCCTGGATTGAGCACCAATTTAGTGGTTCACAAACTACCCACTGACCCGGCATACCCTCCGGTCAAGCAAAAACTAAGGAAATTTAAAACAGAAATGAGTGTAAAAATCAAAGAAGAAGTGATCAAGCAGTTGCAATCGAAGGTCATTCGGGTCACTCGATATCCCGAGTGGCTGGCCAATGTGGTACCAGTCCCAAAGAAGGATGGAAAAATCAGGGTGTGCGTCGACTACCGCAACCTCAACAAAGCAAGTCCCAAGGACAATTTCCCGTTACCCAACATTCATATCCTGATCGATAATTGCGCTGGGCGCGAGATCGGATCCTTTGTGGATTGCTATGCGGGTTATCATCAGATCCTAATGGACGAAGAGGATGCTGAGAAGACAGCGTTTATTACGCCATGGGGAACCTACTGCTATCGGGTAATGCCGTTCGGGTTAAAGAACGCCGGGGCAACGTACATGCGAGCAATGACTGCTGTGTTTCATGACATGATACACAAAGAAATAGAGGTGTACGTCGATGATGTGATCATCAAATCTTGGCGTCAGGAGGACCATGTGGCAGACCTAAGGAGATTTTTCCAAAGACTCCGGAGGTATGATATCAAGCTTAACCCGGCCAAATGCGCATTCGGGGTTCCATCAGGAAAGTTGCTAGGATTCATCGTCAGTCGACGGGGGATTGAGTTAGACCCATCCAAAATTGAATCCATCCGAGACTTGCCACCGCCAAGGAACAAAACAGAGGTAATGAGTTTGCTGGGTAGACTCAATTACATCAGCAGGTTCATCGCTCAACTCACAGCAACTTGTGAGCCCATATTTCGGCTACTGAGAAAGGATGCTGCAGTAGGTTGGACGGCAGAGTGTCAGGAGGCTTTCGACCAAATCAAAGGGTATCTGTCTAATCCACCCGTATTGGTCCCGCCTAAGCCCGGGAAGCCCCTAATTCTTTACCTGACGGTCTTGGAAAATTCATTTGGTTGTGTATTGGGGCAACATGACGACACAGGAAGGAAGGAGCAGGCCATCTACTATCTTAGCAAGAAATTCACAGTGCATGAGGTCAAGTACACTCAACTCGAGAAAACGTGTTGCGCCCTAACTTGGGTAGCTCAGAAATTGAAGCACTACCTGTCTTCGTATACTACTTATCTCATATCCCGTTTGGACCCGTTGAAGTATATCTTTCAGAAACCTATGCCCACGGGAAGGTTGGCAAAATGGCAAATTCTGCTCACAGAATTTGATATCATCTACGTAACGAGGACGGCCATGAAAGCCCAGGCACTGGCAGACCATTTGGCAGAGAATCCCGTTGATGAAAAATACGAGCCCTTAAGAACGTATTTTCCTGACGAAGAGGTGATGCATACGAATGAGTTGGAATTACCTGAGGAACCGGGTTGGAAGCTTTTCTTCGATGGAGCTGCGAACGCAAAAGGGGTTGGAATAGGAGCAGTACTCATTTCTGAAACAGGACGGCATTATCCTGTTACGGCTCAACTGCGCTTCTATTGCACCAACAATATGGCCGAATATGAGGCTTGCATTCTGGGTCTGCGCCTGGCTGCCGACATGGATGTCCAAGACGTCTTGGTCTTGGGAGACTCGGACCTCTTGGTACATCAAATTCAGGGTGAATGGGAAACACGAGATCTAAAGCTCATACCATACCGACAATGCTTGCATGATCTGAGCAAGCAATTTCGATCGGTAAAGTTCAAACACATCCCGAGAGTTCACAATGAGGTTGCGGATGCCTTAGCCACCTTAGCATCAATGCTGCACCACCCTGACAAAATGTATGTTGACCTCTACACATCCAGGTCCGTGATCAGCACGCCTACTGCAATGCCATAGAAGAAGAAGCAGATGGCGAACCATGGTTTCATGATATCAAGGAATACCTCAGGATGGGGATATATCCGGAACATGCCTCTGGGGACCAAAAAGAGCCCTTCGGCGTTTGTCGAATGGTTTCTTCCTCAGTGGAGGAGTATTGTACAAAAGAACCCCGGATTTGGGATTGTTGAGATGCATAGATGCCGGGCAGGCAACGACGGTTATGGCGGAAGTACATGCCGGAGTTTGTGGGCCGCACATGAGCGGATATGTATTGGCAAGAAAGATCCTTCGAACAGGGTGTTATTGGCTAACCATGGAACACGACTGTATCACTTTCGTAAGGAAATGCCATCAGTGCCAGATACATGGAGATTTGATTCATTCTCCGCCAACAGAGTTACATACGATGTCAGCACCCTGGCCGTTTGTAGCATGGGGCATGGATGTCATTGGGCCCATCGAGCCAGCAGCGTCCAACGGTCATAGGTTCATTCTAGTGACCATTGATTACTTCACCAAATGGGTTGAGGCTAAAACCTTCAAATCAGTAACCAAGAAGGCAGTGGTGGACTTTGTTCACTCCCATATCATCTGCAGATTTGGGATCCCAAAAGTGATCATCACGGATAACGGTGCGAATCTTAATAGCAGCCTGATGAGAGAGGTATGCCAACAATTCAAGATTATACACCGCAACTCCACCCCATATCGTCCCAAGGCGAATGGAGCAGTCGAAGCAGCCAATAAGAATATCAAGAAGATACTGCGAAAAATGGTGGAAGGGTCCAGACAATGGCACGAGAAATTACCCTTTGCCTTGTTGGGTTACCGCACTACCGTCCGGACTTCCATAGGCACAACTCCTTATTTGTTGGTGTATGGAACTGAGGCCGTGATACCAGCGGAGGTCGAAATTCCGTCCCTCCGAATTGTCGCTGAAGCCGGGATTGATGATGATGAATGGGTCAAAGCTCGATTGGAACAGTTGAGCCTGATAGATGAGAAAAGATTGGCAGCAGTGTGCCATGGTCAGCTGTACCAGAAGAGAATGGCAAGAGCGTATAATAAGAAGGTGCGCCCCAGGAAGTTTGATGTAGGGCAGCTGGTATTAAAGAAGATCCTCCCACATCAGGTCGAGGCAAAAGGCAAATTCTCCCCAAATTGGCAAGGGCCTTATATCGTGACCCGAGTATTGTCCAACGGTGCTTTGTGTTTGACAGATGTCGAAGGTAGATGTGTCGACATGGCTATCAATTCAGATGCAGTCAAGAGATATTATGCGTAACTTCTTCAATTATGGCAATTTTGGTTTATTTGTTTGTATTTGGCATTTATTGAATAATGAGATGACGGAGGCAATTCTCTCTTCTATCCAAACACTTTTAACCCTCGCTTCCCCCTTTGAGCCTTAAGCAAATTCTTTCAATACCCCTCTTTTGGAATCACTAATGGGAAAGATACGAAAAAAAAAGAAAAGAAAGAAAAGGAAAAGAAAATGAAAAGAAAGAAAAGAAAAATCAAGGAATATAAAACCGTGGGAACTACGTTTGACCTGATTCCTCAAAGAGGATACGTAGGCGCCTCACGGCTCGGTCATAGTATGCATCATAGCAAATATAGGATGCATAATGTACATAGTGTGCATAATAGGCACAATGTGCGTAACGCACATAGCTCAACATAAGCATAAAAAATAAATTCCCCAAGCAAGAAAACTGGGGCAGAGGTTATGTTTTAAGTTCCAACAAAGGTTTGATTCCAAAAGTTGTAGCACATCACCCTTCAAATTGTTTTCATTTTTGTAGCCTTTCTTCAATCCCACACCAAAACCAACGTCAACATCCAAAAGACCTCCCGATCAATGTTCGAGAGATGCCAAATCCGGCAAATAAGACCGAGAATAATACACTGATCCCCAGCAAAGAAGAGGATCGTGAGACTGAGAATGAATTGATAGTCAAAGGAATCTCCAGAAGAGAGGGTCGTATCTACAACGCCCCGATTCATCGAAAGAAATAAAATGAGAGAGTCTCATCGGTGAAAACCTTCGCAGGCACCGAGAGGCGATGTAAGATGAGGGATATGAAATGAGAGAGTCTTATTGGTGAAAACCTTCACAGGCACCATAAGGCGCCGGGAGATGAGAGAAAAGAGAGAGTCTCATTAGTGAAAACCCCTCGAAGGGCACTATGAGGCGACAAGACGAATCAACAAAAGCTACCACATTTGCAACAGCATGGACAGTCATTTATCATCCCCAGCAAGTCAGACCATCCGGCAAATCGATTGATACAAATAGACTGGGTCGGGAATCTATGGTGCACGTCATGATCACGGGGACCAGTCATGTCCTCCAGATAAGTTCTTTTGATTGTCTCCTCCCACAAAAAATATTGGTTCAGAAAGATTTTCTCCTTTCCGTATCTTTTATTTCTTTCCTTAAAATGTGTCTTGAAAGGATTTTTCAAAGCTTACTACCAGAAACCAAAGGGGAATTCATCCAATGCAGGATAATACAAACAGTCTTAAAGGCCGGTCCCAGGCAATGCAGGGATTGTGCCCGGAAATTTTGGAAGAAGTAAGCTCCAAAAGGGAGTGGTTTCGGGAGTTAGAAGCAGACTCCCACATCATGTGTTTAAAGAGAAAGCAGAAAAGGGGATAAATTGAAAACCAATCCCCAGCAGGCTAGAGACCCCCAACAGGCAACTTTGCCCGCCAACCAATTATGGGGACAAAGAGCAAGAAAAGGGGAAGAGAGAAAAATTGCTCGCCAGAAAGGCACCCTCTACCACCACGATTAAAACTGACTAAATCCTTTTGTCTGTTGCAGGAGAGCAAAGAATTGATGACGGCAACAAGATGCAATGCCATGGAAGTTACCAAAAACCGGGGCAGAAAATTTTCTGCCGATTGTCGAAAATTTTCTCGGAAGAACGGGGAAACAATTTCAATACTTTTAATTCTAGGTCGCCCACCAGTATAATGCGGGAATACATTTAAGTTCTAGGTCGCCCACCAGTATAATGCGGGAATACTTTTAAGTTCTAGGTCGCCCACCAGTATAATGCGGGAATACTTTTAAGTTCTAGGTCGCCCACCAGTATAATGCGGGAATACATTTAAGTTCTAGGTCGCCCACCAGTATAATGCGGGAATACATTTAAGTTCTAGGTCGCCCACCAGTATAATGCGGGAATACATTTAAGTTCTAGGTCGCCCACCAGTATAATGCGGGAATACATTTCAGTTCTAGGTCGCCCACCAGTATAATGCGGGAATACTTTTAAGTTCTAGGTCGCCCACCAGTATAATGCGGGAATACATTTAAGTTCTAGGTCGCCCACCAGTATAATGCGGGAATACTTTTAAGTTCTAGGTCGCCCACCAGTATAATGCAGGAATACTTTTAAGTTCTAGGTCACCCACCAGTATAATGCGGGAATACATTTAAGTTCTAGGTCGCCCACCAGTATAATGCGGGAATACATTTCAGTTCTAGGTCGCCCACCAGTATAATGCGGGAATACTTTTAAGTTCTAGGTCGCCCACCAGTATAATGCGGGAATACATTTAAGTTCTAGGTCGCCCACCAGTATAATGCGGGAATACATTTCAGTTCTAGGTCGCCCACCAGTATAATGCGGGAATACTTTCAAGTTCTAGGTCGCCCACCAGTATAATGCGGGAATACTTTTAAGTTCTAGGTCGCCCACCAGTATAATGCGGGAATACATTTAAGTTCTAGGTCGCCCACCAGTATAATGCGGGAATACATTTCAGTTCTAGGTCGCCCACCAGTATAATGCGGGAATACTTTCAAGTTCTAGGTCGCCCACCAGTATAATGCGGGAATACTTTTAAGTTCTAGGTCGCCCACCAGTATAATGCGGGAATAAATTTAAGTTCTAGGTCGCCCACCAGTATAATGCGGGAATACATTTAAGTTCTAGGTCGCCCACCAGTATAATGCGGGAATACATTTAAGTTCTAGGTCGCCCACCAGTATAATGCGGGAATACCTTTAAGTTCTAGGTCGCCCACCAGTATAATGCGGGAATACATTTAAGTTCTAGGTCGCCCACCAGTATAATGCGGGAATACTTTCAAGTTCTAGGTCGCCCACCAGTATAATGCGGGAATACTTTTAAGTTCTAGGTCGCCCACCAGTATAATGCGGGAATACATTTAAGTTCTAGGTCGCCCACCAGTATAATGCGGGAATACATTTAAGTTCTAGGTCGCCCACCAGTATAATGCGGGAATACATTTAAGTTCTAGGTCGCCCACTAGTATAATGCGGGAATACCTTTAAGTTCTAGGTCGCCCACCAGTATAATGCGGGAATACTTTTAAGTTCTAGGTCGCCCACCAGTATAATGCGGGAATACATTTAAGTTCTAGGTCGCCCACCAGTATAATGCGGGAATACATTTAAGTTCTAGGTCGCCCACCAGTATAATGCGGGAATACCTTTAAGTTCTAGGTCGCCCACCAGTATAATGCGGGAATACTTTTAAGTTCTAGGTCGCCCACTAGTATAATGCGGGAATACATTTAAGTTCTAGGTCGCCCACCAGTATAATGCGGGAATACTTTTAAGTTCTAGGTCGCCCACCAGTATAATGCGGGAATACATTTAAGTTCTAGGTCGCCCACCAGTATAATGCGGGAATACATTTAAGTTCTAGGTCGCCCACCAGTATAATGCGGGAATACATTTCAGTTCTAGGTCGCCCACCAGTATAATGCGGGAATACTTTCAAGTTCTAGGTCGCCCACCAGTATAATGCGGGAATACTTTTAAGTTCTAGGTCGCCCACCAGTATAATGCGGGAATACATTTAAGTTCTAGGTCGCCCACCAGTATAATGCGGGAATACATTTAAGTTCTAGGTCGCCCACCAGTATAATGCGGGAATACATTTAAGTTCTAGGTCGCCCACCAGTATAATGTGGGAATACCTTTAAGTTCTAGGTCGCCCACCAGTATAATGCGGGAATACTTTTAAGTTCTAGGTCGCCCACCAGTATAATGCGGGAATACATTTAAGTTCTAGGTCGCCCACCAGTATAATGCGGGAATACATTTAAGTTCTAGGTCGCCCACCAGTATAATGCGGGAATACCTTTAAGTTCTAGGTCGCCCACCAGTATAATGCGGGAATACTTTTAAGTTCTAGGTCGCCCACCAGTATAATGCGGGAATACATTTAAGTTCTAGGTCGCCCACCAGTATAATGCGGGAATACATTTAAGTTCTAGGTCGCCCACCAGTATAATGCGGGAATACATTTAAGTTCTAGGTCGCCCACCAGTATAATGCGGGAATACTTTTAAGTTCTAGGTCGCCCACCAGTATAATGCGGGAATACCCTTTAGCTCTAGATTTTGGAATCAGTCACCCCACCCGAAAACGGAAGGGTACAACAGAGAGCCCCGAACGGGAAACAATAAAATCCCAGCACCAAGAAGCAGACAACTGCAGAGGCAAGCGCACAATTCAAAAGGAAAAAGGAACGCGTCTCAAAAGAAGCAGTTTGGGAACGTTGTAGCATGCCCAGTATAACGATGCTGATGAAGAAACATACCACTGAAGAAACCATTGGAAGATTTAAAGAAGAAAGCCGTATCCCCAGCAGATCAAGCAAAGTGATGAAAACTGGCATTCAAACGTCAGCAAAGGACCAACATCATCTCCCAAAGTCACAAGATAAAGGCATCGGAGGAAAGCGTTAGCCGACAAGAAAGCAAGGCAACAAGAACAAGTTGAAGATGGATGAGATTTCAGGATCCTCAGTTTAGCTTAGCTTCTTGTTTTCCTTTTAGAGCAATGTAATAGGGAGATCGGTTGAGCCGTAGCATCCTACAGCAGCATACAACAACGCACAACAACAGCAAACACTACAGTCACACGGTAGTCCCAGCTACCAAAGATTTCCCGAACTACATTGACCTGATTCCTGTTCAGCCCAGGATATGTAGGAAACCTCTGAAGCAAAGGTTCGGTCAAATCTTTTTCAAAAAATGCTTCACACGGAGTATTCGGACGGGCAAAAATCGCTCGCTTTATCTTTGCGCGAAAACCCTTCGTGTCTTCGGGCAAAGAGGGGCAGCTGTAAGCACGTGATTTTTGCTTTACGAGCAATCGCTCCAAAAGAAAATAAAAATAGTGACAAATGATTTCGCGGTACAATTTTTCGAGTTTTCCGTGACATGTGTTGTTAGTCATTTATGGGTCTGTCCGTTTTGCATCTAGGCATTATCAAACAAAAATACAAAAAATGCCTGTCGTTAAAAGAAAATTCAAAAAATGTGTATGTGTGCATCGTTCGTTCTCAGCTGTGAGCTAACCATTTTTATTTTTATTTTATTTTTTCATTTATGTGTGTTTATCGTTGTGGGTATCACTCAATATGTGTGTAGGTTTATTTTAATTTTTACATTATTTTAGGAATTTTGTTTAATTTGAAAAAAAAAAAGAGAAGGGAAAAGGAAAATCTGATTTGGGCCCCGAAACAAGGCCCAAAACCAAAGTACTGATCCAGTCCAAGACGAGCCTGCCCAAACACGGACTCAAACGACGCCGTATCGGCGTCCCTACCAAAGCCGTTGATCTGATTCAAACGAACGGTCCAGATCAGGCTGTTCAACTCGCCTCAACGACGTCGTTTCAGGCAAGATGATCTAAGCCGTCCAACCCCATTGATCCAACGGATCCAGGCCCTCCTCTAAACCCGTCAACATGACCCGATCCATGCCCTTTACCCGGTCTCACCCACCATCACGCCCAAACGACACCGTCTTTCCTAAGTGGATGGATCCTGGCCATAGATCTCACTTGATCCAACGGCCAGGATCTAAACCCTCAATACATATATAAGCTCTCCATTACACCCCCACGCCCCCCAAACCAAACCCCACCTTCCCCACTGTACACCCTCGTCCCAAACACAACCCCTTCTCATCCTCGAACCCTAGCAGCCGCCCCAGTATCCCTCGCCATTAAAGCCGGCGGCATGAACGCCGATGACCGCCTCCTGAACACCCTAGGACCACCTCACTGTCCTGAACACGAATCCACTAACCACGAGCCTCGAATCACTTTCGTTCGTCTCGAATCTTCATTTGAAGATTTGAGTCGAACCTGGATCTATGCCAAACCACCCCATCTTCATACCAGACACCCCTCTGACCTTCCTCGTGACCAAACCAAGCTTGGTTTGGTCCGAATCTACCCACAACTCCTTAAAAATCAGATCTGGAAATCCAGACCTTAGGACACATGCACCTGGGGAACCCGGCCAGTCTTGACAAGGGTTTGAGGTCTAATAGACCTTAATCAAGGTGTTCTCATGTGAGAACACCCTGATTAAAGTTTGTTCGGCCTCAAGGGTTCGAAGTTGAATCAGAATTTGGGTCATTTTTGATTTCAAACCTTTTTGGTAAGTTTTTCTTTCTTTTGTTTTAGTTCTAATTAAGCTGTCAGCATGTTCTGTTGTGTTTGTTTGTTATGTTGTTATTTTTATTTCGGATTTCTTCCATCTCTGTTAAAGGCCTTTTATTTGGTCGATTGTCTTCTGTTTGTTCTGAATACACTCTGTGATAAACATGATCGTCAGTTAGATTAGTCGTCAAATGAACTAATTCATATAGGCCCAGTAATTTAACAAGAGTTGTCTGATACCCTTTAGGTCCCCGAACGTATTGTTTACATGAGCGACTGATCATTACCTGCTATAATTAGTATAGTCGACTCGATAAATGTCGTTGATTAGTTTTCTATAACTAATGAATCGAATGAGCTAATAACGTCACAGGACTAATTGAACGTTGCCACTAACTGAATGCCCCAACATTGTTTAAAATGGTTTGTTTGCATTGTGAAAAATGACTGGAAAGGTTCAGTCCAGGCAGCTTTGAATTTGAACTTTCATCAGTTCAAAACTGCCCTGATGCTGCAATAGGCAGGGCAGTAATAATCAAGGTTAAGCAGGGGTATTCTGGGGTGTTAAAAAGGACAGAAAGATTAGTTTAAATGAGCTGACAAGTAGGGTACTAATTTAGGATTAAACTAATACCAATGGGGAGCAAGACATGAGAGTATGGGGCTTAAAATGAATAATAAAATGATGCCCATAACTCTTGATTAAACAAAAACCAGGCGTGGGGAATAAAGGGGCTGGCACCAAAAGATGCTTAGGCATGGGCTTTAAGGGGTATGGGCAGACTGCAAGTTGCAGATGAGGGCAGCTTAGCTGCACTTGGTCACTTTGGCTTATAAATAGGCCAGTGGAAAACTTAAAAAGGGGGGCTGGACTTTTGAGTCTTCAGAAAGAAAAAAACTTTAGTCTGAAGAGAGGTCTAGTGAGTCCCAAATCACAATAGCGTAAACACAAGGTAGTTTCCAATAGACATTGTAACCAAACACTGCCTGAAAGTTGTACAAGAGTGCATATTGGTCAAAGCTGTCTTGGCCAAGTTCTGTTGCTTGCATTGGCTGAGTTGTTTGTTGGTTGTTGAACTGTTAGTTTTACTGCATTTGAACCCTCAGTTACTGCTGTTATTTCCTTACTCTTTCCTGGGATTGCTGGCTTGGTTTCGACTATCTGCTAGTCCTTGTATTCTGGGAGATATTGTTGGTTATCTGTGGCTGTGGAAAACACTTGGTTTAGTTGGTTGTTGCTGTGTTGTTGCTGTGTGTCTGCTGCTGCTGTATTTACTGCATACTGCCCAGCTGATCATTCCTTTCTTCTTTTGTTCTCTATACCAGGTACACACCTAATACACTGTCAGATGTAATTGGAAATTGAGGATGAATACAAAAATGAGAAAACCTGAAGAATGTCTTTTATACGTAGATTGTTGCATTAAATATCATGTAATGTAGAATGATTTTTTATTTTGGTTTGGATGCTGGAAGCAGCTTGCCCGCCTAGTAAATATCAATGTATGGGGATTGAATGTTAGTTGTATATGTAGGCTGTTAGATGAATATTCCTAATGCAGTAGGTTGTATCCCAGACTTAGGTTTAAATTGTGTAACATACTCTTTAATGTAGGCCAGGCATGTAAACTATCCACTATTAGTATAGTTCTTTCCCCTTTTGCTAGTTTGTCACATATAAATTGATAAAGAACAAAGAATCAGTTCTAGGCCTCCACCCAGGAAGGCCGAGCCCAAATCGAAAATCAGCTAGGCCTGTATCGGAAAAACAGGGCCCAAGTTGGGCCATCTCGCATGAGCTGGGTTTGGGCCCATAATTTGCGACTAGTTGTCCATAAATGCAGTCACGTTTTATTATTCTGTAGTAGCACTTTAAATCCGGTTTTATAATCAACTAAGGCTATTTACTGCTTTCAATTGATAGAGACAAACACGACGAGAAACATAGTTGCTATAGGATATCCCTTAAAAATAACAACGAGATGAGCCTCGATAAAAATAAACAAAACGCAGATACGGGGCCCTTGTTAAATGCATATTAGTGAAGCATTTAGTTTCCAGGACGGGTTGTTTAGCAAATCTCACAACTCTCCTAAAAATAACAATGCGTTAGACTCTTTAGGACGCGCCTTAATAAATCTTACCTTCTTAAACTCGGGTGCGCATTTATGTGACCCAAATCCAATTCTCAACGGAGTCGAAATGTGTTTCTAATCACGGGTACATTGATTGTGACGTGGTTCGAGATGCGTGTCCATGACGTTGCAAATTCATTTTTTTTTTTAAAAAATAAGAATGAGATGAGCCTCGCCAAATAAAAATGCAAATTGCGGGGCCCTCAGTAAATATTTGTTTTAAAAATTGTTTAGACTTCGGGATGGACCGTTTAGTAAAATTCCACGGTCCTACCCAAAATAAATACGCTAGTCGCTTTAGGCGCGCCTTTAATAATTTAATTTCCTTAAAATCGGGTGCACATTGATGTGACCCAAATCCAAATCTCAACGGAGTCAAAGTGTGTCGACGACCGCGGGTACATTGATTGTAACGCGGTTCGAGATACATTTTCACAACGTTGCAATTCTTGATAAAAACAGTAAATGATAAAAGCGGTTAAAAGTTAAATTTTGCACATAAGTTCACACTTGTATAAAATCAGATAATCAAGCCGAATATAACAGTTGAGCGACCGTGCTAGAACCACGGAACTCGGGAATGCCTAACACCTTCTCCCGGGTTAACAAAATTCCTTATCCGGATTTCTGGTACGCAGACTGTAATATGGAGTCATTCTTTTCCTCGATTCGGGATTAAAATTGGTGACTTGGGACACCCTAAATCTCCCAAGTGGCGACTCTGAAATAATTAAACCAATCCCGTTTCGATTGTCCTTTAAATTGGAAAAAAACTCCCCTGCGCCCCTCGGGTGCGGAAAAAGGAGGTGTGACAGTGACGTTTTGTCGTCGTTTCATGGTATCACGCACCGGTAATATGATGAATAAACTTGCTATATTATTATTAAAAAAAATGATACGGTATATAAAAAGGTAGGGTAAGTGATAAAATAAAATTACTTAATAATAATGAAGGGTGAGATTGAGAGAAAAAGACAAGGAAACGACGCAACCACACCAAATCGGTCGTTACATAAAGTGACTCATTTCATCGTTACGTAACGACGATTTTAATGATACAATACAATAAAATTTAAATAACAATCAAAACAAACATTGTATTTAAAGTAACAATGTATGATACAATAGGTAACAACCATCCAAACAAGTTGTTAAACTATTAGGTTAATGCTCTACCTGTTTCTATAGTCAGTATTGTTCATACTTTACTACAAAAAACTTGTGATCCTTCATTATTAGAGCTGCTGGTTGTTGCCGGAAAATCTACCAAACAGTCGTCGGATAATCCAATCATGTTCCAAATCCCAGATACAAATTTCGATCTACCAATTCCTCCAAAGCCACCAGATAGTACCACTATAGAAAACACGAAGGTAAAAACAAAAAAAAAATACCCTCATTTAAAGAGAAACTTCTAACTTATGAATCAATGGCTGATCCTAATCTAATGCATCTAGATACTCTCATATCCCCCCTACTGCATGAACTACCTCAGCCATGGACACCATGGAAGAGGATGCCACAGACCCAGCCAATTACATCACCAAACATATCAAAGAAATCAATCTCATTGAAGAAGATCGGAATCGGATGCACACTTCATGAAAATATTCTCTTATCAACAAATTGATAGGGAAAAGAATCATGCACCATTACTTAAAAGACAAAATCTCCCAGCTATGGAAGCCCACGGAACCTTTTCCATTAATTGATTTGGGTCATGATTATTTTATCATAAAATTCACTAAAGAAGAAAATATGATGAAAGCTCTACAAAACGGCCCATGATTCATCAATGGCTACTTCTTATCTGTTCATCAGTGGGAGCCGAATTTTGTGGCGAAAAAGGCAAAGCAAGTGCACACAGTATTGTGGGTGCGCCTACCACAACTTCCTACGGAATTCTATGATAGTTTAATACTAAAAAAAGATAGGAAATTCCATTGGAAAATTGGTCAATATCGATGCTTGTACTAGTGCTACCCTTCGTGGCAAATATGCGAGATTATGTATCGAACTTCCCATGAATAAACCGGTTCTACCATGCATATTAATAGGCTCACATCTACAACTATTAGCATATGAAGGAAGCAATTTTCTCTACAAGAAGTGTGGTTACTTGGGACATACAGATCAATCTTGCCAACAAGATCTAAATACTTCACAAACTACACAAGAACACGTCGAGGATTCAAGTCGAACCCAACAGTCATCAGAGTGTTAATGCCAAACTGTGAACTTCTATAAATGAAGAAATCAAGGCAGGAAGAATTCAACGTAAAATTAAACAACTCACCCTGCAATCGTCACCCCAAAACCAGGTAACAGTATTAAGGTTAAGATATATGAAGCGGCCTCAGGTAAGTACCTAACTACTCAAAATCTTTACTACAAAGAAAAAAAATTATGTATACTCAAATCCCCCAGAAAATACAAATTCTAACCTAAAATCAATTACTGCCTCCTTAAAAAATATTCAAGTCCCAAAAAAGCTGGAGAAAACTACCTTTATCCCCACAAATAATAAATTTTCTAATTTAATGGACTATGAGACCAAATCCCTCAACTCTCACACCCAAATGGCGAATGACAGAGACAAACATTCTTACCCCCAAAAACCTTCGATAACTCCATAGTTGTTCCCTTCCCCAACAAGACAAGCCAATAAAAGCATAACACGTGGTAACTCTCTAGAATGCACCACTCCAAGCCCTAAACCACTAACCCACTCAATGACAACTAAGCACGAACCTATTACCTACCCTAAAGAAATTGCAATATCTACTGCCACTCGTAACTCTGCCAAACAAATGGCAAATTCCATTGGTCATGTGTCAAATTTGCCCGATAACCCAATCACGGCAATTCAGCCTCTCCAAGGCTCCCTTAATCCCATGCATGAAAAATCTATTTGCAAAGATTTGCAATCATTTGATACAATTGAACACTCAACTGCTATGTATATATCCCCTTCCCCCATTCTAAACACTGATTCTTCAAAAATCCTTACTAACAAAGAAACAGTGTATTCTCCAAAAGACTCCGATGAAAAAATTTTACCCCTTCCCACTGCAAATCCCTCTACACCCCCTACTTTTGTATCATCTCCACTCCCCCAAACCAGGACCCTATAACCTAGCTATAACAAGTACTACAGGGATATGCTGCCTTCTTTCTGATGATCATTAACGAACATGAGGTTTGGATTGTCCTTCAAAACCCACTATTTCTTGCGGAACTCATATCGGAGGGGTTGTCACTAGCCATGTGGAACTACATCAACCATATGTGGCTAGCGAATGTCCTAGACCCACTAGCCTCGGCCTTAGCTCCGGCACTTTTCCACAACATGCAAGCACACTGGAACTTACACCAACACTTCAACCCTCTCAACAATATAGAACTACTCTACCAACTACCATTCTTCACCCCAGTGAAACCTAGTAATGAACCAACCCATTTTCTATCCATGGCAACAATTCCCTAACATCACCCAATACCACTGGACATCCACCATCAACACCCTCACAACGTTCAAGAACAAGAGGAACAGGAGATAACAGAAGAGATGGTAGATGAAGTCATAATCCCACAAGTCAGGGGATCGTTCACATAAATTTCAAGCATCAGAGAAGTATCTCTTATGTTATTCCAAGAGACGGAGGACAAGAAATACATCTTCAAATGTCCAGTGGCTCTCTTCAAATGCTCCATCGACATTCACCCTCCCCTACTCGAGGCAACAAAAAATTTGCAGTAGTACTCAGTCCATCCTTGAGAAATTTTCCTCTATTCTTGCAAGCGGGGATAAGGATCACACCACCCAACAACAATCATCTCCCAATGAATAGACCCTTAAGCCTAGTTGTGTGGAACATTCATGGTGAAAATAATGAGAATTTCAAAAGAAATTTCAGAGACCTCATCAACACTCATAACCCTTGTATGGTTGCCCTCCTCGAAACAAAAATGGCAGATCATACATCCCTCCGTGATGAATTTTATTTCTCCGACATGCTTCAAGTACCCACCATAGGGCATGCAAGGGGAATTGATATTCTGTGGTTTGACCATCTAGTCACTGCCAACCAAATCAATACTTCTCACCAGGGAATTCATGCTATGTCACGACCCAAAATCCACTAAAAGCCGTGATGGTACCGGACACCGCTGTCAGGCAAGCAAACCATAAATACTTAATTTAATTCTTATTTTAATCATCTTGAAAACTATGATTTTCCTTCAATTCAACTAATAAAAGATAATTTTTACAAAATAAATAAAAGAGTGTTTAGAAGTAAATACAGAATACCCCATAATTGCCCAGAACCCGGTGTCACAAGTGCATGAGCGATTTCTAGAGAATAAGGCAATACAACAACTGCCCGGAATACAATTTGGACAGAAAAGAAAATGCAATACAATACTCTGAAGCAGACTCTGCTGGTTGCGGGTCGTCTCGAGAGATGCAACTAACCTAAGTCTCTGCATCAACCATACCGCTGCGCCCAACTAGGCCACTAGACATACATGTCCCTGTGCAACAAAAATGCATAGCAAGTATAGTATGAGCACAAAAATAATGTGTACCCAATAAGTATCCCGTCTAACCTCGAAGTAGTGACGAAAGGTCGACTTCGGCACTTATTAGTAGTCCAATAATAATATTTTAATAATGTAAATAATCATGGATTTTATAGGGCAAATGTAAACTAGTAAATCCTGAAGCGGGTAGATAATTCCTTTATAATCATAATAGATTTCCAAAGATTTATATTTCATCATTTTTATCAATTTATATCAGGCCAAGAAAGGCAAATATCAACATCCATAAATCTCAAGGCAGGCAATACAAGCATGCGCAAATCATGCCGAGGTCGTACGACCCGATCCAATATAATAATAAAATGTGCACTGCTAGAGGGTCGAATGGCGTGAACCATAGATGCATATATTACCCCGTTCGCGAATCATACGTGTGACACGGTCAAATATAAATAATAGAGTTACCCCACTCGCGAATCATACGTACGATGCATGTACTCATAGATACACACATTCAAATAGTCAATTAAGAATTTATCAGGCGACATTTATCCAAGGAAAAGTCATTTCTCTTTTAACGTTTAAGAAAACGAAGTTTAACTTTTTAGAAATTCATTTACTAACTCGATATGATTTAAGAAATTTAAATTGTCAACAAGGTTACAAATATTTCAAGTATAGCATGCTTTTGGGTCCTAGACTACCCGGACATAAGTACAATAGTAGCTACGCACGGACTCTCATCACCTCGTGCGTACGTAGCCCCCGCAAATAGAAGCACATAACCAATTATTTCACCTATGTGGACAATTCCCTTTTACAAGGTTAGAAAGGAGACTTACCTCACTCTGGAGTTCCATAACTGGCTTCCAAGCCCTTCAATCAACTCAAATAAATGCCCTGACGCTCCAAAACTAGCCAAATAACGAAGAACCTAATAAAAATATACCCTAATACTCATAACAATTTAATTTATATAAACTCCTAACTCCACTTGAAAAGTTGACAAAATCGCCATCGGGCCCACGTGCCCGGATTTTGAAATTTTTCGAATATAAAGTTTACTCATAACCTCACAAACTCAAATATATAATTTTCTCTTAATTTCATTCCAAAAATCGTGGTAAAAATGCAAAATATTAATTTCTAGGTCTCCCACCAAAAATCCACAATTTCTACTAATTTTCATACTCAAATCCATATATAATTTATGTATTTGACTTATAATGAGTGGGAACAACTTACCTTGCCATTGATGATGAAAACTCCCTCTTGAAATCCTCCAAGAATCATCAAGCCAAGAGAAAAATGAAAGAAAATGGCCAAGACCCGTCTAAATCACACTGCCCAGCACTGCCCTTCTTCGCGAACGCGGAACTTCCCTCGCGTTCGCGAAGCTCAAAAATCCTTACGCCTAGAAATCCTCCTTCGCGAACGCGGAAATACCCTCGCGTTCGCGAAGGCCAAAGTTGCACACCTTAGAATTTCCCCTTCGCGTTCGCGGTCCCACAACCGCGTTCACGAAGGCTTAGCACTTCCGGGCCCAATCCCTACCTTCTTCGTGTTCGCGAGCACTGCATTGCATTCGCGTAAGCTTAACCAACCCTTGCTTCACATTCGCGTTCGCAAAGGCCAAACCAGCAGCCCCAAAAATTTCCTCTTTCGCGAACGCGGGACTTCCTTCGCGTTCGCGAAGAAGGAGATCAAACACCAGCAATCAGCAACAACTTTTCATCCAAATTCGATTCGAAACCACCCCGAAACACACCCGAGACCTCCGGAAACCCGTCCAATCACACAACTCAGTCCCATAACATAATGCGGACCTGCTCGAAGCCTCAAATCACATCAAACAATGCTAAAACCATGAATCGCACTCCAATTCAAGCTTAATGAACTTTAGAATTTCAAACTTCTACTTTCGATGCCGAAACCTATCTAATAACGTTCGATTGACCTCAAATTTTGTACACAAGTCATATTTGACATTATGGACCTATTTCAACTTCCAGAATCAGATTCCGACCCCGATATCAAAAAGTCCACCTCCGGTCAAACTCCTCAAAAACCTTTAAATTTCTATATTTAGCCAAATGACTCCAAAATGACCCACGGACCTCTGAATTCACTTCCGATCGCGCTTCCAACACCAGAATCACCATAGTGAGCTATTCCCAGACTCAAAATCTCAAACGGACATTAATAACACTGAAATGCACTTCAACCCAAACTTATGAAATTCTTCCAAAAATGCTAACTTCCACAATAGGTGTCGAAACGTTCCCGGGTCTTCCAAAACCCAATACGGACATACACCCAAGTCCAAAATCTTCATACGAACCTACTGGAACCTTCGAATCCTGATTTCGAGGTCGTTTACTCAAAAATCTAATCTTAGTCAATTCTTTCAACTTAAAGCTTCCGAAATGAGAATTCTCTTTCCAAATGAACTCCGAACTTCCCGGAATTCAATTCCGTCCATGCGTACAAGTCATAATACCTGAAGTGAAGCTGCTCATGACCTCAAACTGCTAAACGACGCGCTAGATCTCAAAATGACCGGTCGGATCATTACATGCTATGCTTCAGGTAACTCCAAATCACACTCCCTTTCTTATTAGCATCGTTTGTGCCAGTACATCCCTTAGCACCTGTATAAATCTCTTGAATAACCTTTGTACTATAACTGATACTAGGGGTGTACAAAGAAACCGATAATCCAAGTCAAATCGAGGGAAAAAAACCCGATTATGGTTTGGCGTTGGAAAAAAAACCCGACCATAATTGATTTGGTTTGGTTTTAACTAAAGAAAGTCAAACCGAAACCAAACCAATCCGACAGTACATATATAGCAATTTTAGATATATTTAATATATAAATATACTTATTGTGATGTAATTTATAAATATTTCTTTAAAAAATTCATAATTTTATCTTTTAAGGTATTATTTCAAGGTTGGACTTAGAACTTTTGAATGTTCCAATAAGTTTTATAGCTATTAATATTAGTAAATTAAATAATCTATATCTATATCTATCTATTATATTAAAAGCACGAACGCCTTTAGCGAAATGTCCTTCGCCTTTTTTACCCTTTAAAATTAAATTTCACACTAGATAAAATAGTCATTTGGTTATTTCTCTAATATTAGTAATATGAATAATTATTTAATATTTTCTAAATACTTAGGATTTCGAGATCAATTAGATTTTGTGTATTAGATTCTTCCTTATTTAAACTATGTGACATAATAAATTTGTAGGAAAAAAAAATCAAAATAATATGTAAGGTGTTTCAAAATAGTCGTCTACATAAACCCTGAATCACTTTTACGTCTTGGGGTACATTTTTTTTTTTTTTTTTGATCCATAAAGGAGTCTTAATCATTTTCTCTCATCAAAATGCTAGCCATACAAGTATCAACTACCAAGTAAACAAATATTCAGAGGGCAAGTCGCAGAATAAAATACGTATCGCTAAACAAACCGAAACATTTAAACTCAAACTGCAAAACTTAACTCCGTCTACGCTCCAACAGCGTGGAATTGACTTGAACGGTGGATGAAACAACCAAGAAGTTTTAAGCAGTGGTTGCTGATTGAGCGGCCAGCCTTTTCCGTGCCTCCTCGTTGATGGACAACTTAATACCTTTACCTTTAGGTAGTGAAACCCATGGCTTAGTACCCTTTCCAAGAGTGAACACATTACCCAAACGGGTGGCAAATTCATGCCCCAATGCATCCTGAATGTGGACAGTCTCGAAGCTACCCTTATGCTTCTCCCTGTTCTTGATAACACCGACACGTCCCCTGTTTCTACCTCCGGTAACCATCACAACATTCCCAACGTCGAACTTGATGAAATCAACAATCTTATTGGATTCCAGGTCCAGCTTTATGGTATCGTTGGCTTTGATGAGAGGATCAGGATAGCGGATTGTTCTTCCGTCGTAAGTGTTCAGGTATGGAATTCCCTTCTGGCCAAACTGAATAGAGCGGACCTTGCAAAGCTTAAACTTGGCTGAGTGAAGACGGAATCGGCCCTTGGTGTCATAAAGGAGGCGGAAGTTTTCATTTGTCTTCGGAATTGAAACCACATCCATGAAACCAGCTGGATAAGTCTTATCAGTCCTAACTTTGGAGTCAACCATAACTTGACGTTGCATCAAAATTGAGATTACCTCTCTGTATGTGAGAGCATATTTCAACCTGTTTCGCAAGATAATGATCAACGGCAAGCATTCCCTTGATTTGTGTGGACCAGAGGATGGCTTGGGAGCAAATGCTCCACCAAGCTTATCAAGCATCCAATATTTCGGGGCATTGAGCCTCTTCAGATGTTTCTTCAACCCTCTAGCCATTTTGGTGGTGTATGGATTTTCTGTCTTTTTTCCCTGCTTTTCAGTGAAGAAGACGAGAGAGCCACTTAAACCCTTGGGGTACTTTTGTTTATCATACACTTCTATAATTAATTCTAATAAATTAGGTCTAACTAAAAGTTTTGAGCAATTTCAGTTCCTTTTAGGCTTAGGAGTTGTTTGTTTTGTTATAAGTTATAAAAAATTGAGAATTTGATTTAGGTGTAGGAATACTTTTCCAAAGGAAATTAACCGATTAGTTCTTTACAAGAAAAATATTAATTCTTTATAATTTTGTTAGGTGAAAATTTAATTAACTCTTTATAAATATTTCAGATAAACTTTTCGTCAACTTTCACCTGCTTTTAGGTTCAGGAAATTTTTATTTTACTGGTAAAAATCTCAAGAACTTTTACCTTCTTTTGGGTTTAGGATTATGTGTTTATGTACATATTCCTAATATTTAGAACTTTAAATTTATTGAAATTTTACCTTTTATAAATTATATCATTTATATATATAATATTAATTAAATTTTTATCTATATCTATATCTATACTATATACTATATTATATTAAAAGCACGAAATCCCTTAACGAAATGTTGTTAGACTTATTTACCCTTAAAAATAAATTTTATGTTAGATATAATTATAATTTTTTTTTAATTTTTAGGATTTCAAAATTACCTAAAATTTTGGTTATTATAATTTTCCTATTTTGAAATATGTATCTACTTATGAAACGATATTAGATACTCTAAATCTCCTTTTATAAATGAACTACTAATATTTAGGAGTATGATAATGAATTTTCCACTTCTATTCTCAAACATAGAAGTTCAATTTTAAAGTCAATATAAACGAATAAATAAAATTTAAAGCCCGGGGAACTCTAAAATATTATTTCCAGAAACCCTAATAAGTTTGGTGGTTTCACATCACCCCAAAACAAAATCACTAATAGAAATTCACGGTTGTAGAAAAAAAAAGGCCAAAGAGAGATAATTTGAATCTTTAGGCAACATGACAAGGTTGGTGATGAAAAGAGAAAGTTTGTGCGTGTTGCATAGGTACTACTAATTTTCTTTTGTATACTTTTATATGGACAATTATTTATCAGATAAATATGGTATTTATGATTCTTTAAAACGAGACGATGAGTTATGAATTAGTTTTACTTTGTCATACAATGAATATGATGAGTTCGATGAAGATTTGTTTTAAATGCACAATTTATGAATGCAAGATTTATTTGGGGAATTTATTTTACAATTACGTTGCTAAGAATTTGAGATTACGAAGATATAAAGAGAGAAACTTCTTGCATTGAGTACTTGATTATTTTTTTGAGACATCAGTTTTCCATCTTGTTATTTTGATGAAAAAACGTACAATTTTAAAGTTGATACCCCTTGCATATGCCTGCTTTTACTTAGGCACATTCTAGAACGAAAATAATTTTACAAGTTTTTTTGTTGAAATAACATTATTAATTCATATATGCAAAAAAGTTTAATAATTGATTTAAAAGTTTTGTTGCTTTAAGGTACTTTTTCTTATATATCTATGAGAATGGGACTGAGAGAGAATGAGAGTTCACACCTGGTTAATTTTTTTATTTTTATTATTATTATAACATAAACATAGTTTATAAGAGTTTGTTTTATGTAGCGCGGACATAGAAACCTGATTCAATAAAATTGCTCTGCAAATTCATATATGTATTTGCGCAAGGTATAATATTATAAAAAGTTACTACTTAATTGATAATTTTTTTGAAGGAGTAAAACTTTATAAGTGCAACTTCTGTTAATTCTATAGGTATCTCTTAAGTCAAAATAAGATGCTTACGAAAATAAACTGAATGCAACAAACGACTATACGATCTTTAACTTTGTTGACGAATAGATAAAGTTATTCTAGAATTTTCTTGCTTTAGTTTGGTTACAATGTTACAAATATCCAACCTATAATGATCTTATTAAAAAAATGGAAGCATTCGTTGAAACTAAAAAAAATCAACTCTCAAATCATAGAAGAGAGATATATCACTGAATAGTTCATCATATCACAAATACAAAATATAGAAGCACTAAATTAGTCAAATCAACAGTACTTCGCTCAACTCCTAGAGACTGTGAAGATGTAAGTTTTTTAGATAATTTGCACGTATACTAAATCTGTCACGACCCAAAATTAACCCGATCGTGATGGCGCCTATCATGGAACTAGGTAAGCCAACACACTCCCAAACAATTCGATATTTCATTAAAAGATAGATAATTGCCTTTTCATACTGAAATTTTGTAAAAGAGATTAATTCAAAAACTAAAATGCACAAAATAAAAGCCCGACCTCAGGTGTCACTAAGTCATGAGCATATACTACAACTATTTTGAAATATAGCAAGACTAACATAGTCTAAGAGTAGCCAAAATACACTAAAAGGAAGATAAAGAAGGAGAAAAGCAGGACTGCGATCGCCAGGCAGCTACCTCGCTATCTCCGATGAAAGTCTGCGACTGGAATAGTCAACAGCCGCTACCGTGTGTGAGCACGTGATTTTTGCCCTATGAGAACTACGCCCAGACATTCAAAATAAAACAATTTTCCTTTGTGTGCAATTTTGAGAATTTTCGTGGCATTTTTGGTTAATTATTTGTATTAGTCTGTGCGTGTTTATTTTGTTTTAATTAATGAAAAATACAAAAATTACATGTTTCATGTGCATTTAGGATCTAATTTTTACAGATAGGATTAATTAAGTAACTCGTTTTACGAAAATGAAAAAATCACAAAAAATAATGTACTTTGCATTTTTTAGCATTTGATGTCGAATTGTGTGATTTTATTGTTAATTGGTATTTAATTATATGTGATAAATATTATTAGAAGATAATTAGTATTTTTAATTTGGGTTTGTAATTTAAGCTAAAATTTTAGTTAGGAAATAAAATAAAATAAAAAAGAGAAACAAATAAGAAAGATGGGAAGTGAAATTCGGACCAGGCCCATGCCAAAATGACCAAATCCAGCCCAAAACAACTCCATACCCAGCCCAAGTCGTCAAAATCTCACAGACATGCAAAACGACGTAGTATGATGATGGAACTACGTCGTTTCAACGTCAATCGATCCCAGCCGTCCAGCTAGCCCTCATCCAACGGACACAACTCAGTACCCATATCCAAAAGCCAACCCCGACCCGTTTACCAGAGATTGATCCGGTCTCAAAAGTGTCTAAACGACACCGTTTCGTTAAGTGAGTTGATCCGAGCCATTGATCTTAATTGATCCAACGGCTAGGATTCAACCTCTTGCCCAGCATATAAATGATCCAAATGAACCCCACCCCCCTTAGAGCCCCCAGCCCACTCTCGTCTCTAGCAACTCAGAGACAGCCCTGTCTCTCACCACCTTACACCGCCGCCCTCCGCCCACCGGAAATCGCCTCACGGCGGTTCCGGTGGCCCAAATCGTCTCAAAATTACACCCTAGCCTCCCTTCCACCTCCTCATTCCAATTCCACACTCCATTAACCTCGAATCATCCTATAACCTCTCGAATCTTCGATCGAAGATCCCCGTCCCAAACCCTAGCCTGTCCGCTTAACCCCAAAATCACACCCAATAATCCCATTGACCTCCTCGTCGCTAATCCCTAACCAAATTAGCTCGAATCCGAGTAAAACTCGTCGAGGCGGATCTAGGGTTCAACGGTTCGAGACTGTTTCAAAGCTGTCAGGGTTGAATGGGTTCTAGTTAGTATTATAAGCCTATTTCTGACGAAATAATGCTAACTGGAACTCAAGTTCGAAAGGGCATGTTGGTGGGATCCGAGAAAAGAACAGTAAGTTCTTCTTAGCTTCTTCTTTTCCTTTTTCTATATGTTTATTTGTCTGTGTTAAGTTGTAATTAGTCGTTTCTTTAGGTTTTCAGTTTAAGTTAATTCTTAATCCAGTAAATATTCCGCCTCTTTTTCTGATTCTGGTCAGATTAAATACTCCAATGTTCGTTTGAGTAGTTCAATCGATTATTCGTTTGCCTAAATTAGGTTCGTTGTAATTCGTCTTTGTCCGTTATTTTCTCCCTTCTCCATCAGACCATTTACTTAGTCCAGTTTTCTTCTGTCAATTAATAACATATGTTATAAATAGTTTCGTCGATTAATTCATTCTTGTTTGTAGACCAGTAGTTTTCGTCAAATGGTTTGCTGTCGAGTGTTGTATGTACTGATCCTTAGACACTTAGCTTCAGGGCTCATCGTTAGTATGCTTTCTGCTCCTACATCTTTGTTTTAGTGCTATTCATTTAATTTGAGTTTCGAGCTTAAACTGTGGTCTGAGTTTGATGAATTGAATCCTAAGGTTGTCATGTTCAAGGTCTGATATGAATCTATCATTGGTTTAAATTCAGTTTTGGTGTGATAGTGTTGATTAGGAGTTAGTTTCATGTGGTTAATTAGTTAATTGTTAGGTGGATTGGTTATAGATGATGGGTAGTAATCACAGGGGTTTCAGGGGATAATTTGGGACTTAAAAGTTTAAAAATGGTTAGTTTAAGAGTTCTGTCCAGTAAGTACTAATGTAACATTAAACTAATGCATTTGTTTAGTAGTAGCGGGGAACAAAACATAATAGCATGGGGAGGCCTAATGGGAATGTAATTAAAGTATGTACTACCCATAACCATTGAATTAAATAAAGAATAAACAAGGGTTAGTGGGGAACAAGTGAATCAAAAATAGAGCAAAACATATAGGGGTGGGGTTCTAGAGAATATCATGGGCAAAATATGCTTAATTAATGGATTTGAGTGCTCCTAAGAGCTGTAAAAAGAGGCTGTAGTTTGCATATAAATAGGGGGATTTTGGACAGAGTTAAGGGTCTTTTTTTGAGTTTTTGAGAGAGTCTTCCTTTTTGAATCAGTTTTAGAGAGATATAGGAAGAGAGATACACAGAAATAGAGACAGAAAGAAAAAAAAATCAAAAACGATTACAGAATTTCAGAAAAATACACTGTTTCATTAAGTCATTTGGTATTTTCTGAAGTTTTCCTTTAGTATGGAAGCAATTTCTGGTTAGCTGATAATAAAAAGGGCTTAAGTCGAGTTGGGTTTGGGGTATGCTGATTCACTAAGATTGAAATTAGGGTCTGACTATCGTATCACATCCCTTGGTTTCGAAATTAGTCTGCTGGTTCATTTTCTGGTGTTGAATACTACTACTGCTGTTGGTTACTGCTGATACCTCATTTTTCTGCTTCCTTCTTTCATTTCCAGGTGCACACTTGAACTCAAATTAATGTAGCTTTGAGATAAACATGAAATGAAAGTACTCAGACATTTGTTTACTGGATGATGCATGTTTGGACGACTATACATCTGTAGTTAAGTAGATATTAATGATATGTAACTGTGTAGTATAGTCTAATTGGATTTATATTCACATGAAACTCGGACTGTGTAATTTGTACCTAATTGGACTGTTTTGGACTGTTAATTTGTGGTTATCCAGTTGTAGCCTTAGTATAGCTTAGAACTTGCTTTAGTTTAACGGTTTTGTTTTAAAAATAAAAAAAACAAAAATAGTTTGGGTGTTGCAATTGATTTTGAGATCAGCGTATGATATCCATATTAATTTTAATTTCAAGCTGAAGAGACGTCTCAAACAACTTTGTATTGCAGTAGCTAAGATCAGTAGATTAGTTACTCATATCAACATCTGCGTTTCATTAAGTAGTTTAGTTTAGCTGTATGATGATTAGATGTGAATAAAGTGTGAAGTTAGGCTATTAACCTGTTCGTGTTAGTGTAAGTAAAATCTCGTAATTAAGTTGCTTAGCCTGCTCATCTGAGGTTTATATTCATGACTATTTTTGTTAAAATTCAATTCACGTTTCCCAGTTTGTTTTGCCTTTAGTAATATCCAGAAGTTCACTAGTAGGTAAATAGATAAGAAAAATCTGAATTTTAGAATATAAATCCAATCCAGTCGGTTTAGACGTCTAGCTGTTTTGAATTTTATTGAGATGAGCATATGAGTATGTCAAGTGTCGATTTGAATAAATGTGAAATAGCTCCATCATTTGCAAGTTAATAAGCCTGAATGTCAAGGTTGAGCCTGAATGAAGTGTGTCCGAAGCCCAACTTGAGTTTTGACTGTGTCTTATTCTTACTGGGCTGAGCTTGAAGCCCAAAGGAATTACTGAAATTTTGAATAAAAGTCAAGGACGTAAGTATATTAGTTCTTGAACAATACTAATTAATTAGGGCTTTTTCTTTTGTTATTAGAGACAAACTAAGTAGAAAATTGTAGTTTGCTTTAGGTTGGCCTTTAAATAATAAATAAGGTGAGCCCTGCTAAACAAAATGCATAAATTGCGGGGTCCTCTTAAATGTCTATAATAAAATACTTAGAATTCGAGATGGGCCGTTTAGCGAATTTCACAACCCTCCCCAAAGATAATAACGCATTAGTCACTTTAGGCGCGCTTTTAATAATTTACCTTCTTAAACTCGGGTGCGCATTTCATGTGACCCAAATCAAATCCCAAAAACGTTGAATAAAAATGTGTTCAGGATTGAGGGTGCATTTCATGTGACGCAATCCAAAGACACGTTTTAAACGACGTTCAACTTTCTCTAAAAATAATTGAATAAAAGCGGTTGAAAGCTAAAATTGGCACATAGGTTCAACATGTATTAAAATCAGATAAATAAGCTGAATATGACAGTTGAGAAACCGTGCTAGAACCACGAAATCCTCAAATGCCTAACACCTTCTCCTGGGTTAACAGAATTCCTTACTCAGATTTCTGGTTCGCGGACTGTTAAACAGAGTCATATTTTCCTCGATTCGGGATTCAATCGGTGACTTGGGACACCATAAATCTCCCAAGTGGCGACTCTGAATTTCTTAAAATAAATCCCGTTTCGATTGTCCTTTAATTGGAAAAACTCCCTTATACACTTTTTCGGGGTGTAGGTGAAAAATGAGGTGTGACAGCTCAGGCGACTGTGCTGGGGAGCGAACCCAGAATCTCTGGTTCAGGGTTCAGAATTCGAGCTTATAATAATTGTTATATCTGGCTTTGTTTATTATTTGATTTTATTACATGTTTGGGCGTAATATGCTAAATGTTGCTTTTTACCGCTTTGATATTATCTGTGACTGTATATATAAACTGTTGCGAAATCCCTCTTCTCTCTGAGTCTTCTAAATCATGAAGAAGTGTGCACTTCGTGTGACTTCTTTTCTGTTAGAGTCATATACCAAATTTAGAACGAGGTTCGGACAAGTTGCAAAGCCGACGAAGCTTCTGTATTCCCGGTACGCTGCCCCCCTCGACTCGAGCTGTCCGCTCGGGTAAGCCAGGTTTAGAACAAACACCCAGGTTCTGAACCTAGAATAACTCAACTTCATGCCGGATCCCTAGTAGGAACGCTTATTTGCATCATGTGCATTTGACTTAGGGGACTCAACACAGGGGTTGGGTCCGTCTAGGACAAGCAACCTGAAATGAAAAAGACCATCCTGATGCATCCAACTTGTTTTTGTTTGTGCGTGTTTATTTTGTTTTAATTAATGAAAAATACAAAAATTACATGTTTCATGTGCATTTAGGATCTAATTTTTACAGATAGGATTAATTAAGTAACTCGTTTTACGAAAATGAAAAAATCACAAAAAATAATGTACTTTGCATTTTTTAGCATTTGATGTCGAATTGTGTGATTTTATTGTTAATTGGTATTTAATTATATGTGATAAATGTTATTAGAAGATAATTAGTATTTTTAATTTGGGTTTGTAATTTAAGCTAAAATTTTAGATAGGAAATAAAATAAAATAAAAAAGAGAAACAAATAAGAAAGATGGGAAGTGAAATTCGGACCAGGCCCATGCCAAAATGACCAAATCCAGCCCAAAACAACTCCATACCCATCCCAAGTCGTCAAAATCTCGCAGACATGCAAAACGACGTAGTATGATGATGGAACTACGTCGTTTCAACGTCAATCGATCCCAGCCGTCCAGCTAGCCCTCATCCAACGGACACAACTCATTACCCATATCCAAAAGCCAACCCCGACCCGTTTACCAGAGATTGATCCGGTCTCAAAAGTGTCTAAACGACACCGTTTCGTTAAGTGAGTTGATCCGAGCCATTGATCTTAATTGATCCAACGGCTAGGATTCAACCTCTTGCCCAGCATATAAATGATCCAAACGAACCCCACCCCCCTTAGAGCCCCCAGCCCACTCTCGTCTCTAGCAACTCAGAGACAGCCCTGTCTCTCACCACCTTGCACCGCCGCCCTCCGCCCACCGGAAATCGTCTCACGGCGGTTCCGGTGGCCCAAATCGTCTCAAAATTACACCCTAGCCTCCCTTCCACCTCCTCATTCCAATTCCACACTCCATTAACCTCGAATCATCCTATAACCTCTCGAATCTTCGATCGAAGATCCCCGTCCCAAACCCTAGCCTGTCCGCTTAACCCTAAAATCACACCCAATAATCCCATTGACCTCCTCGTCGCTAATCCCTAACCAAATTAGCTCGAATCCGAGTAAAACTCGTCGAATGGCGGATCTAGGGTTCAACGGTTCGAGACTGTTTCAAAGCTGTCAGGGTTGAATGGGTTCTAGTTAGTATTATAAGCCTATTTCTGACGAAATAATGCTAACTGGAACTCAAGTTCGAAAGGGCATGTTGGTGGGATCCGAGAAAAGAACAGTAAGTTCTTCTTAGCTTCTTCTTTTCCTTTTTCTATATGTTTATTTGTCTGTGTTAAGTTGTAATTAGTCGTTTCTTTAGGTTTTCAGTTTAAGTTAATTCTTAATCCAGTAAATATTCCGCCTCTTTTTCTGATTCTGGTCAGATTAAATACTCCAATGTTCGTTTGAGTAGTTCAATCGATTATTCGTTTGCCTAAATTAGGTTCGTTGTAATTCATCTTTGTCCGTTATTTTCTCCCTTCTCCATCAGACCATTTACTTAGTCCAGTTTTCTTCTGTCAATTAATAACATATGTTATAAATAGTTTCGTCGATTAATTCATTCTTGTTTGTAGACCAGTAGTTTTCGTCAAATGGTTTGCTGTCGAGTGTTGTATGTACTGATCCTTAGACACTTAGCTTCAGGGCTCATCGTTAGTATGCTTTCTGCTCCTACATCTTTGTTTTAGTGCTATTCATTTAATTTGAGTTTCGAGCTTAAACTGTGGTCTGAGTTTGATGAATTGAATCCTAAGGTTGTCATGTTCAAGGTCTGATATGAATCTATCATTGGTTTAAATTCAGTTTTGGTGTGATAGTGTTGATTAAGAGTTAGTTTCATGTGGTTAATTAGTTAATTGTTAGGTGGATTGGTTATAGATGATGGGTAGTAATCACAGGGGTTTCAGGGGATAATTTGGGACTTAAAAGTTTAAAAATGGTTAGTTTAAGTGTTCTGTCCAGTAAGTACTAATGTAACATTAAACTAATGCATTTGTTTAGTAGTAGTGGGGAACAAAACATAATAGCATGGGGAGGCCTAATGGGAATGTAATTAAAGTATGTACTACCCATAACCATTGAATTAAATAAAGAATAAACAAGGGTTAGTGGGGAACAAGTGAATCAAAAATAGAGCAAAACATATAGGGGTGGGGTTCTAGAGAATATCATGGGCAAAATATGCTTAATTAATGGATTTGAGTGCTCCTAAGAGCTGTAAAAAGAGGCTGTAGTTTGCATATAAATAGGGAGATTTTGGACAGAGTTAAGGGTCTTTTTTTGAGTTTTTGAGAGAGTCTTCCTTTTTGAATCAGTTTTAGAGAGATATAGGAAGAGAGATACACAGAAATAGAGACAGAAAGAAAAAAAAATCAAAAACGATTACAGAATTTCAGAAAAATACACTGTTTCATTAAGTCATTTGGTATTTTCTGAAGTTTTCCTTTAGTATGGAAGCAATTTCTGGTTAGCTGATAATAAAAAGGGCTTAAGTCGAGTTGGGTTTGGGGTCTGCTGATTCACTAAGATTGAAATTAGGGTCTGACTATCGTATCACATCCCTTGGTTTCGAAATTAGTCTGCTGGTTCATTTTCTGGTGTTGAATACTACTACTGCTGTTGGTTACTGCTGATACCTCATTTTTCTGCTTCCTTCTTTCATTTCCAGGTGCACACTTGAACTCAAATTAATGTAGCTTTGAGATAAACATGAAATGAAAGTACTCAGACATTTGTTTACTGGATGATGCATGTTTGGACGACTATACATCTGTAGTTAAGTAGATATTAATGATATGTAACTGTGTAGTATAGTCTAATTGGATTTATATTCACATGAAACTCGGACTGTGTAATTTGTACCTAATTGGACTGTTTTGGACTGTTAATTTGTGGTTATCCAGTTGTAGCCTTAGTATAGCTTAGAACTTGCTTTAGTTTAACGGTTTTGTTTTAAAAATAAAAAAAACAAAAATAGTTTGGGTGTTGCAATTGATTTTGAGATCAGCGTATGATATCCACATTAATTTTAATTTCAAGCTGAAGAGACGTCTCAAACAACTTTGTATTGCAGTAGCTAAGATCAGTAGATTAGTTACTCATATCAACATCTGCG
The DNA here is from genome assembly GCF_000393655.2 of Nicotiana sylvestris. Lineage (NCBI taxonomy): Eukaryota > Viridiplantae > Streptophyta > Magnoliopsida > Solanales > Solanaceae > Nicotiana > Nicotiana sylvestris. The sequence goes on from NC_091058.1 coordinate 13,645,980, forward strand.
TTTCATTAAGTAGTTTAGTTTAGCTGTATGATGATTAGATGTGAATAAAGTGTGAAGTTAGGCTATTAACCTGTTCGTGTTAGTGTAAGTAAAATCTCGTAATTAAGTTGCTTAGCCTGCTCATCTGAGGTTTATATTCATGACTATTTTTGTTAAAATTCAATTCACGTTTCCCAGTTTGTTTTGCCTTTAGTAATATCCAGAAGTTCACTAGTAGGTAAATAGATAAGAAAAATCTGAATTTTAGAATATAAATCCAATCCAGTCGGTTTAGACGTCTAGCTGTTTTGAATTTTATTGAGATGAGCATATGAGTATGTCAAGTGTTGATTTGAATAAATGTGAAATAGCTCCATCATTTGCAAGTTAATAAGCCTGAATGTCAAGGTTGGGCCTGAATGAAGTCTGTCCAGTTCGGTTTTTCTAATTTCGGTTCGGTTATTTCGGCTCGGTTTTCGGTTTGAATATTATCATATCGGACTCCTTCTATGTAATAATACGACCGGTGAATTTGTTGATTTTTCTCAAAACTTCGAAATTGTTGGAAATATTGTGTTTATAGAAAAAAATAGATTAAACTTTGCACACTATTATGGATTATAAAATTCAAACATAGTGTAAATTACAACTCTGTGTGAAATTCTCCCGGTATCTATCACATATGCTATGGAAGTTTTAATAGAGGGAAAGTCTTTAAGATTGATTCTTTGATAGATTAGACCTAATAGTATTAATTTATTACCTATGGGCTTAGCCTATATATAACTTAAATAACATATATACTAATAATTCGGTTTTTCGGTTAACCGAATTAAAAAACTTAATAACCGAAAACCGAACCGAAAAACTGAAATTTTAAAATTTTAAACCGAAACCGACCGAACAAACCGAATAACCGAAACCGAAATAAAAAAAATTCAGTTCGGTTGGTTTTTTCGGTTCCGACCGAAATATGCCCACCCCTACATATGAGTATGTCAAGTGTCGATTTGAATAAATGTGAAATAGCTCCATCATTTGCAAGTTAATAAGCCTGAATGTCAAGGTTGAGCCTGAATGAAGTGTGTCCGAAGCCCAACTTGAGTTTTGACTGTGTCTTATTCTTACTGGGCTGAGCTTGAAGCCCAAAGAAATTACTGAAATTTTGAATAAAAGTCAAGGACATAAGTATATTAGTTCTTGAACAATACTAATTAATTAGGGCTTTTTCTTTTATTATTAGAGACAAACTAAGTAGAAAATTGTAGTTTGCTTTAGGTTGGCCTTTAAATAATAAATAAGGTGAGCCCTGCTAAACAAAATGCATAAATTGCGGGGTCCTCTTAAATGTCTATAATAAAATACTTAAAATTCGAGATGGGCCGTTTAGCGAATTTCACAACCCTCCCCAAAGATAATAACGCATTAGTCACTTTAGGCGCGCTTTTAATAATTTACCTTCTTAAACTCGGGTGCGCATTTCATGTGACCCAAATCAAATCCCAAAAACGTTGAATAAAAATGTGTTCAGGATTGCGGGTGCATTTCATGTGACGCAATCCAAAGACACGTTTTAAACGACGTTCAACTTTCTCTAAAAATAATTGAATAAAAGCGGTTGAAAGCTAAAATTGGCACATAGGTTCAACATGTATTAAAATCAGATAAATAAGCTGAATATGACAGTTGAGAAACCGTGCTAGAACCACGGAATCCGGAAATGCCTAACACCTTCTCCTGGGTTAACAGAATTCCTTACTCAGATTTCTGGTTCGCGGACTGTTAAACAGAGTCATATTTTCCTCGATTCGGGATTCAATCGGTGACTTGGGACACCATAAATCTCCCAAGTGGCGACTCTGAATTTCTTAAAATAAATCCCGTTTCGATTGTCCTTTAATTGGAAAAACTCCCTTATACACTTTTTCGGGGTGTAGGTGAAAAATGAGGTGTGACAGCTCAGGCGACTGTGCTGGGGAGCGAACCCAGAATCTCTGGTTCAGGGTTCAGAATTCGAGCTTATAATAATTGTTATATCTGGCTTTGTTTATTATTTGATTTTATTACATGTTTGGGCGTAATATGCTAAATGTTGCTTTTTACCGCTTTGATATTATCTGAACTGTATATATAAACTGTTGCGAAATCCCTCTTCTCTCTGAGTCTTCTAAATCATGAAGAAGTGTGCACTTCGTGTGACTTCTTTTCTGTTAGAGTCATATACCAAATTTAGAACGAGGTTCGGACAAGTTGCAAAGCCGGCGAAGCTTCTGTATTCCCGGTACGCTGCCCCCCTCGACTCGAGCTGTCCGCTCGGGTAAGCCAGGTTTAGAACAAACACCCAGGTTCTGAACCTAGAATAACTCAACTTCATGCCGGATCCCTAGTAGGAACGCTTATTTGCATCATGTGCATTTGACTTAGGGGACTCAACACAGGGGTTGGGTCCGTCTAGGACAAGCAACCTGAAATGAAAAAGACTATCCTGATGCATCCAACTTGTTTTTTGTGCATTTATTTGTTCGGACTTGCATGCTGACCGGCTTCTGAATCTCGGGAATATCAGAAATTTGAAGGAAAAAAAGGGAGAGAGAGGAAATAGCAGTGTAGAGAGTTAATTACCTATTTTTAGAATAAAACCAATGCCCAAATACTGTCGAAACTCTGCCGGAATTTTGAGAAAATAAAAAGGAAATATTTTATGTTTTTAAAATTGTTTGTTTTACTCAAAAAGCAAAAATGCTTGAAAAAGAGTCCTTTATTTTAGTTTGTTTTGTTTTCAAAAACGGAGAAGAAAAATAGTTTGTTTGTTTGTTATAAAAGGAACAAAGGAAAAAGAATCTTGTTTTCAAAAATAGCTAGTTTCTCTGCCCGAACTACGCAGGTTTGATTCTCACCGGATGTGAGATACGTAGGTAACCCTCATCGGGTCCAACCTCCCCTTTTGCAAAAATAGCCAATAATGTCAAATTTTAATTTTCGTCATAAATAAGTCGGGTGATGCCGTTTTTGTCAAAAATAGCCGAATGTCCCCAAAAGGGACGCCGAAAGGCCGTTTTTCATAAATAACCACCTTTGGTCATTTTTAAGATTTCGATCGGTTAATCCACACAGCCTTAAAATCTTCGTCTCCGAAGTGCTGAAAGGTCGTGTTTGAAAACCGGGTCTTTCATTTTAGTTTGAAAGAAAATAGTAGTTTTGTTTTGAATCAAATAAATTTAACTTTTTCTTAATCGCCTTAATAAATGTGCAGGATGAGCACAAATGTAAATGAATCTTTCACCATACTTAATGAGGTCCCCCTCCAGCTCCACATGTGGTGGAATGATCTGGGAGAAGGCAACAAAGAAATAGTGGCTAGAATCCTGGGAGGTCTTGTCGGTCTACTAAATGTCAAGCCAAAGTCGGATGTCATCGAGTCCTTAATACCATTTTGGGACCCGACCCGCAATGTGTTTCGCTTTGGGGGTTTTGACGACGGATTCTTCCCCCAACTAACGAAGAGATCTTGGCTGGGTTTCAAAGATAAAAATGCTTTATTGATTAGCCCATAAACTGACCTAGGTAAATCCATGAACTCCATTGGATTATTCCTTCTGACTAAGCATATGAACCATGAATTGTCCTAATAAGACAATTCAATCAATCCTTTGTTTTGAAAGAACTCTTCAAGGACAAAGCGATCCCTTTCCGTCATACTTCATATAAATAAATCTAAAACGGACTTCTCATATCTCTGAATACATGAATTAATCTCTGGTTCGTTCCGCCATCCAGACCAGTGAATTATTAAGATTCCTTTTTCAATAGAATCTCGGTCGGCTGTTAACCGATTAGTCGTAGGTTCGGCATCATCCTATTTCGAGGACTCACAAAAATACCCCGGGCAAAAAAAAAATAATCAAAAGGTCGTTTTATTCAAAACCCCAATTGTGACATCCCTAGACCTTTTTATTTTGGGATTTTCTAGAGTTTGAAAACGAGAATGGAATCCGATATATAAATCAGTTAATAAAAGAATTGAAAAAGCTTTTACTGTGTCACTTAAGTTATATAGGAATTCCTGAGCCCAAGAGTTAAGAATAACAAGTTTTTCATTACCCAAAATTGAATACCCGTTTAGAATCTTACGCCCACGTTGGAGGAAGTCGCGGGTTATGCGGGTCTGAATGGAAATCTGAGGGGTCAATATTTGCTGTCACCCAGACCGGTATCTCCGCACAAATTTTTGGATTTGCTAAACATCAACCGCAGTGTTCAGAATGATAATTTCTCGGGAGGATGTTGCACTCTTCAGTTCCTGTATCAGCGTTATGGTAATCCTCGGGGTTTCGAAGAACCAAATCTGGGACTAACCCATGCTGGGAATAGAAGTAAATGGGAAGCAAGATGAACCTTGGCGTTCATAACGACATTCTTGGGAATCATGATTTGTCCACGAGAAGATAAGAAAATAGAGACAGGTCTCATGGGGATGGTTGATGTTGCAATTAAAAGGGCAGATAGCACTATAGTTCCCCTGATTTTGTCAGAAATTTTACCGAGCATTGACTGTTTGCAGGGAGGGAGGACATTTTTTCCAAGGTTGCAATTTATTACTTCAGTTGTGGATCAAGAACATTTGTGCCACCGGGAGGGATACATGAACTATAGGCTGACTGGGTTAAGCTGTATCGAAGAATTTGAAAAGCGGGTAAGGGGTATTGCATTTCCTGAGGGTACCGAAGCTTGGCTCATACGACTGAGGTCATTGACTGCCAATCAAATTGAATGGGCATTTGGGTGGTTGCCTGTTACCGAGATATCAGCAGGAGAGTGTCATATTCTTTTAATAGGTGTTCGGAGTATCCAACCGTATGCTCCCCATCGGGTACTACACCAACTGGGAAGGTTTCAAGTCATCCCCAAAGATGAAGACTTGAGCAAGCACGTCATTGAGTTAAGTCCGAAAGCCACATTCCCGGAAGGTAAAATTCGCAAATTGTGGAACGAATGCCGGTTCCTAGAGCCTAAGACTATGGTCCGAGATCTGGCTAAAGGTGAGATGGACCTGAAATATAATGCGTGGTTTGGGAAAAGGTTCCAGATTCTCCTAAGGCCCGCAAAAGAGCCCATGTCCAACAATTTACTAATGATTCACAAGAGCAATGGGGTTGGTTAGCAAAAGAACAGAGTTACAGGGCAGAAATAGGTAAGCTGAAGCAACAGATTAGAGACCTGGAATTTGAAAATAGTCTGCAAGTTGATGCCGATCAGGGAGAAAAGAACAAATTGGCCCAAGAAAATGAGGCGCTGAAAGCCCAAATCCGACAAATGAGGATAGATGCTAACAACCAACAAAGGAGTCGATCGGATGAGCAGTTAATAAAAGGGTTGAAAAAGGAAATCAGTGAGTGCCAGAATGATTTGAAGAAATCTGAGGGTACCATAGCACAACTCCAGGCACAATGGGCAAAAAGAACAAAAGAGCGCACACAGTAGTTACAACAGGCGGGGAAAGATTATGAAAAGACCATTGCCAGCCTAAAAAGGAAGGTGACCACCCTAGAGAGCAGGGCGGCTAAAGAAGCCAAGGCTTTTGAAACCGAAAGTAAACACTGCTATAATCTAATGGACTTGATGGAAGATGAAATACAACAGTTACAGAAACAACATCTGCATGATTCTTGGGTTTTGAAGGCTAGAGGGGATCAGATAGAACGCCTACTCCTAGAGAAAGACCAAACCAGGGACAAGATTTTGACTATTGCTCATGCTATTACCAGGAAATGTCGGGTGTGTGAAAACATGACCCGCACTACTTTCTTCTCGGCAGTGATGATATTTGTGAAGAAAATCATGTATGAATTGGAACAGCTGGAAAGGGGCCTTACACCTAAGCCCGCAGCAAGGCCGAATGACGCCCCGCGGGCACCCAAATTTAAAACTTTAATGTATTCGTAGTTCGAGTCTTTATTTTCTTTTTCCTTAGAGTCTGTTGTCTGTTAGAGTCTGTTTTTACTTTCGCATCAGAGTCTGTCAGAAGTTCTTGAGTTCGTACTTGGTGTGGTTTCGAGTCTGTTATTTTCCTTTCCGAAAGCGTCTGGGTTGTAATAGAATGTTTATTAATGAAAAATCGAAAATTTCCAAAAAAAAAAATTGTCTCTTTGCTTTTCGCACTTATTTTGATAGAACTACGCACGGTCTGATTCATGCGGGGACATGATACGTAGGCAATCTCTATAGGATTAGACCGCCACTAAAATGAATAAAGGGAAATAAAGAAGGATAGAATAAAAGAAGCTTAAAAGAAGGGGCACAATTATGAGAGGCCGGGATGACGCACACAACCGAAGCAAATGCATGATAGAAAATGGTTAATTGCCTAGGTGCATTGCATCCCAACGTGTAATTACATATGTGTTAAACTCTAAGAACTAACAAGTTGTTATTTTTCAGAAAGTTCAAGCATTTTGGTTAGAGGATACTGACACATTATCATTACCAAACCAGATCAAAGGGACCAATACTAGAAATCATGTCTATCCCGGAGGTCGACACTAGTGTTGAGGTAGAGGAGTTGGACGTCAATAAAATGAAAGAGGAGATGTTCAAGCTTAAGCAACAGATGGCCGAAATGTACCAGGCCTGGTCCCAAGGGCAATCACCACCGTTTTACCCAGCCAACCCGACTTTTACCCCACCATTAGCTCAGTCTCAGGATCATCCCGCCACCAATCCAGGTTTTCCCATTTATCAACACTACCATGGCACTACTTCTCATATGCCGCAAGCTCCACCACCAAAATCGATTCCATGCCCTTCTCCGCCAGTTACCCCTATCTTTGTGGCATCTCCACCAGCTGCACTCCATAGATCCCTGAGTGAACCAGTGTGCCAAGCTCAGGACAACCAGTATTATCCCCCGGAACCCACCTTCAAAGCTCCCGAAACCTACCCCTACGATCCACGTTCTGATCTCCCGAGAGAAGCTGAGAGACCAGCCAAAAATCCCGAACATGAGGAGATGTTCAGAAAAATGAAAAGCATAGAACAATCCTTCAGGGATATGAGAGGGCTAGGAGGTCAGGTAAGCATGGCTTACAAAGACCTGTGTTTATTCCCAAATGTACAACTACCGGCAGGGTTCAAAATGCCCAAATTCGACTTGTACAACGGACACGGTGATCCGGTGGCTCATTTGAGAGGTTTTTTGCAGTAAGATGAGGGGAGCCGGAGGAAAGGATGAATTGCTAATGGCTTACTTCAGTCAGAGTTTGAGCGGAGCAGCATTAGAGTGGTACACCTGGCAAGATCATGGAAGATGGTACACATGAGATGATCTGGCACAAGCATTCGCTTGTCACTTTCAGTATAATCTTGAGATCATTCCAGACCGACTATCTTTGACTAAGCTAGAGAAGAAGCACAGTGAAAGCTTTAGAGAATATGGTTTCCGGTGGAGGGAGCAAGCAGCAAGGGTAGATCCCCCGATGAAAGAGAGCGAGATGGTTGATTACTTTTTGTAGGCTTTGGAGCCAACTTACTTTGGTCATTTGATATCTGCAATTGGCAAGTCTTTTAACGAGGTTATAAAAATGGGAGGCATGGTCGAGAAGGGGCTTAAGTCCAACAAAATCGTGAGTTATTCAGTGATCAAGGCAACCACTCAGGCCATTCAAAGTGGCACTGGGGGTGTACTTGGGAAGAAGAAGAAAGAAGATGTCACGACCATTGAATCAGGTGCCTGGTTCGGATCTAGAGGCCCGTCACCCTACTATAGCCAACCACGACTCTACCACCAAAATTACCCCCACACTTGATATAGCCCTCCACAATATTACTACCCACCACCAGATCCCCATTTTTCCGTCCATCATGCACAAACATATACCCAAACTCCGGCACACGCACAATGGCGTGCGCCGGCTCCACCAAATCCTTACCCAGCTCCACAAAATACATATCCACCCCCAAGAGCCTACAGAAATCCCCCCGGAACGGGTTTCCGACCGAGCCTTCAAGAATGAGAGGTTATAGAAGCAAAAGACTTTCACTCCACTAAGGGAATCATATACCAGTCTTTTCCACAGGTTGAGGCAGTTGGGCATGCTGAATCCAATTGAGCCTAAAATTCCAAATCCTCCTCCTAGAAATCTTGACCACTCGGTGAGTTGTGAGTACTGTTCAGGAGCCCCGGGGCATGATATAGAGAAATGTTGGAAACTGAAAACAGTTGTGCAAGAGCTTATTGATACTCATTGGATCGAGGTTCAGGCCCCAGAAGCACCAAATATCAATCAGAATTCACTCCAGCTCACCATGAGACCCATATGATTGAGTTGATACACAAAGGAGTGGATCCCAAGAAGCCCTCACAGACGGTAATGATGGTCCGTTCCAGTGAAACCAGCTCAAAGGAAAAGGTAACTAATGGGAAATCAATGGTCCAGTTGAAAGGGGTAGATAATAAGCCAGTTGTGGTAGCCGAGAAAGGGTCGTCAAGCATTGTTGCAGTGAAACTCGAGAAAGCTAAAGTGGTAGTACTAGGGGTTGCAAGTGAACCTGTTGTGGTCGTGAAGGGGGCTCGCACAGAGCCTGTTATTATAAAACCAGTAACTCAGCTTCCAGTGATCAACAACAAAGCTGTTCCTTGGAATTATGAACGGGTGACGGTGATTTACAAAGGAAAAGAAATCAAGGAAGAAGTTTGTGAAGCACAAGGTTTGACTCGTTCAGGAAGGTGTTTTACTCCCGAGGAGTTAAGAAGAACTAAGGATGATCCAATGTCGGTAAAGAAAGCTGTAACTAAAGAAGAGGCAGAGGAATTTTTGAGGAAAATGAAAGTGCATGACTATTCTGTTGTAGAGCAGTTGAGGAAAACGCCCGCTCAGATCTCATTGCTCTCATTGCTAATCCATTCAGATGAGCACCGTCGATCATTGATAAAAATCCTGAATGAGGCCCATGTTCCTGACAAGATCTCAGTGAACCATCTGGAAAAGATAGCCAGCAAGATTTTTGAAGTAAACAGAGTCACTTTTTCCGATGATGAATTGCCCATAGAGGGTACTGAGCACAACAAAGCCCTTTACATGAAAGTAAAATGCGAGGATTCCGTGGTTACCCGGGTATTGGTTGACAATGGTTCAAGTGCGAACATCTGTCCACTCTCTACTCTAAGCAAGCTAAAAGTAGAAGATGAGAGGATCTATAAGAACAGTATCTGTGTGCGAGGATTTGACGGCGGAGGCAAAGACTCAGTCGGGGACATAATGTTGGAGCTGACTATAGGTCCAGTAGAATTCACAATGGAATTCCAAGTGCTGGATATAGCTGTTTCCTACAATTTGCTATTAGGACGACCATGGATCCACGCCGCTAAAGCAGTACCATCAACACTCCATCAGATGGTCAAGTTCGAATGGGACAGACAGGAAATAGTTGTGCACGACGAAGATAATTTGTGCGCTCACAACAACACCATTGTGCCATTCATTGAGGTGGAAGATGACAAGGGACCATGGGTCTACCAAGTTTCTGACACAATGTCAGTCGAGAAAGTTCTAGAGGGGAAGTGTATCCCAAATCCGAAGATAACCGCCGCATCAGTCATGGTAGCATATGAAATGCTGAAGAATGGTTTTGTACCAGGAAATGGTTTGGGGTTAGATATGCAAGGCATCATACAGCCCGTGTCTCTTCCTGAAAACTTGGGAACATTTGGTCTGGGATTTAAGCCCACAGCCGCAGACATAAAAAGAGCCAAGAAATTGAAACAGAGGTCATGGGTCCTTCCAAAGCCGGTCCCACGTCTTTCCAGATCATTTGTCAAGTCCGGTACGAGAAGTCGCCCAATGACAACAATTCCTAGTTCTGTGATTGATCCAGACAAGGAGTTAATGGAAAGATTTGAGAAGTTGTTCGACAGTGTGAACATGGTGGAAATTGGAGAAGGTTCTAGAAACGCGGAAGTGCAATTTGTCGGGCTAACAACAAAGCTTAATAATTGGAAGGCTACTCCTCTCCCTACTCGGAAGGAGTCTTGGTAGTTTGCTTTGATTTTCCTTTAAGTTTGTACGGATTATTCTAGGGTTGTAATCCAGATTTCATTTTTTTTAGTCTGTTTGAGTGTGCAAACCTTGTTATCTTTTATCATTCAATAAAATACAATTTCCCTTTCTTCATCATTCCTGATGGTTTTTTTTTGCTTTCTTTTCTATACAGTTCTTTTTATGTTGGTTCTAATGACGTGGTATGCATAAGGAATCCTCAGCCCAGTCTTAAAAATCAATCTGATTCTGAAATGTTAGTTCAAGAAGTAGATTGTGATTACGAATCAGAATACGATGATGAGGATGAAGCCTTCGAAGAAATTAGTAAGGAGTTAATTCACTTAAAAGAAAAACCCAAACCCAACCTGAATGACACAGAAGCCGTCAATTTAGGGGACACAGAAAATGTCCGAGAAACTAAAATAAGTGTCCACCTCGAGCCGAAAATCCGGGAGGAGTTAATCAAAACACTCATCGAGTACAAAGATGTTTTTGCGTGGTCATATGACGACATGCCGGGTTTAAGCACTGATTTAGTGGTCCACAAATTGCCCACTGATCCAGCATTCCCTCCCGTCAAGCAAAAGTTGAGGAAATTCAAAATTGATATGAGTGTGAAGATTAAAGAAGAAGTTACTAAGCAGTTGGAAACAAAGGTTATTTGGGTCACTCGATATCCTGTTTGGTTGGCTAATGTCGTGCATGTACCGAAGAAGGATGGCTAGATCAGAGTATGTGTCGATTACCGCAATCTCAACAAAGCAAGTCCGAAGGATAACTTCCCACTACCCAATATCCACATTTTGATTGATAATTACGCCAAGCGTGAGATTGGATCTTTTGTGGATTGTTATGCCGGGTATCATCAGATCCTAATGGATGAAGAAGATGCGGAAAAGACGACATTCATCAGACCCTAGGGAAGTTATTGCTACCGGGTAATTCCATTTGGTTTGAAGAATGCTGGGGCAACTTATATGAGAGCAATGACTACTGTGTTTCATGATATGATACACAAGGATATTGAGGTATATGTAGATGATGTGATCATAAAATCAAAACATCAGGCCGACTACGTCGAGGATTTGAGGAAATTCTTCCAGAGGCTTCGCAGGTACAACCTCAAGCTTAACCCCGCCAAGTGTGCATTTGGTGTTCTATCCGGAAAACTGTTGGGATTCATAGTCAGCCGGCGAGGCATCGAGTTGGACCCATCAAAGATCAAAGCCATACAAGAATTGCCCCCTCCGAGGAACAAGACTGAAGTGATGAGTCTGTTAGAGAGGTTGAACTATATCAGCAGATTTATTGCTCAGCTCACGACAACTTGTGAGCCTATTTTCAAGTTGTTGAAGAAGGACGCTGCGATCAAGTGGACTGATGAGCGCCAAGAAGCATTCGACGAGATAAAGGGATACTTGTCTAACCCGCCTGTGCTAGTACCACCAGAACCAGGGAGACCGTTGATTCTTTACTTGACTGTCCTGGAAAATTCATTTGGATGTGTACTGGGGTAGCATGATGTCACCGGCAGGAAAGAACAGGCCATCTACTATCTCAGTAAGAAGTTCACAGCATATGAGGTTAAGTACACTCACCTGGAAAGGACATGTTGCGCCCTAACTTGGGTGGCACAGAAATTGAAACATTATTCGTCATCATACACTACTTACCTTATTTCACGCTTGGATCCATTGAAGTATATATTTCAAAAGCCTATGCCGACAGGAAGACTAGCGAAGTGGCAGATTTTGCTCACAGAGTTTGACATAATCTATGTGACTCAGACTGCAATGCAAGCCCAAGCATTGGCCGATCATTTGGCCGAGAACCCGGTCGATGTAGAGTATGAGCCACTAAGGACTTATTTTCCTGATGAAGAGATGATGCATATTGACGAACTAGAACAAGCCGAAAAAGCATGTTGGAAACTTTTCTTCGATGGGGCTGCTAACATGAAAGGAGTGGGGATAGGAGTCGTGCTTATTTTTGAAACAGGGCATTACTATCCTGTTACAGCTCAACTTCATTTCTATTGTACCAACAATATGGCTGAGTATGAAGCATGCATTTTGGGTTTAAGTCTAGCTGCAGACATGGATGTCCAGGAAGTCTTGGTCTTGGGAGACTCGGATCTTCTGGTACACCAAATTCAATGAGAATGGGAAATACGAGATTTGAAGCTCATACCGTACCGACAATGTTTACATGATCTTTGTCAACGGTTTCGATCAGTGGAGTTTAGGCATATTCCAAGGGTCCATAATGAGGTCGCCGATGCTTTGGCTACCTTGGCATCAATGTTGCACCATCCAGACAAAGCTTATGTCGATCCTCTGCATATTCAAGTACGAGATTAGCATGCTTACTGCAACATGATTGAAGAAGAACTTGATGGCGAACCGTGGTTTCATGATATCCATGAGTACATCAGAATGGGGATATATCCAATGCAAGCCACGGGGGATCAGAAGAGAACAATTCGATGGCTGGCAAGTGGATTCTTCTTAAGTGGAGGAGTTTTGTATAAAAGAACACCAGACCTTGGATTGTTAAGATGCATAGATGCTAGACAAGCTACGGCTGTCATGTCTGAAGTACATTCAGGAGTTTGCGGACCACATATGAGCGGGTATGTGCTGGCAAAGAAAATTCTCCGAGCAGGTTATTATTGGCTCACCATGGAGCGAGATTGTATCAGTTTTGTGCGCAAATGTCATCAATGCCAGATACACGAAGATTTGATTCATTCTCCACATCGAAATTGCACACGATGTCGGCAACATGGCCCTTCGTTGCTTGGGGCATATATATTATTGGACCAATTGAGCCAGCAGCATCCAACGGGCATAGATTCATTCTGGTAGTCATTGATTATTTCACCAAGTGGGTTGAGGCCAAAACTTTCAAATCAGTGACCAAGAAAGCAGTGGTCGATTTTGTCCACTCAAATATCATCTGTCGATTCGGCATCCTAAAGGTGATCATCACGGATAATGGTGCTAATCTTAACAGTAAATTGATGGAAGAGGTATGCCAACAATTTAAGATTACACATCGCAATTCTACCCCATATCGTCCCAAGGCGAATGGAGCGGTTGAGGCCGCCAACAAAAACATAAAGAAGATACTTCGGAAAATGGTAGAAAGTTCCAGGCAATGGCATGAAAAATTACCGTTTGCGTTGCTGGGCTATCGCACTACTGTCCGTACTTCGGTAGGTGCGACTCTTTATTTGTTGGTATATGGAACTGAATCAGTGATACCTGTGGAAGTTGAAATCCCGTCCCTTCGGATTGTCGCTGAGGCTGAAATCGATGATAATGAGTGGGTCAAGACCCATTTAGAGCAGTTGAATTTGATTGATAAAAAAAGATTAGCAGCAGTGTGTCATGGCCAGTAGTATCAAAAGAGAATGGCAAGAGCATACAACAAAAAGGTACGTCCCAGGAAGTTTGAAGTGGGCCAGCAGGTGCTGAAACGTATCCTTCCACACCAGGCTGAAGCGAAAGGCAAGTTCGCCCCAAATTGGCAAGGGTCATTCGTTGTGACCAGAGTATTGTCCAATGGTGCTTTATGTTTAACGGATATCGAAGGAAAATGCATAGACATGGATATCAATTCTGATGCAGTAAAAAGATATTATGTATGATTTCTTTGTTATAACTGTTGATTGTTTATATTTGGCATTATTTCAAAGATTGGAATGACGAAGGCAATTTGTTCTGCTATCTAAACACTTCACCCTTTGTTCCCCCTTTTTGAGCCTTATTTATTTATTTATTTCATACCCCTCTTTTGGAATCAATAACGAGAAAGAAAGAAAAAGAAAGGAAAGAAAAAGAAAAGAGAAAAGAAGTGAAAAGTATAACAACAAGGAAATTCACGTGTGAACTACGTTTGACCTGATTCCTGTTAAAGGATACGTAGGCAGTCTCACGGCTCGGTCATAGTAAAATAAAATATCAAAAGATCCCCAAGCAAGAAACTAGGGAAGAAATTATACTTGTAATAAGAAATGTGATTCCAAGAGTTGTAATTTTAAACCCATGTCAAAATTGCTTTGAGCCTTTGATATCCTTTCTTTCTAAACCCATCCAAAAGCCCACATTACGGTCCAAAGAAAGACCTTCCGATCAGTCTTCGAGAGATGCCAGGTCGAGTAATGTACAGAGAATTCATATCAGGGGCAACACTCTAGTTTAAGTAAGAAACATAAAAAATGAGAGAGTCTTATTGGTGAAAACTCTCATGGGCACCATGAGGCGACGAAAGCTGAGAGAAAATAAAAATGAGAGAGTCTTATTGGTGAAAATCTTCACGGACACCATCAGGCGACAAGTAATTGAGGAATCAGAAATGAGAGAGGTTTGTCGGTGAAAACCCTTCAGGGCACTACAATTCGAACGAGGTCCGTAAGTTGGCGGAAAGTAGAATTGGGTTGTGGAAATCTGGGAGAACAAAGTAAAAGAATTGGAAAGGAGATTGGTTAAATAGACTGGGCTGATTAATCCAAATGCATACCATGATCCTTGGTGCCGGTGATTCCGCTTAGATAAGTCCCTTTTCCTGTCTCCAACAGTCATCCAAATTTGGATTATTTTCTTTATTCTTAAAGTCCTTGCCTTTCATTGCTGTTAACTTTACTTCTCTAAAGCTATACCAAGTTTAGCCTTGTAAGAAGGAATTTCAAAGCTTACTACCAGTTTCGGAATTGCACAAAGCGAAATGCAACTAGAACATGCCAAAGATGATATGATGAAAAATAGGACTTATGGTGTAAGCAAAAGTTAAAACTGTGGAATGGTTCAGTAATGTCGTGGGAGATGTACGGTTTCAGGCAGAAAGGTTAGGAGGGGAGAATAGCAGTTAAGGATCTTGCAGTTAAGGATCAGTCAGAAGGTCAAAACAATCTTTTTGATCAGATCAAGGTAGTTGGACGAAGCAAAGAATGGCAAAGAGAAAACCACCTCCAGCAGGAATGCCACGATAAACCACCACGTTTTAAACTGACGAAATTTTCTTTGATTTGAAACAGGGGCAAAAATGGCATTTGTTTCGGGAGATCATCCGTAGGAAGAGTAAGTACTAGGCAGAATTGATCGCAGAAATTCTCAGTACCCTCCTGGAAAATAAGAACTTAGTTTAAAAGTCAAAATAATCATGAGTAGCGGAATTTGGCATGAGTGCACCCTAGAAGATTATAAGTAGAACTTTGAAGTTTGTATGTTTGAGATACACTTTGGACATTACCCCATGAGAACAAAGATTCTGACTTCTCTTCTTTCCCAGATTAATAATTATGATTTTCTGTTTTCTCAACATTTTCCCCAAGAAGAAACGCCATCTTTTTCCGCCTTTTCCAAATTTAGTCGGAAATTTTCAGGACCCTCCTGTAAAACGGGACCTAGTTTAAAAAAAATCAAAACAATCATAAGTAGCATGAATATACCCCAGGGAATATAAGTTGGTTTCAAAGTTTGCATGTCTAAGATAGGATGTAATTAGGAGTTTTCAGGACCCTCCTGGATAATGGGATAACTTTAAGACCCTCTTAGATAACAAGATTTAGCGGAAGTCACACCTTTAGAAGATATAACTTAGATTTAAAATTGTCTTTTAGGTAAGAATTGTCAGGACCCCCCTGGATAATGGGACCTAGCTTTCGAATTCTTGGTAATATTTGGTAATATGATTCATCTTAACACTCACGTATGTGCCCAACCTCCAAACTGGGGCATAAAGTTTTCTTTGTTTTATCTGTTTCATTGAAGTCAGGAGCCCGCCTGGAGAGTAGGGAATACATTTCAAGTCAGCAGTCAGGAGACCGCCTGGAGAGCAGGGAATACATTTCAAGTCAGCAGTCAGGAGCCCGCCTGGAGAGCAGGGAATACATTTCAAGTTAGCAGTCAGGAGCCCGCCTGGAGAGCAGGGAATATATTCAAGTTCAGCAGTCAGGAGCCCGCCTGAAGAACAAGGGAGTACAATTCAAGTTTTAGTTCTTATTGATATTTGGTAATGTGTTGCGTTTTACACTTACATATGTTCCCAGATACCTAAATTGGGGCAGAAAAATTTCCGTTTGTTTTCGTCTATTTTGGTTGAATTCAGGAGCCCGACTGAAGAGCAGGGAATACATTTCAAGTTAGCAGTCAGGAGCCCGCCCGGAGAACAAGGAATACATTTCAAGTCTAGCAATCAGGTACCCGCTTGGAAAACAGGGAGAAGCAGTTCAAGTTTAGCAGTCAGGAGCCCACCTGGAGAGCAGAGGAATACATTTCAGTCTTTACATTTCAAGTTTTGAAGTTGGGAGCCCGCCCATATAACAAAGGAATACATTGAAGTTTGAAGTCAGTAAAGCGAAGGGTTACAACAAAAATCCCCAGTATAAACTCAAGTGCAGAAGTCAAAAGAGAGGCAACAATAGTCAAAGGAAGATAATTCGTGTGTCGAAGGAGAAACAATTCGAATTTCACAAGAAAGAAAGAAACATCAGAGGAAACACAAGCCAACAAGAAAGCAAGACAACAAGAGCAAGTTTGAAGATCTAGATAAGATTTTGTAAATCCTAGTTTAGTCTAGCTTCTTGTTTTCTTTTAGCATGGTGTAATAAGGAAGTCAGTAAGCAGGTAGCAGCAACAACAATAGCAGTAACAACAAAACCACAGCTTCATGGTAGTCCCAGCTACCGAAACTTCCCAAACTACATTGACCTGATTCCCTTTTAGCCAGGGATATATAGGAAACCTTTGAAGCAGAGGTTCAGTCAAATCTTTTAAAAAAAAATGCTTCACACGGAGTAGCCGAATGAACAAAAATTGCTCGTATCCGCTCACTTTATCTTTGCACGAAAACTCTTCGTGTTTCCGGACAAAGAGGGGCAGCTGTGAGCACGTGATTTTTGCCTTATGAGAACTACGCCCAGACATTCAAAATAAAACAATTTTCCTTTGTGTGCAATTTTGAGAATTTTCGTGGCATTTTTGGTTAATTATTTGTATTTGTCTGTGCGTGTTTATTTTGTTTTAATTAATGAAAAATACAAAAATTACATGTTTCATGTGCATTTAGGATCTAATTTTTACAGATAGGATTAATTAAGTAACTCGTTTTACGAAAATGAAAAAATCATAAAAAATAATGTACTTTGCATTTTTTAGCATTTGATGTCGAATTGTGTGATTTTATTATTAATTGGTATTTAATTATATGTGATAAATGTTATTAGAAGATAATTAGTATTTTTAATTTGGGTTTGTAATTTAATCTAAAATTTTAGTTAGGAAATAAAATAAAATAAAAAAGAGAAACAAATAAGAAATATGGGAAGTGAAATTCGGACCAGGCCCATGCCAAAATGACCAAATCCAGCCCAAAATAACTCCATACCCGGCCCAAGTCGTCAAAATCTCACAGACATGCAAAACGACGTAGTATGATGATGGAACTACGTCGTTTCAACGTCAATCGATCCCAGCCGTCTAGCTAGCCCTCATCCAACAGACACAACTCAGTACCCATATCCAAAAGCCAACCCGACCCGTTTACCAGAGATTGATCCGGTCTCAAAAGTGTCTAAACGACACCGTTTCATTAAGTGAGTTGATCCGAGCCGTTGATCTTAATTGATCCAACGGCTAGGATTCAACCTCTTGCCCAGCATATAAATGATCCAAACGAACCCCACCCCCTTTAGAGCCCCTACCCCACTCTCGTCTCTAGAAACTCAGAGACAGCCCTGTCTCTCACCACCTTGCACCGCCGCCCTCCGCCCACCGGAAATCGCCTCACGGCGGTTCCGGTGGCCCAAATCGTCTCAAAGTTACACCCTAGCCTCCCTTCCACCTCCTCATTCCAATTCCACACTCCATTAACCTCGAATCATCCTATAACCTCTCGAATCTTCGATAGAAGATCCCCGTCCCAAACCCTAGCTTGTCCGCTTAACCCCAAAATCACACCCAATAATCCCCTTGACCTCCTCGTCGCTAATCCCTAACCAAATTGGCTCGAATCCGAGTAAAACTCGTCGAATGGCGGATCTAGGGTTCAACGGTTCGAGACTGTTTCAAAGCTGTCTGGGTTGAATGGGTTCTAGTTAGTATTATAAGCCTATTTCTGACGAAATAATGCTAACTGGAACTCAAGTTCGAAAGGGCATGTTGGTGGGATCCGAGAAAAGAACAGTAAGTTCTTCTTAGCTTCTTCTTTTCCTTTTTCTATATGTTTATTTGTATGTGTTAAGTTGTAATTAGTCGCTTCTTTAGGTTTTTAGTTTAAGTTAATTTTTAATCCAGTAAATATTCCGCCTCTTTTTCTGATTCTGGTCAGATTAAATACTCCAATGTTCGTTTGAGTAGTTCAATCGATTATTCGTTTACCTAAATTAGGTTCGTTGTAATTCGTCTTTGTCCGTTATTTTCTCCCTTCTCCATCAGACCATTTACTTAGTCCAGTTTTCTTCTGTCAATTAATAACATATGTTATAAATAATTTCGTCGATTAATTCATTCTTGTTTATAGACCAGTAGTTTTCGTCAAATGGTTTGATGTCGAGTGTTGTATGTACTGATCCTTAGACACTTAGCTTCTGGGCTTATCGTTAGTATGCTTTCTGCTCCTACATCTTTGTTTTAATGCTATTCATTTAATTTGAGTTTCGAGCTTAAACTGTGGTCTGAGTTTGATGAATTGAATCCTAAGGTTGTCATGTTCAGGGTCTGATATGAATCTATCATTGGTTTAAGTTCAGTTTTGGTGTGATAGTGTTGATTAGGAGTTAGTTTCATGTGGTTAATTAGTTAATTGTTAGGTGGATTGGTTATAGATGATGGGTAGTAATCACAGGGGTTTCAGGGGATAATTTGGGACTTAAAAGTTTAAAAATGGTTAGTTTAAGTGTTCTGTTCAGTAAGTACTAATGTAACATTAAACTAATGCATTTGTTTAGTAGTAGTGGGGAACAAAATATAATAGCATGGGGAGGTCTAATGGGAATGTAATTAAAGTATGTAATACCCATAACCATTGAATTAAATAAAGAAAAGACAAGGGTTAGTGGGGAACAAGTGAATCAAAAATAGAGCAAAACATATAGGGGTGGGGTTCTAGAGAATATCATGGGCAAAATATGCTTAATTAATGGGTCTGAGTGCTCCTAAGAGCTGTAAAAAGGGGTTGTAGTTTGCATATAAATAGGGGGATTTTGGACAGAGTTAAGGGTCTTTTTTGAGTCTTTGAGAGAGTCTTCCTTTTTGAATCAGTTTTAGAGAGATATAGAAAGAGAGATACACAGAAATAGAGACACAAAGAAAAAAAATCAAAAATGATTGCAAAATTTCAGAAAAATACACTGTTTCATTGAGTCATTTGGTATTTTCTGAAGTTTTCCTTTAGTATGGAAGCAATTTCTGGTTAGCTGATAATAAAAAGGGTTTAAGTCGAGTCGGGTTTGGGGTCTGCTGATTCACTAAGATTGAAATTAGGGTCTGACTATCGTATCACATCCCTTGGTTTCGAAATTAGTTTGCTGGTTTATTTTCTGGTGTTGAATACTACTGCTGCTGTTGGTTACTGCTGATACCTCATTTTTCTGCTTCCTTCTTTCATTTCCAGGTGCACACTTGAACTCAAATTGATGTAGCTTTGAGATGAACATGAAATGAAAGTACTCAGACATTTGTTTACTGGATGATGCATGTTTGGACGACTATACATCTGTAGTTAAGTAGATATTAATGATATGTAACTGTGTAGTGTAGTCTAATTGGATTTATATTCACATGAAACTCGGACTGCGTAATTTGTACCTAATTGGACTGTTTGGGACTGTTAATTTGTGGTTATCCAGTTGTAGCCTTAGTATAGCTTAGAACTTGCTTTAGTTTAACGGTTTTGTTTTAAAAATAAAAAAAAAAACAAAAATAGTTTGGGTGTTGCAATTGATTTTGAGATCAGCGTATGATATCCACATTAATTTTAATTTCAAGCTGAAGAGACGTCTCAAACAACTTTGTATTGTAGTAGCTAAGATCAGTAGATTAGTTACTCATATCAACATCTGCGTTTCATTAAGTAGTTTAGTTTAGCTGTATGATGATTAGATGTGAATAAAGTGTGAAGTTAGGCTATTAACCTGTTCGTGTTAGTGTAAGTAAAATCTCGTAATTAAGTTGCTTAGCCTGCTCATCTGAGGTTTATATTCATGACTATTTTTGTTAAAATTCAATTCACGTTTCCCAGTTTGTTTTGCCTTTAGTAATATCCAGAAGTTCACTAGTAGGTAAATAGATAAGAAAAATCTGAATTTTAGAATATAAATCCAATCCAGTCGGTTTAGACGTCTAGCTGTTTTGAATTTTATTGAGATGAGCATATGAGTATGTCAAGTGTCGATTTGAATAAATGTGAAATAGCTGCATCATTTGCAAGTTAATAGGCCTGAATGTCAAGGTTGAGCCTGAATGAAGTCTGTCCGAAGCCCAACTTGAGTTTTGACTGTGTCATATTCTTACTGGGCTGAGCTTGAAGCCCAAGGGAATTACTGAAATTTTGAATAAAAGTCAAGGACGTAAGTATATTAGTTCTTGAACAATACTAATTAATTAGGGATTTTTCTTTTATTATTAGAGACAAACTAAGTAGAAAATTGTAGTTTGCTTTAGGTTGGCCTTTAAATAATAAATAAGGCGAGCCCTGCTAAACAAAATGCATAAATTGTGGGGTCCTCTTAAATGTTTATAATAAAATACTTAGAATTCGAGATGGGCCGTTTAGCGAATTTCACAGCCCTCCCCAAAAGATAATAATGCATTAATCACTTTAGGCGCGCTTTTAATAATTTACCTTCTTAAATTCGGGTGCGCATTTCATGTGACCCAAATCAAATCCCAAAAACGTTGAATAAAAATGTGTTCAGGATTGCGGGTGCATTTCATGTGACACGATCCAAAGACACGTTTTAAACGACGTTCAACTTTCTCTAAAAATAATTGAATAAAAGCGGTTAAAAGCTAAAATTGGCACATAGGTTCAATATGTATTAAAATCAGATAAATAAGCTGAATATGACAGTTGAGCGACCGTGCTAGAACCACGGAATCCGGGAATGCCTAACACCTTCTCCCGGGTTAACAGAATTCCTTACTCGGATTTCTGGTTCGCGGACTGTTAAATAGAGTCATATTTTCCTCGATTCGGGATTCAATCGGTGACTTGGGACACCATAAATCTCCCAAGTGGCAACTCTGAATTTCTTAAAATAAATCTCGTTTCGATTGTCCTTTAATTGGAAAAACTCCCTTATACACTTTTTCGGGGTGTAGGTGAAAAAGGAGGTGTGACATCGTGGCCTGAGATACTTGGGTCTGCATACAAGGTGCAGGAGGTAACGCGAGTACACCAAATCAGTAAGTAACAAGTCCAAACTATGGACTGATAGGTAGTGACGAACGTAACCTCAACAGGTAATAGGAATAAATTATGCAGGAAAAGTAGGCATGCTATCAGTCCAAGAATACAGCTCAAGCAGTAAAATAAATACAGATTTGAACAATGTGAGATATAAAGCTCAGCTAACTCTACATGTCAATGCACAAAATGTATAAAATGCACCATGTGCTCCAACTCTCAAGTGCTCAGCCACTCGGTACTGCATATGCCATTCGGTCCAGGGAAATCCATCGTGGAACATATACAACACTGACTGCAAGTCAACCAGTATTGAGAACAAGGGTAATCCAACCCTGAGGAGAAATCCATTTCCAAGTGTATATATATATATACACACACACACTCAACCACTCGGTACCGTATATGGCCATCCGGCCTAGGGAAATCCATTTTGGAACATACTCTTTGCTGACTATAAGTCACTCGGTACTGAGGAAAGGGGTAATGCAACCCTGTGGAGAAATTCATCTCCAGATTTTAATACTTCGGACAAATCCATGTTCAGGGAAATCCATCCCTCAAAATATCATCTACGCTCACTAGGGGTGTGTTACAGACTCCGGAAGGGATCCTACAGCCCAAGCGTTATCATAATCATCAACATAACTACGGCGGCGTGCAACTCGATCCCATAACTGCCACTCATAATCAGGCTCTCGGCCTCACTCAGTTACCAGTCTCCAGTCTCACACACACGGTCTCACAATGCCATGAAAGTAGCCCGAAATTATGATATGATGTACAACAACAACAACAACAACAACAACCTAGTGTAATCCCACAAGTGGGGAAAAATAAAGAATTGTCTGAGCCCAAATAATAATAACTGAGACATGATATGATATGCATGAATAAGACTGAGTACAGAATATCAATGAATCTAATGAAATGACATCAAGAAACAATCACTCGGGTCTCAACAGTATCGGCGTGAAGCCCTAACAGGATATCTAGTATGATTTACATCACATTTTCTTAATCACATGATAGAAACATGGATATCACCAAGAAAGAGTCACTAAGTGGTGCCATGGAATGAACCAGGCCACAATTCTCATGGTGCACACCCGCACGCCCGTCACTTGGCATTTGCATCACCTCAGTACTAATAACATAACACATAGTTCCGGGTTTCGAACCCTCAAAACCAAGTTTGGAAGCTTTACTTACCTCAATCAAGCCAAAAATCCTACTCTGCGATGCCCTTGCCTCTCGAACTAGCCTCCAAACGTCCCAAATCTAACCAAAAGCAATACGATGCAATCAATATAGGCCAAGGAACCAATTCCACATGAAAAACTATCAATTTAAACTAAATTTCCGAAATTCACCCAAACCCGGCCCCCGGGCCCACGTATCGAAATTCGACAAAAATTATAAAATTAGAAAGCTCTTTCACTCACGATTCCATCATACAAGATTTATCAAAATCCGACTCTATTTGACTCCTCTAAACCTCAATCAAACCCTCCAAAAATGCCAAGCCCTTAACCCTCATTTTTACCCTTAATCATCACTAATTACATGATTAAACAACGGAAAAACATCACATACACGAATATTAGGGCTAAAACCACTTACCTTACTGATAAACCCTAAATTCCTCCTCAAAATCGCTCTCAAAAGCTCTAACGCCGACTACAAATGGTGGAAAAATGACCCAAAATTCGCAAAGTCCACCTTTTATACATTCTGCCCAAAACTTCTGCTTCTGCGGTCCTCATGTCACTCTTGTGACGCTGCACCTGCGGAAAACCCATTCCAGGTGCAGTTTCCACTTATTCCCTTAGAAGTTGCTTATGCGGTCCAAACATCGCACCTGCGGTCACGCAAGTGTGCTCCACTATTCGCACTTGCGGCTCTTGCTTCAGCTTTCCAAATTCCGCATTTGCGGTTCACCTTCTGCATCTGCGACCATCGCACCTGCAGTTCCCACTCCGCAGGTGCGGAAACATCAGGAGTAGCAGCTTCAGCTACCTTACTCCAGTTCCCAACTCTCCGTTAATCATCCGAATTCATCCTGAAGCCCTTGGGACCTCAACCAAAAATATCAACAAGTCACATATCAACATACGAACTCAATCGACCTTCAGAACACTAAAAATAACATCAAAATACCAAATTACCCTTGGATTTAAGCCTAAGAACTTCTAAACTTCCAAATTTCGTATACGATGCTGAAACCTACCAAACCTCGTCCGAATGACCTCAAATTTTGCACACACATCACAAAATGATACTATAAACTTCCAAAATTCCATTCCTACCCTGATATAAAAAAAATTCAATGCCGACCAAAATTGCCAAATTTTCAACTTTTGCCAATTCATGCCTAATTCTACCAGAGACCTCCAAATCATATTTCGGATGCGCTCCTAAGTCCAAAATCACCTAATGGAGCTAACAGAACCATCAAAATTCAAATTTGAGGTCGAATACTAAGAAGTTAAAACTTGGTCAAAACTTTCAAATTTAAAGCTTTTAGCTGAGACCATTTTCTCAAATCAATCCGGATAACCTGAAAAACAAAACCGACGATTCACATAAGTCACAAATACATCATACGGAGTTACTCATGCTCTCAAACAACCGAGAGAAGTGCAATTGCTCAAAACGACCGGTCGGGTCGTTACTTCCTCCCCCACTTAACAATACGTTCGTCCTCGAACATGCCCAGAGTAGTTCCAAAAGCCATCAAATCGTTGTATAATCTCACTATGCACATTCCCAGGGGTGATCCCACGTCACCCTATCCCATATAGGTCTGATAACATAACATGACTGAAATTTCTTAATCCAACCTAGCCCATAAGTTTTAGAAATCAATTTCCAACATCCATAACTTTCTATCAGATCAGAACCTCGCATCTACACACTGCATAAGTCTGAACAAGCTGAATCGAGCCATGGTCATAACCCAAGTTAAAATCATATGATATACCACATCATCCAAACACTCATAGCGATAATTTCTAATCATAGAAACTGCTCAAACAACCCAATGCCGGTAATACACCTCTTGACAAACAAAGCCTCGTTCTAACACTTTTAGATACTGCCAATGATGATAGAAACACGCATAAACTCATAACCATTCATGAGAGCCACAAGTCATGGAGCTCCCTCTTATCCGACAGGAACTATAGCAGATTTCTAAGTCGACTTCCGATATTATCCTTCCAACCATGTTGTAACCAATTCTGATAGTTTTCACTCTAGGACAAATGACCTCATTTCATCCAACACGACCACTCTGATGACATGACACATAAATATAATCCAAAGCCATAACATGTGCAATTCGTGCACCCAATAGCAATTTCCCAAATGTACTTGTGAGCACGTGATTTTTGCCTCATACGAATTACTCCAAAATAATTCCCAAAATTAGGTCTTTTCTTTAATTATGTGTTATTTTTAGGAAATGTTGTGCGATTTTCCTGTTTATTTGCATAGATTTGTGTGCATGTTTAATTTTATTAATGCATTGTAAAAAATAAAAAAATATATATAGCACTTGCATTTAGGATTGGATTTTATATTTTTGGAATTAATTAATAATGAGGTGTTTTACAAAAATGAAAATTCCAAAAAATAATAATAACATATTTTTGTAATTTTAGTTAAAATTGTGTGATTTTCTTTTAATTTGTCATTTAATTATTTGTGATAATTATTAGTTAGAGTTAATTAGTATGTTTAAGTTAATTTGGTGTTTTATAATTTAATTTAAGATTTTTGAGCTTTAATTTTTGAGAGGAATAGAAAAGAAAAGGAGTTAATAAAAGAGGAAATCAAATTTGGGCCAGAAAATGCTCAAGCCCAAACAACATCCGTCCAAACCCACGCCAAACCAGCCCAGACCCGTCTACCATACCTGGTCCACCCCCACCAGAACCAAACGACGTCGTTTGGACACGTTTCAATCTGGACCGTTGATCTCAGCCGATCAAACGGTCCCAAAGCTTTGGCCAAACCAGACCTCGACCCGCTTACCCCGAACCACACCCGTCCCAGCACTACCCCAAAACGACACCATCTCCAGGTGATGAACTAATCCAGGCCATTGATCGTGCCTGATCCAACGGCCAGGATTAGACCATCTCTTCCGTATATAAACTTAACCCCATCTCCTCACACCCCCCAAGCCATACCCTGTTCATCATCGTCTCAGAGATGAAGCCCTTCCCCCAAACCCTAGCCGCCATGGCATTCCTTCGCCTGAAACCCGGCGGCAACGACGCCGCCGACCACCAAAATAATACCCCTGAAACTCCTAACCACCCCCAATCCAAATCCAGTACCCGTTTGTTTCGAATCATCCTCAAACTTCTCGAATATTCATTTGAAGATTCGAGCAAAGCCTGAACCTACCCCAATACGCCTTAAACTTACACCAAGGCACCCCCTGACCACCCTCGTTATGGATCTGTTGGTTGTTTGCCTCAAATCAACCTCCAATTTCTCGAATATTCAATCAAAGATTTGAGCAGGACCTAGATCTACCCCAACTAGTCCCAAACTCATACCAGACATGTCCCTTACCTACCTCGTCACCAAACCACCGTGGGTTTGGTTCGAATCTGACCAGAACTGTTCGAACCCCAAATCAAACCCCAAGAACCCTAGAAATCCAGAGGGTGAAATCTGTCCCAACTAAAGGAGGGTTTGGGGTCTAACCGACTTTAGTCGAAGTGTTCTCAGTTGAGAACACTCGATTAAGGTCAGTTCAACCTCAAAAAGTTCGAGTTTGAGTTAGATTCAGGGTTGTCCATGTCCCGAGTTCTAGAGGTATTTTCCATTTCTTATTTGTCCCAGTTTGTGTTTGTTTATTTTATTTATCTGTTTAGTTTAGTTTTTTTTGGTTTTTCAATTTCTTTTGTCGATTGTCCAGTTCCTCTCCCTCAGACCTTTTATTTGGTCGAATTTGTTTCTGTTCGTTGTTAATTATAGGCTGTGTAGTCGATTTGAATAAATTCGTCGATTAGTTTAGCTTTATTATAAATCCTTGTTCTTGTCATTGCTACTTGAATGACCTGATTATCTATTTCTGAGTAATTGTTGTCAATTGTTGTAGGCAATCGTTTAATCAGTTATCATCGATTAAGTCTAGTTTTTATCAGTAGTTTCGTAAAATGATTTAAGGTCGAATGTTGTGTGTGCTTGACCGTTAGGCAGCATATAGGCCAATATTTGAATCCATGTTGATAACATTTCTTAACCGTTAATTCCAATAGTTTAAATCAATTTTAGGAATGCTAGTTTAAATCAATTTGGAGAATGGTTAGTTTTGAATATCTTGACAACTTTGTATGCACTTCGTAATTTCAGCTTTAGTAGTTTACTTATAGAATAAAGGCACGAAACATTTCTCCATTTTTACGAATTCGAGTGTAAATTACCGTTATCATCTACTGTAATCCAATAACTACTTGTCAAAACATGTAATTAATAAAGACTTTTCTCGCTTCTTTTAGAGACGAACTTAATAGAAATGTAGTCACTTTAGGATTGCCCTTTAAAATAAAAAATGAGACGAGCCTCGCCAAATAAAACACAAGCTGTGGGGCCCTCAATAAATGGTTAATAATTAATTAGACTTCGGATGGGCCATTTTAGCAAAATTTCACGGCCTTCTCAAAAAATAATAATGTGCTAGTCGCTTTAGGTGAGCCTTTTAATAATTTACTTTCTTAAACACGAGTGTACATTGATGTGACCCAAATCCAAATCTCAACGAAGTCAAAATGTGTCGACGACCATGGGTACATTGATTGTGACGTGGTTCGAGATACACTTTCACAACGTTGCAATTCATTGTAAGATAATAATAATAATAATGAAAGCGTTAAAGAGTTAAAATTTGCGCATAAATTCATCTTGTATAAAATCAGATAAATAAGCCGAATATGACACAGTTAAGCGACCGTGCTAGAACCACGGAACTCGGGAATGCCTAACACCTTCTCCCGGGTTAACAGAATTTCTTACTCGGGTTTCTGGTTCGCGGATTATTAAACAAAGTCATTCTTTTCCTCGATTTGGGATAAAAACCGGTGACTTGGGACACCGTAAATCTCCCAAGTGGCGACTCTAAAATAAATAAATAAATCCCATTTCGATTGTCCTTTAATTGGAAAAAACTCCCTTCCGCGCCCCTTTACGGCGGCGCGGGCGAAAAAGGAGGTGTGACAGCTCTGGCGACTATGCTGGGGACCGAACCCAGAATCTCTGGTTCAGGGTTCAGAATTCGAGCTTAGATGAATTGTTATATTTGGATTTATTTATTATTTGATCTTATTACATGTTTTAGCCTAAATGTGCAAAATAATGCTTTTTACTACTTTGATATTATTTGAACTGTACATATAAACTGTGCCGAAACCTTCTCCTCTTACCTACTGGGATGTGCTTACTGGTTAAGACTCCCTATTCTGTTAGTGTCATACCCTGAAATAAAAGAGGCTCGAAAAGTTTCTAAGCCGGCTGACCTTTTGGTTCCCGGAAAGGAGCTCCTTCCTCAACTCGAGTTGTCCGCTCGGGTACACTGTCTAGAACATATACCCAGGTTGAACCTAGAATAACTTGACCTCATACCGGATCCCTAGTAGGAACATTTATTTGCATCATGTTGCATTTGACTTAGGGGACTCAACACAGGGGTTGGGTCCGTCTAGGACAAGCAACCTGAAATAAAAAAAAAGACCATCCTGCTGCATCTTGTTTGTTTTGCACATTTATTTGCTTCAGATCTGCATGCTGACCTGCTTCTGAAAGCGGGAATTTTTGAAAAAATTATGAAAAGAAAAAAAGGAAAAAATAAAGCAGTGTAGGGAGATAACTACTTATATTTAGAAAAATAAAACCAATGTCCAAGCAGTGTCAAAACCCTGCCGAAATTTTGAAAAAAAATTGTCTTTTTTAGTTTGATTTATTTGAAAAACAAAAGAAAGGAGTCTTGTTTACAAGTTTAGTTTATGTTGGGCGAACTACGCCGGTTTGATTCTCACAGGGCATGAGATACGTAGGCAACCCTCGTCGGGTCCAACCTCCCATTTTGCAAAAAATAGCCCAAAAATGTCAAAAATTTTAATTTTTCGTCATAGAGTCGGGTGATGCCGTTTTTATCAAAAATAGCTGAATATTCCCAAAAGGGACGCCGGAAGGCTGACTTTGTATAAACGGCCACTTCTGTCATTTTTTTATTATTGATCGGTTGACTCACACAACCTTAAAATCTTCGTCCCTGAAGTGCTGAAAGGTCGT
This sequence comes from Nicotiana sylvestris, assembly GCF_000393655.2. Taxonomy (NCBI): domain Eukaryota; kingdom Viridiplantae; phylum Streptophyta; class Magnoliopsida; order Solanales; family Solanaceae; genus Nicotiana; species Nicotiana sylvestris. The sequence goes on from NC_091058.1 coordinate 13,674,710, forward strand.
GTTCGGAAAATCTGGTCTTTCTTTTATGAAAAATAATCAAATCATTTTGAGTCAAATAAATTTTCTTTTGTTTAATCACATTAATAAATGTGTATAATGAGCACGACTCAAAATGAACCTTTTTCAATCATGAATAAAATTCTCCTCCAGCTGCGGCTATGGTGGAATGATTTAGGCAAAGAAGGGCGAGACGAAGTCAAGAAACATCTGAAAGGTCTCACGGGTTTGTTGGGTATCAGGCCTCGAGGGGATATTATAAGGGCACTGGTCACTTACTGGGAACCTGTGCACAATGTCTTCCACTTCTCGGACTTTGAACTCACCCCGACTTTAGAGAAAATAGCAGGGTACATCGGCAGTGGTGAGGTTCCGTTGAGGCGTAAATACCTGGTTGCTCTAAGAGCCGTAGCGGTGCACCGGTTTTTGGACTCATTAAAGATAGTCAGAACGATCCATAACCCAGACTTGACAAACGGTGTTTGCACTCTGAGCTTCATATACCAAAGATACGGCCACATAGGAGGATTCGACAAGCCAGAAAACAAGTTGTGCAGCAAAAGTAACCGTCGAAAGTGGGATGAACATAGACGGGTCGCTTTCATGATAACCTTTTTAGGGCTTTTAGTGTTCCCAAGAAAAGACAAGAATATTGACATAAAGATAGCTGGGGTCATCAGTACTTTGCTCACTCAAGATGACAGCATGCTTGCGCCCATGATTGTATTTGATATCTTCCGAGCTCTCACGGCCTGCAAAGCCGGAGGGAACTTTTTCGAAGGGTGTAACTTGTTATTGCAAATGTGGATGACCGAACATCTATGTCACCGAACCCAGTTCCTGAGCCATGGATCTTCTGAGAAAACCTGCATAGAGGAGTTCTACACCAGAATTAATGAGGTCCGCTTACCTGAAGTAGTCTCGGCATGGACCTCATACTTCCGGACCCTCAACGTCAGTCAAATACAGTGGACACTGGGATGGTTACCAATCGACGAAGTCATATATATACCAGCAGCTAGGCCCCATTTTCTATTGATCGGACTCAAGAGCATTCAACCTTATGCGCCGTATCGGGTTTTGAGGCAGCTTGGGAGGTGTCAGATAGTGTCGAAAGATGAGGACCTGAGCACCCAAGTAATTGAGATCAGTTCCGATGGCCAGTTTCCTGAAGCAAGGGTCCGCCAGATTTGGAGCCAATGTCAATACTTGGAGGCAAATACTTGTGTACTGAATCGGACAAAAGGGGAAGTTTCACCCGGATATCAGGCTTGGTACAAAGGGGAAGTGTCGTCTGGAAGGCCGGCTAAATGATCTCACATTCAAGAATTTGCCAAGTCCTCACAAGAGCATTGGGGCTGGTTGGCGAAGGAAAAAGAATACAGGGCCATAATAGGCAAGTTGAAGCAGCAGGTCATAGATCTTCAGTTTGAAAGAAAAATTCAGACCGCAGCCGATGAAGGGGACAGAAAGAAATCAGCCTAAGAAAATGACTCCCTTATAGCTCAAAACCGACAAGTCATAATGGATACCGACAACCAACGGAGAAGCCGGTCCGATAAAAGGTTGATAGCAAGGTTAAGAAATCAGGTCGTTGAAAGCCGAAAAGACTTGGAAAGATCCGAGGCTAGCATAGCAAGAATGCTGGTCAGATGGGCAAAAGGTGCAGCAGCGTGGAAAAAGCACCTATGGCAAGTGAGAAGGGATTATGAAGGGAGCATCGCAATATTAAGAGAAACAAATTCCACTCTCAGAGATCGGGTCTTTAAACAAGCACGAGATGCTAGAACGGACAGGGAGCGCTGCTATGACTCAATAGCCCGAATGGAAGAACAAATGGAGAGGTTCCAAGATCAGCTCGTTGACAACACTCAAGTATTGGGATTAAAGAATCAACGAATAGAACAGCTGTGTTTGGAAAGGGATAGAATCAGGGGTAGGATCGATGAGATTGGGCGTTACATCAACACGAAGTGCCTAACATGTGAGGAAATGCCCTGTGATACCCTTTTTTCCTCAGTCATGGGTTATGTCCACCGGATTATGGAGGAATTAAAAAGCTTGCAAAGAGGCCTGGCACCAAAGCCCGCGGAAAAAAAGAACGATGCCTCGCGGGCACCAAAATTCAAGGTTTTAATGTATCCCTAGTTCAAGTCTGCACTTGTTTGTTTTTAAGAGTCTGTTGTCTACCCCTCTGTTCTCTTTTCATATCAGACAATGTTAATAGGGTGGAGTCTGGTTTTTTTAAAAATGATAGCTTGTAATAGCATATTTTGGTAATAAAATGCAAAATTGTGTCTTTATTTTTACTTATGTCCGAACTACGCAAGGTCTGATTCATGCGGGGACATAATACGTAGGCAATCCACATAAGATTTGACCATCACTAAAAGATAAAAAGAAAAGGCAAAATGAATAAAATAAAGGACATAAGCCGGAATGACGCATGCAGTCAAAGCAAAAACATGTTAGAAATGGTTAAACTGCCTAGGAACATTGCATTACCCAATGTGAAATTACAATGTGGTAAAATCTAACGCTAACAAGTTTGTTGTTTATATCAGAGGAAGAGATTTCAAAACAGTTAGCTCGTTAGAACGTTCTGGCAGATTACCATTACCACACAAGATCAAAAGGGCCCATTTCGGAAAGTATGTCTGGTTCGGACAAAAGTGTTGAAGAGGAAAAGACGGAGATGCAAATGATGAAGAAGGAAGTAGACAGGTTGAGACAAGAGATAGCTGGGATGCACCTAGCCTAGGCTAAGGGACAAACACCACCAATACTTCCCCCTACTCCTACCCTTTCACCAGTTCGAACTCCGGAACACCCTTCCACGGGTCCATCAACGATCTTCCCCATTGCCCAATACTATCACGGGGAAACTTCCTATAATCCCTAAGCTTCACCACCCAAACAAAACCCTCCTCCACCAGTTGTTCCTGTTTTCGTGGCACCTCCACCCGCCACATTGCAAAAATCACCCGATGAACCAGTGTTTCAGGTTCACGACAATCAATACTATCCTCCTGAACTCACCTTCAAAGCACCCGAGCCCTACACTTACACCCCTCACCTTCAGCTCCCGACAGAAACTGAGAGGCCAGCTAAGAATCCAGAGCAGGACGAAGTGCTCCGTAAAGTGAAAAGCCTGGAGCAATCCTTCAAGAATATGCATGGATTGGGCAGCCAAGTCAGTGTGTCTTATAAAGATCTCTGTCCCTTCCCCGATGTTCAATTTCCGGTAGGTTTTAGGATGCCAAAGTTTGATCTATATGAGGGACATGGTGATCCATGGCGCATCTACGAGGTTTCTATAGTAAGATGAGAGGGGCAGGTGGAAAGGATGAGTTGCTGATAGCTTATTTCGGTCAAAGTTTAAGCAGGTCTGCATTAGAATGGTACACGAGGCAGGATCCTAGCAGGTGGTATACCTGGGATGATCTAGCACAAGCGTTTGCAGGCCATTTCCAGCATAACCTTGAGATCTTCCCCGACCGTCTCACACTGTTAAAACTTGAGAAAAAGCCTGGAGAGAGCTTCAGGGAATTCGGATTCCGTTGGAGAGAACAAGCAGCAAGAGTTGATCCACTAATGAGGGAAGGTGAAATGGTGGACTACTTCTTACAAACGTTGAAGCCAACTTACTTTGGTCACCTGGTGACGTCAGTTGGTAAATCTTTCAATGAAGTAGTAAAAATGGGTAGCATGGTTGAAGAGGGACTTAGGTCCAACAAGATAATGAGTTATTCGGCAATCAAGGCCACAACTCAGGCTATCCAAAGCGGCATAGGAGGTGCGCTCGGGAAAAAGAAGAGAGAGGAGGTCGCAACAGTCGAAACAGGTACTTGGTCCAGATCAAGAGGTCCATCCCCTCGCTACCAACCCAGACCCCATTACCCAAACTATCCACACACTCCATACAACCCTCCACAACCCTATTATCCACCACAAGAGCCACATTTCTCTGTCCATCATGCCCAAACTTACACCCAGCCTCTGGCTCGCCCGCAATGGCGTGCGCCAGCTCCCCAACATACATATCCACCTCCACAAAATACATATCCACCTCCACAAAACACATATCCACCACCAAGGGCCTACAGGAATCCTTCAGGGCCAAGCTTCCGAGGAATTCAAGCTTTCAAGAATGAAAGTATGCAGAAGTCGAGGACATTCACTCCGTTGGGAGAAACCTACACTACTCTGTTCCACAAGTTGAGGCAGATAGGCCTATTAAGTCCTGTTGAACCCAAATTGCCAAATCCCCTTCCCAAAAATCTGGACCACTCAGTAAGCTGTGAATATTGTTCGGGGGCTCCCGGGCATGATACTGAGAAGTGTTGGAAGTTGAAGACTGCCGTACAAGATCTTATTGACACAAATAGGATCGAAGTTCAGGCACTAGAGGCACCCAACATCAATGAAAACCCATTACCGGTGCACCATGAGGCCCACATTATCGAAGTTCAGGCACGAAGGAGGGAAACCTAAAACATCCTCACAAACGGTAATGATGATTCGTGCCAGTCCAATCAAAAAAGTCGACCAGTGGAAAGGCAGTGGTACAGTTGGGAAAGGTAGATGACAAGCCATTTGTGGTAGTGGGGAAAGGTTCATCTATTGCTGCGAAGAAGCCAGAGTCAGTTAAGGCAGTGCTGCAGGGAGTATCAAACACACCAGTGTTAGTGGTGAAAGGGGTTCATGTAGAACCATTTGTTATCAGGCCAGTAATGCAGTTGCCGATAACAAGTGAGAAAGCTGTGCCGTGGAGCTACAGTCAAGTGACAGTGATGCATAAGGGGAAGGAGGTTGTGGAAGAAGTATGTGAGGCCCAGGGGTTAACTCGTTCGGGAAGGTGCTTTGTTCCCGCAGAATTGAGAAGGGTCAATCCTGTAACAATAAAGAAGCCAGTGACAGAGGAAGAAGCAGATGAGTTTTTGAAGAAGATGAAGGCACATGACTACTCAATTATAGAGCAGTTGAGGAAGACCCCAACCCAGATTTCGTTGCTATCCTTATTGATCCATTCAAACGATCATTGTCAGGCCTTAATGAAGATTCTGAATGAAGCCCATGTCCCGGACAAGCTCTCAGTAAACCATTTGGAGAAAATAGCGCACAAAATCTTCGAAGTAAACCGAGTGACATTCTCTGACGACGAGTTACCGGTAGAGGGTACAGAACACAACAGGGCACTCTACTTGACGGTAAAATGTAAAGACTCGGTGGTCACTCGAGTACTAATTGATAATGGGTCAAGTGCCAATATCTGTCCTTTGGCCACTCTGAACAAACTAAAGGTTGCTGATGATAGGATCCACAAGAACAGCGTCTGCGTCCGAGGTTTTGATGGGGGCGGTACTGACACAGTGGGTGATATCGTACTGGAATTAACCATTGGTCCAGTCGAGTTCACCATGGAATTTCAAGTGATAGATATGGCAGTGTCGTATAATCTTCTGTTGGGACGACCCTGGATCCATGCAACCAAAGCAGTACCTTCTACACTGCATCAGATGGTCAAATTTGAATGGGATAGACAAGAGATTGTGGTACACGGGGATGACGGTACATATGCCATTAGCGATGTCATTGTGCCCTTCATAGAAACCGATGATGACAAGGGCCCATGGGTTTATCAGGTTTTTGACGCAGTCTCAATAGACAAAATTCCTGAGGGTGGGGGCCTTCCACTTTCCAGAATCACAGCTGCAACCTTCATGATAGCCTTAGAGATGTTGAACAGCGGGTTTGTACCAGGAAAAGGTCTGGGGATTGATCTGCAGGGAATGGTCCAGCCAGTTTCTTTGCCCAAGAACTTGGATACTTTTGGGTTGGGATTCAAGCCTACCGCAGCGGATGTAAAGCGGGCCCGCAAGTTGAAGAAAAGAGTCTGGATCCTTCCTAAGCCAATCCCGCACCTATCCAGATCATTTATCAAAGCAGGGTTCAGAAAGTTGCCAGTCCCCGAAGTTCTCGGACCTCTGATCGGGCCAGATGGAGATTTGAATGAGGGCTTTGAAAGAATGTTCGTTGATATCAACATGATAGAAGCTGGAGAGGGTTCCAGTAAGGCATACATACAGTTTGTGGGGCCTAGGGCCAATGTCAACAATTGGACAACTACTCCTCTTCCTACTTGGAGGGAGTCCTGGTAGTTGGTATGAGCACGTGATTTTTGCCCTATATATGAATTATTCCCAAAAGTCAAATAAAAAAGATTTTCCTCATAATTTTGTGAATTTTGTTTCAATTGGATGCATTTCCATTTGTGCATTTTTTTTAATTTATATGAAATTACAAAAATACAATTGGCATTTGCATTTAGGATTTAACTTCATATTTTAAGATTAATTAGGGGTTTTAGAACAAAATATATGGAAAATAACAAAAAGAGTCCATTTTTGCATTTTTAATTGTTTAATCGCGAATTCATCCTGGAGTCGTTTTTAAAATAATTTTAGGAATTAATTAGTTTAATTTTGAAATATGTTGGGAATTCATTTTAATTTTTGCATTTTTATAAAATCAGAAAAATATATATAGGTATATATATGAAATACAAAGTGGAAAACAAAATACAAAATGGATAAAAGAAATAAAAGAAAAAGAAAAATAAGAGTTTAAAAGGGGTGGCCCTTCAAAAGGCCAATCTGGGCCATTTTGATCCAATTCCCTTAGCCCAATACCCATTTCGACCGACCAAACGACCCAGGCCCAATCCCTTACCCGGTCGTCCTCCCAGTCAATGAAACGACGTCGTTTCCCCATCCCTCAATCACGACCATTGGATCTCATCAATCCAACGGTCCGGATCTAACTAGGATGTTTTGTATATAAATGTCCGAAATGCCCCCCGTACCCCATTTGTATCGTCTCCCTCACCCTCACAAACCCTAATCCACGCCGCCCCCAAATCCCTCGCCGGCGGTGAATGTCAACTACACCAACGGTCACCCAATTAACACCATCAACTCCCCTCTTCCACCTCTTTCCAGTCTTGTATTTGCTTTTCCTCGAATCCGGTCAGAACTCGTCGAATATCGATTTTAAGTTTTCCGGCCAGTTCGCAAGTTTGTCCAAACCCGTCCAAAATCATATCACACAATCCCCACACTTCCCTCAGCCCAAATCCATGACTATTTTCCTTCGAATCCTGGTGAAGTAGCTCGGACTTCAAATCTGAAATTTTTTTGTCAAAACCCTAACATAAAATCTTGTGGTTAGGGATGTTACGAGTCAAAAATCTGGAAAGATTCGGATGATAGCAATCGGCCGGAATTTCTCGTGCTTCAGTGAGCTTTCTTGTTTCCTTTTTACTTGCATATTTACAGTTTTAGTTATAAGTTTTGATTTCATTAAGGTGTTCTGTTAATTTTACGATTTTGTTTTTTGTGTGTATTAGTATAGTTTAAATCTTCTTTATTCCTTGCTCCTTGATCAGTAAAGCATCTTCGCATTTGTAATTTAGATTGAGGCATGTGTCGTTTATTAGTTAATCACAATTTTAAATCGGCATAATTAGTTAGTTTGGATTTAGTACCATTTTTCCCCATTAATATTGACTGATCCTGTTTTTTTTAAGTTGTTTGGGTTTGGGTGATTGAACATTTGGGATTGGTTAGTTCAATTGGTTAATTTCTGACTTCTAATTAATCAGTCCTAGTTAATTTTGAATTAATTCAGGGGATTGATTATAGCTGTTGAGAATATAGGTAGAATCAGTAACTTGGAGAAGCTTTCAAGGGTAGTTTAGGCATGGAAAAGGGCAGTTTCTTTGGGAATAGTAATTTCAAAATAGGGGTAAGGGTAGTATAGATATTTTAGGGGTAAAAGAGCATCCTAGGGCCTTCTATAAGGGTATTTTAGTGTAGATTTCAGCCAACTTAGGATATTAGCTTGGGAAACAAGTCAAGAAATGAGGGACTAAACTGAAAATAGGGGAGGGACTAAAAGAAAACCAGAAATCTGATTAACCCTCTTGGATCACCTATAAAAGGGCATGAAGTGTCTTGAGGAAAAGGGGGGGAATTTTCAGCCTAAAAAAATTCCACTAAACATATTCTTCAGTCTCCAGATCTGAAATTCAATTAGCTGAATTACAACACTTTTCCTGGTTTAATTTCGAGTGGTTTCTAAATTCAAACAAGTCAAATTTGGAATCATTTATCTAGGATTTTTAATGGTTGGTATTCTTGAGTGTGTTTTGGGTTGATTCATTGAGTTTGCTCTGCATTTCAACTCATTTCTTCTGAATTGTTGAACCTGGGTGGATTGTAATACTCCTTCACTGACTGTGACTGGATTATTACCCTAGTTTCTGAGCTATTGTTGAGTTGTTACTGCTGCTAACCTCCCCTTCTCTATTTACATTCCAATTTCCAGGTACACTTTCAAAATCACCTTGATGTAATCACAATTTGGGTTGAAATGTGATCACCTTGGTCAATCTGTGCTCGTTGGATGTATATAGCTGTAATCAGTTGACTGATAAGTGATTATATATATCTGGTTCATTTGGATTGAATTGTATTAGGTATTGTTAATTCAAACCATTTCCAGACTATTCAGAGTTGCATTCCATGTTTATGTAGCTGTAGCTTTCAGCTTGTTTAAGTTTAGCAATTTGTTAAAGTTAAATTTGCAAAGTTACAACTGATTTTGAGTTTAATACGCGTAATTGGTTTCAATTTTGGTTTTAATCTGAATTGCATATTCAATAGCTTCATACTGTGCCAGTTTTTCATTTGGGCCTGGGCGTATTAATAGGCAGCCCAGGTCTGTCTTGGTCGAGTAGTGATTTGAATTGGGCTTAGGTGCATTAAAAGCCTGAAGCAATTAGTTAAACCGAAGGGTGCCCCAAGGGCTCGATCCCTGGGCTTTACAAATGCCTATCATTGGGTTTAAAATTTTGGCCTGCGTTAGGCCCGATGCTTGGAGCTGTAGGAGTTTGAGCTCGCGGCATGTGCAATTACATGATTTGGGCCTTATGGGCTCAAGACCCATTTTCTCTGCACTTTTTCCTGGATATTTGAACTCGGATTTGACAAAGTATTGGCCTTAATTAATTAGGACTCTTAGAGACAAATTAAGTAGATAACAGTAGAATTATTTAATTGATTAAGTTTGGAAAGGTTGTTTAGTAAATTCCACCGCCTTCCCCAAAAAATAATAATACGTCAGAATCTTTAGGCACGATTTAATTAAATCACTTTCTTAAATTCGGGTGCGCATTGATGCGACCCAAATCCAAATCTTGATGAAGTCGAAATGTGTTGACAATCACGGGAGTATTGATTGCGACGGGTTCGAAACGCGTTTTCACGACATCGTAATTCTTATAAAATAAATAATGATAGAAAAGAGGTTCACAAATTGAGATGAACTTCACCGAACAAAATAAATAAATGTGAGACCCGCAATAAATGGTTTATTAAAAATGATTAGAATTTGGGAGGGCCATTTAGCGAACTTCACGGCTTTCCCCAAAATAATATTACGTTAGAATCTTTAGGCGCGATTTTAATTAAATTACCTTCTTAAATTCGGGTGCGCATTGATGCGGCCCAAATCTCAATCTCAACAAAGTTAAAGTGTGTTGACAACCACGGGCGCATTGATTGCGGTGTGGTTCGAAACGCATTTTCATGACGTTGCAATTCTTTTAAAAATAATTATAAAAGGCACATAAGCTAGCATGTATTAAGATCAGATAAAATTAAACACAACAGTTAAGCGACCGTGCTAGAACCACGGAACTTGGGAATGCCTAACCCCTTCTCCCGGGTTAACAGAATTCCTTACTCGGATTTCTGATTCGCAGCCTGTAACAGAGTCATATTTTTCCTTGGTTCGGGGTTCAACTGGTGACTTGGGACACCATTAATCTCCCAAGTGGCGACTCTGAATGATTAATAATTAAATCCCGTTCCGATTTTCCTTTAAATGGAAAAACTCCTTTATGTCCTTACCGGTGTAGTAAAAAAGGAGGTGTGACAGCTCTGGCGACTCTGCTGGGGACCGAACCCAGAATCTCTGGTTCAGGGTTCAGAATTCGAGCTTAGATAAATTGCTGTATTTAATTGTATCTGATTTTCCTACATGTTTTGTGCTGAATGTGCTAAATGTTACTGCTTTGATATTATCTGAACTGTATATAAACTGTGCCGGCACCTTTCTCTCTTCACCTCCGGGGATGTGCTTACTGGTTGAGACTCCCTATTCTGTTAGTGTCATACCTTGAAGTAAGAAAGAGGCCGAACAAGTTACGAAGCCGGATGGCCTTTTGGTTCCCGGTAAGTTGCCCCCTCCTCGACTCGAGTTGTCTGCTCGGGTACACAGTCTAGAACACTGACCCAGGTTTTGAACATAGAATAACGTGACTTCATGCCGGATCCCTAGTAGGAATGCTTATTTGCATCACGTTGCATTTGACTTAGGGGACTCAACACAGAGGTTGGGTCCGTCTAGGACTAGCAACTTGAAATGAAAAGACCATCCTGATGCATTCTCTTGTGATGTGCATTTATTTGTTCCGAACCTGCATGTTGACCGGTTTTTGCATCTCGAAAATGTTGGAAAATTGAAGAAAAAAAAAGAAAAAAAGGGAGAAATAACAGTTAGGGAGTTAATTGATTATCCTAGAAAAACCCAATGCCCAAACACTGTCGAAACTCTGCCGAAATTTTGAGAAAATGAAAAAGGAAAATGCTTTATTTTTAATAGTCTGTTTTACTAAAAGCAAAAGAAAAATAGGGAAAAAAAAGAGTCTTTTATTTTCGGAAAGTGTTTGTTGAAAAGGAAAAAAAAAGTCTTTTATTCTTAGTTTGCTTATATAGGTTGCTTATTGTTTGTTGAAAAGAAAAAATGAAAATGAAAAAGAGTATTGTTTTAAAATAGTTCGGTTAATTCGCCCGAACTACGCATGGTTTGATTCTCACAGGGCGTGAGATACGTAGGCAACCCTCATCGGGTCCAACCTTTCCTTTGCAAAAATAGCCAAAAATGTCAAATTTTTATTTTTCGTCATAACAAAGTTGGGTGATGCTGTTTTGTCAAAAATAGTCGAATGTTCCCGAAAGGGACGCCGGAAGGCTTACCTTGCATAAATAGCCACCTTTGGTCATGTTTTCATTTTTCGACTTTCACAGCCTTAAGTTTTCATCCTCGAGGCGTTGAAAGGCCGTGTTGCAATACCGGGTCTTTTATCTTAAAAAAAAACAAGTAAGAGTTGTAAATAAGCTAAGTAGAGTCGTCTTGTCATAAATAGCCGAATGTCCCTAAAAGGGACGCTGGAAGACTGACTTTGCAAAAACGGTCATCTTGGTGTGACCGGTTGACTTTCGCGACCTTAAAATCTTTGTTCCCAAAGTGCTGAAAGGCCGCGTTTGAGAATCGAGTTCTTCATTTGAAAATATATAGGTAATTTTGAGTCGATAATATAGATAGTTTTTTGGTCGAATAAAAGTTTTTTCTTTTTGCTTAATCGCCTTAATAAATGTGCAGGATGAGCACGATGATAAATGAGCCTTTTTCAATAATGACCAAAATCCCTTTGAGTTGCAATTATGGTGGAATGATTTAGGCAAAGAAGGGCAAGACGAAGTGAAAAAATATTTGAAACATCTTCCGGATTTATTAAACATTCAGCCTCGGGGGGATATTATCAGGGCATTGGTCGCTTATTGGGATTCGGCACATAATGTATTTCATTTCTTGGACTTTGAGCTCACCCCGACATTGGAAGAAATAGCGGGGTATATCGGAAGTGATCAAGCTCCATTGAGGTTCAAATACTTAATTGCTCCCAGGGCCATTACCATACACCGGTTCTTGGATTCCTTGAAATACCCCGAACAGTTCATCATCCAGATTTTGCAAAGGGTTTCTGCAGTTTCCGCTTCATATATGATAGATATGGCCATGTGGGCGGGTTCAATAATCTAGACTTTAAGCTATGCAGTAGAAGTAACCGACAAAAATGGGAGGAACACAGATGGGTTGTTTTTATGATAGCCTTTTTGGGCCTCATAATATTCCCAAGGAAAGATGGTAATATTGATTTAAAAGTAGCGGGGGTCGTCAGTACCTTGCAAACCATGGGGAAAAGCACTTTAGCACCTATGATCGTGGCTGACATCTTTCGGGCTCTCACTGCGTGCAAAGCTGGGGGCAAATTTTTTGAAGGATGTAACTTGTTGTTACAAATGTGAATGACTGAGCATTTGTGCCCTCGCTCTCAGCTATTGAGTTATGGTTCGTTTGAGAAAACTTGTATAGGAGAGTTTTACACAAGAATCAAAGGGTCTAGTTTACCTGAAGGAGTCACGGTCTGGACATCATTATTTCAGAACCTCACTGCCAGCCAGATACAGTGGGTGCTTGGATGGTTGCCTGTCGAAGAAGTCATATATATGCCAGCAGCCCGGCCGCATTTCCTGTTGATGGGACTCAAAAGCATCCAGCCCTATGCACCATATCGGGTTCTGAGGCAACTCTGGAGGTATCAAGTAGTACCGAGAGATGAAGATCTGAGTACCCAAGTGGTCGAAATTAGTCCTGACGGTCGGTTCCCCGAGGAAGAGGTTCGCCAAATCTGGAGTGAGTGTCAACATTTGATGGCGAACACTTGTGTGTCTGATAGGGTTAAAGGGGAAGTTGCCCCGGGGTATCATGATTGGTTCAGAGGTGACGAGGCATGTGGGAGACCGGCTAAAAGACCTCATCTCGAAGATTTCGCCAAGTCGTCCCAAGGGCAGTGGGACTGGTTAGCAAAGGAAGAAGGCTATTGAGTTGAGATTGGTAAACTGAATCAGCAAGTTGAGAGTCTGAAATTCGAGAACAGTGTACAGGTTGCTGCGGATCAAGGTGAAAAGAACAGACTAGCTCGAGAAAACGAAGTGCTTAGGGCCCAAATCTGGCAACTGAAGATAACCGTCGATAAGCAACCGAGGAGCCGATCCGATGAGCAACTGATAAAAAGATTGGAAAACGAAGTCAGGGAATGGCGGGATGAATTAGATAAATCCAAAAATATCATGGCAGAGCTTAAAGCACAGTGGGCTACCAGAACAGAGGAGTGTCGCCAGTACTTGAATCAGTTGAAAAGGGACCATGAGAAAATTGTTGCCGATTTAAAGAGAAAAGTGGTTGCCCTTGAGGGTAAAATGGTTAGGCAAGCTAGAGATTTTGGAATTGAAAGTGGACCTTGTTACGACTTGTTGGCCCAAATGGAGGTAGAAGTGCAGCAGTTGCAAGATCAACACCTGTAGGACTCCATAGCTTTAAAGACATACAGTGATCAGATAAGACGATTGCTTATAGAAAAGAAGCAAACAAAAGACAGGATTAGATCCATTGCTCATGCCATTTTCAGGAGATGTCGGGTTTGTGAAGACATGACCCCTACTACTTTTATCTCTGCAGTGATGATCTATGTGAAACGAACCATGAATGAATTAGAGCAGCTTGAAAGGGATTTGGATCCTAGGTCCGCGACGAGGCTGAATGATGCCCCGCGGACACTTAAGTTTGAAGCACTAGAATATGCATAGGCCATGTTTGTAGTTTTCTACCTTTTGAGTCTGTCGTTCGACTGTCCGTTATCTTAGAGTCTGTGTTTGCTTTTATTTTGCGTCTGTTAGTTTCATTCCGGAGAATGTTTAGTTTGTAATAGTTTTGTTTTAGTAATGAAAAATGAAATTTTCAAAAAAATTTATTCTTATTTCCACCCATCATTGTTGCATTTATTTTTCACGAACTACGCTTGGTCTGATTCGTGCAGGGTCACGATACATAGGAAATCTCCATAGGATTCGACCGTAATCGTAACAACAAAACATAAGAAAGAGAGAGAGATAAAAAGAAGGGATCGAAAAAAAGAGAAAGAAAGAGATGAGCGAAAACACAAAAGAGAAAGAAATAGGAAAAAAGAAAAGAGCACAAAAAATGTGAAAGCAAGGTAAAAAGAAACAAGGAACGAAGTGCCGGGATGGCGCATGCAATCGAGCAAACGCATAATAGAAATGATTAACTGTATAGGTGCATTCATGTCAACGTGCGGTTGTCAAATCTGTTAAGACTTAATCACTAACAAAGTGGTTGTCTAAATGTGTGAGTCCAGGCAGGTGGTTAGTTGATTGGCAATTCTGGCAACTCACCCGTACAACACCTGGTCGAAAGATAAAGTAAAAATGATAGGGCAGGACTCGGAAATCAGCATCGTAGACCCTTCAAATGAAGTTGAGATAACAGATGTGGGTGCTATGAAAGAAGAGATGAGGAAATTAAAAGCACAAATGGCTGAAATGTATCGGGCATGGTCTCAGGGACATCCGGCACCACTATATCCCGCTAATCTATCTTACATCCCACCTCTGGCTCTGGATCAGGAGCCTACCACTCCCCACGCATCTTCAGCCTTCCCCTATCACGCCCATGGCTATGGTACCACTTCATACGATCCCCCAGCTCCACCCCCCAAACAGAACCCTCCCCCACCCATGGTTCCAGTCTTTGTGGCACCTCCCCCAGCCCCGTTACATAGATCGTCCAGTGAGCCGCTATTCCAAGCTCACGACACCCAATATTACCCTCCCGAACCCACTTTCAAAGTGCCTAAGCCATATACTTACTCTCCCCATTTTGAAATCCCTGGAGAAGTGGAGAAACCGGTTAAGAATGCAGAACAGGAGGAAGTTATTCGTAAAGTCAAAAGCCTGGAGCAATCCTTCAGGAACATGCATGGTTTAGGCAACCAAGTCAGCATTGCATACAAAGATTTGTGCCCTTTCCCCGATGTTCAGTTGCTTGCAGGTTTTAAAATGCTGAAGTTTGACTTGTATGAGGGGCACGGTGACCTAGTAGCCCATCTGCGTGGCTTTTGTAGCAAAATGAGAGGTGTTGGGGGAAAGGATGAATTGTTGATAGCCTATTTCGGTCAAAGCTTGAGCGGGTCCGCGCTGGAATGGTACACGAGACAAGACCCCGGCCGATGGTATACATGGGATGATTTGGCACAAGCATTTATTGGCCATTTTCAGTATAACCTTGAGATAGTCCCTGACCGTCTGTCATTGTTGAAGCTGGAAAAGAAGCCTGGGGAAAGTTTTAGAGAGTTTGGTTTCCACTAGAAGGAACATGCAGCAAGGGTTGATCCTCCAATGAGGGAGAGTGAGATGGTAGATTACTTCTTGCAAACACTGGAGCCTACCTATTTTGGTCATCTAGTGTCATCTGTCGGAAAGTCGTTTAATGAAGTGGTAAAGATGGGAGCCATGATTGAAGAGTGATTGAAATCTAACAAGATCTTGAGCTACTCGGCATTGAAAGCGACCACCCAGGCCATCCAAAGCGGTACTGGTGGTGTGCTTGGAAAGAAGAAGAAGGAAGAAATTGCTACGGTTGAAGCTAGTGCTTGGTCCAGGCCCAATAACACTCCACCCTACTACAACCAACCCAGACCCCACCACCCAAACTACTAATATACCCCATATGGCCCACCGCAACACTACTATCCATCACCAGAACCACACTTTTCTGTCCACCACGCCCAGACCTACACTCAGCCTCCGGTGCACTCGCAATGGCGTGCACCGACTCCCCAAAACACACATCCACCCCCACAAAACACCGATCCACCTCCCAGGGAAAATAGACCAGGAACCAGCTTCCGCCCAAACCAAGCTTTTAGAAGTGAGAAGGCCCCAAACAGAAAAACATTTACTCCGCTGGGAGAATCTTACACCGCTCTCTTCCATAGATTGAAACAGTTGGGAATGTTGACCCCAATTGAGTCCAAAGCACCAAACCCCCTTCCCAGAAACCTGGACCATTCTGTTAGTTGTGAGTATTGCTCAGGGATGCTGGGGCACGATACTGAAAAATGTTGGAAGTTGAAAAACGCGATACAAGAACTCATTGATAATCGCCGTATTGAAGTACAGGCTCCAGAGGCCCCAAACATCAATCAAAATCCGTTACCAGCGCATTATGAAGCCAATATGATCGAACTGATACATAACGGGACAAAGCCTAAAAAACCCTCGCAGATGGTTATGGTGATCCGTTCTACGGAAGCCAAGGTCAAAGGAAAGACAGTGAGCGCAAGGCTAGTGGTTCAGCTAAAAGCAATAAAAGATAAGCCAGTATTGGTAATGGGAAAAGGACCATTTGTTTCTGTAAAAAAGCCTGAGACAGTCAAGTTAGTGGTACCAGGGTCATCATCTGCGCCCGTGGTTGTTGTGAAAGGGGCCTACATAGAACCAGTTATCATAAAACCGGTAGTCCAATTACCCGTGGTTGATAGCAAAGCCGTACTGTGGAAATATGACAAGGTAATGGTGATATACAAAGGAAAGGAAATTGAGGAAGAGAGTTGTGAAGCACAAGGACTAACTCGGTCGGGACGTTGTTTTGCTCCCGAAGAGTTGAGAAAGGCTAGGGGCGCTAAAGACAATCCAGTGCTAGTCAAAAAGGCTGTGACGGAAGAAGAGGCAGAAGAGTTCCTGAAAAAGATGAAAGTGCAAGATTATTCCATTGTTGAACAATTGAGAAAAACACTGGCCCAAATCTCGTTGTTGCCATTATTGATCCATTCTGACGAGCATTGCCGAGCTTTGATGAAGATATTGAATGAAGCTGATGTGCCTGACAAAATTTCAGTGAACCATCTGGAGACAATTGCCAACAAGATCTTTGAGGTAAACAGGGTAGCATTTTCTGATGATGAATTGCCTTTGGAAGGCACAGAACACAATAAAGCTCTCTACTTGACGGTCAAGTGTGAAGGTTCAATGGTTACTCGGGCACTGATCGATAACGGGTCAAGTGCTAATATTTGTACGTTGTCCACATTGAACAAGTTGAAGATTGATGATGAGAGAATCCAAAAAAATAGCATTTGTGTTCGAGGGTTCGACGGAGGGAGAACAAACACAGTAGGGGATATTGTACTCGAATTGACTACTGGCCCAGTCGAGTTCACTATGGAATTTTAGGTGTTGAATGCTGCAGTATCCTACAATCTTTTGTTGGGTCGACCATGGATCCACGCGGCCAAAGCAGTGCCTTCCACACTGCACCAAATGGTCAAGTTTGAGTGGGATAGACAAGAAATTGTGTTATATGGGGAAGATCCCACATGCGCCATAAATGATGCCATTGTGCCCTTTATAGAAACTGAAGATGATAAGGGACCATGGGTTTATCAGGTCTTCGACACGGTCCCGGTGAGCAGAGTGCCCGAGGGTAAAAGCATTCCATGTCCCAGGGTGGCAGCTGCGACCGTCATGGTAGTATCAGAAATGCTGAGTAATGGGTTCGTGCCAGGAAAAGGTCTGGGGGCTGAACTTAAGGGCATTGTTCAACCAGTTTCTCTGCCCAAAAATCTGGACACCTTTGGATTGGGGTTCAAACCAACAGCGGCAGATGTTAGAAGGGCTCGTAAATTGAAAAAGAAAGCTTGGGTTCTTCCCAAACCAATTCCACGCTTGTCCAGGTCCTTCGTCAGGCCGGGTAGCAAGAAGCAGTCATTGGCACAGGTGTCAGGTCCACTGATTGGGGCAGAGGGGAATTTGGATAAGGTGTTCAAGAGAGTATTTGCTGAAGTGAACATGGTTGAGGTCGGGGAAGGGTCAAGCGGAGCCGATATACAATACATCGGACCACATGCTAACATCAACAATTGGGAAGCTACTCCTCTTCCAATTCGGAGGGAGTCGTGGTAGTGGGTTTTGTTTTCCTTTTGTCACCTGGATTATTCCAGGGTTTGTAATCCAGTTGCTATGTTCCGTCTGTTTGGATGAGTTAAAACCCCGTTATCTTTACATTCAATGAAATGCAATTTTCTTCGTTCCTAATTTTGTTTCCATTTTTTCTTTTCTTTTGTACAGTTCTTTTTATGCTGATATCAATGATATGACATACATGAGGAATCTTCGGCCCAGTTTTAAAAGCCAATCTAGCTCAGAAATAATAATACAAGACATCGAGTGTGATGATGGGGTGGATTGTAACAATGATGAAGCTTATGAGGAAATTAGTAAAGAATTAAATCACTTTGAAGAAACACCCAAACCTAACCTAAATGACACAGAAGCAGTTAATCTAGGGGACCAAGACAATGTGCGGGAAACTAAAGTAAGCGTTCATCTGGAGCCACAACTCAAGGAGGAGATAATTGGAGTATTGTATGAGTACAAAGATATTTTTGCATGGTCGTATGATGATATGCCAGGTCTAAGCACCGATTTGGTGGTCCACAAATTGCCCATTGACCCGGTATTCCCTCCTGTCAAGCAGAAGTTGAGGAAATTCAAAATGGACATAAGTGTGAAGATCAAAGAGGAAATTACCAAGCAATTTAACGCAAAGGTCATTCAGGTTACACGGTATCCCTCTTGGTTAGCTAATATTGTGCCTGTGCAGAAGAAAGATGACAAGACCAGGGTATGTGTCGATTATCGGGATCTTAACAAGGCAAGTCCAAAAGACAATTTCCCCCTGCCCAACATCCATATACTGATTGACAATTGTGCCAAGCATGATATTGATTCTTTTGTGGATTGTTACGCGGGTTATCATCAGATTCTAATGGATGAGAAAGATGCAGAAAAGACGGCATTCATCATGCCGTGGGGAACTTATTGTTATCGGGTCATGCCATTTGGTTTGAAAAATGCTGGGGCAACTTATATGAGGGCCATGACAGCCATATTCCATGATATGATACACAAAGAAATCGAGGTGTACATGGATGATGTGATCGTGAAAACTAGACAGCAATCCGACCATGTCAGAGATTTGAGAAAGTTCTTTCAAAGGCTTCGCAGGTACAATCTTAAGCTCAATCCTGCAAAGTGCGCTTTCGGGGTGCCATTCTGGGAAGTTGTTGGGGTTTATAGTCAGCCGGCGGGGTATTGAATTAGACCCGTCGAAGATCAAAGCTATTCAGGAATTGCCACCTCCAAGAAACAAAACCGAGGTGATGAGTTTGTTGGGAAGATTGAACTATATCAGCAGGTTCATGGCTCAGCTCACGACAACTTGTGAGTCGATTTTCAAATTGTTGAAGAAAGACGTCGCGGTCAAATGGACTGATGAATGTTAGGAGGCTTTTGATAAGATAAAGGGGTATTTGTCGAACCAACCATGTTGGTTCGAAGTTCACATCTTACGAGGTTAAGTATACTCATCTGGAGAGGACATGTTGTGCCCTAACTTGGGTGGCACAGAAGTTGAAACATTATTTGTCATCCTACACTACTTACCTCATATCTCGTTGGACCCGTTGAAGTATATTTTTCAGAAGCCCATGCCCACAGGGAGGCTTGCAAAGTGGCATATCCTGCTTACAGAGTTCGACATTATCTATGTAACATGGACGACGCTGAAAGCACAGGCACTAGCCGATCATTTGGCTGAGAACCCCGTCGATGAAGATTATGAACCTTTAAAAACTTATTTCCCTGATGAAGAGGTAATGCACATTGATGAATTGGAACAAGCTGAGAAGATGGGATGGAAACTTTTCTTTGATGGGGCTGAAAATATGAAAGGCGTGGGAATAAGAGCGGTACTTATTTCTGAAACAGGTCAGCATTATCCTGTTACAGCTCGGCTTCGTTTCTACTGTACGAACATCATGGCAGAATATGAGGTGTGTATATTGGGATTGAGATTAGCTGTAGATATGGGTGTACGGGAAGTTTTGGTTATGGGTGACTCGGACCTACTGGTACACCAAATTCAAGGAGAATGGGAAACACGGGATTTGAAGCTTATACCTTATTGTCAGTGTCTACATGAGCTTTGTCAACGGTTTCAGGCTATAGAATTCAGGCACATCCCAAGGATTCATAATGAGGTTGCCGACGCTTTGGCTACTTTGGCGTCGATGTTGCATCATCCAGACAAGGCTTATGTTGATCCGTTGCAGATTCAGGTTCATGATCAGCATACTTATTGTAATACGATAGAAGAGGAAATCGACGGCGAGCCGTGGTTCCATGATATCAAAGAGTACATCAGGATGGGAGTGTATCCGGTACAGGCCACCGGTGATCAGAAAAGAATGATTTGGATCTCGGATTGTTAAGATGCATGGACGCGAGACATGCTACATCTATCATGACTGAGGTACATTCCGGAGTTTGTGGACCGCATATGAGTGGGTACGTTCTAGCAAAAAAGATTCTTCGAGCAGGTTATTATTGGCTCACTATGGAGCGGGATTGTATCAGTTTTGTGCGTAAATGTCATCAGTGCCAAGTGCATGGAGATTCGATTCACTCTCCACCATCAGAACTACATACGATGTCCGCACCATGGCCTTTTGTTGCGTGGGGCATGGATGTTATTGGGCCAATTGATCCAGCAGCGTCAAATGGGCACAAGTTTATTCTGGTAGCTATAGACTATTTTACCAAATGGGTGGAAGCTAAGATGTTCAAGTCTGTGACTAAGAAAGCTATGGTCGACTTCGTGCACTCAAATAGCATCTATCGGTTTGGGATTCCGAAGGTAATCATCACGGATAATGGGGCTAATCTTAATAGCCATTTGATGAAAGAGACATGTGAGCAGTTTAAGATTACCCATAGGCATTCTACTCCATACCGTCCCAAGGCAAATGGTGCGGTTGAAGCAGCCAATAAGAATATAAAGAAAATACTCCGGAAGATGGTTGAAGGGTCTAGACAGTGGCATGAGAAATTACCTTTTGCATTGTTAGGATACCGCACCACCGTTCGTACCTCGGTGGGGGCGACTCCTTATTTATTGGTGTATGGCACCGAGGCAGTAATACCTACAGAAGTGGAGATCCCGTCTCTGCGAATCGTTGCGGAGGCTGAGATCGATGATGATGAATGGGTTAAAAACCGCCTTGAGCAGTTGATTTTGATTGACGAGAAAAGATTGGCATCAGTGTGTCATGGTCAACTGTACCAACGAAGACTGGCAAGAGAATACAACAAGAAAGTGCATCCAAGGAAATTCGAAGTCGGACAGTTAGTACTGAGGCGGATTTTGCCTCATTGGGCTGAGGCAAAAGGAAAAGTTGCCCCAAACTGGCAGGGACCATTTGTAGTAACCAGAGTGTTGTCTAACGGGGCATTGTATTTGACAGATGTAGAAGGAAAATGTATAGAAATGGCCATCAATTCCGATACAGTCAATAGATATTATGTATGATTTCTTTATTTCTGAATATATATGTTTGTATTTGGCATATCTTAAAGATTGAAATAACGAAGGCGTTTTGTCCTGCTAGCCAAACACTTTTATCCCTTGTCATCCCCTTTGAGCCTTACTTATTTTTCATATCCCTTTTTCGGAATCAATAACACTATCAAGGAACACAGGTGCCAAACATAAAAGAAAGAAAAGAAAAAAGAGAAGGAAAAGAAAAAAAATGAAAAGAGAAGGAAAAGAAAAAAAGAAGGAAAAGAAGAAGAAAAGAAAGAAAAAGAAAAAACAACAACAAAGGTAACTATGATACAGTGAACTACGTTTGACTTGATCCCGAAAGGGTACGTAGGCAGCCTTACTCCAAGGTTCAGTCATACCAAAATAAAAATCCAAAAATCCCCAAGCAAGAAACTGGGGCAGAAGTTGTGATTGTTGTGAAAATTGGATTCCGAGAGTTGTAATTTAAACCTATTTGAATTGTTTTGAGCCTTTTATACCTTTCTTTCTAACCCAATCCAAAAGCCTACATTACGGTCCAAAGAAAGACCTTCTGATCAATTCCTAAGAAATACCAGGTCGAGCAGGTAGCGGTAATTCGTAGCAATGGCGACACTCTGGTTCAAGAAAGAAAGAACAACAGTAAAAATGAGAGAGTCTTATTGGTGAAAACCTTCACGGGCACCGTAAGGCGACGGGAGCTGAGAGAAAATAAAATGAGAGAGTCTTAGTGGTAAAAACCTTCACGGGCACCTTGAGGCGAAAGGGGGTTGAAAAATGATTAATTGGCAAAAGGTCTATGGTTGGAAAACTGTCTCAAGACACCGCAGGATGAACAAAGTTAAGGTCTGGGTAAAGTAATCAAGTGATAGGAATTCTGGGGCAATAAAGTATGGCAATTGAAAGTTAGTTAGTTGGACAGATTGGGCCGATTAACCCAAAATGCATGTCAGGACCATTGGTACCAGCTGTTCCGGTCAGATAAGTTTCTTTCCTTTACTTCATTTTTAGTAGTCATCCGGTTTTGGATTCTTCTTATCCTTAACTCGTAAAAAACATTGCATTTCATTCTCTTTTGGGGGTTCTGTTTGTCTAAATATTCCAATGTCAGTTCTGTTTAAAGCAAAGGGGAAAGGATCTCAAAGCCCACTACCAACTTCAGAAAAAGGTAAAGCATAATGTAATAGGGGAGGTCGCCGGAAGTTGCACCGGCAGAATATTTGGGAAATGTTGTGAGAAGTGTGAAGGTCCAGGCAAAAAGGGTCGGAAAGATGAAACAACAGTATGGGTACAAAAGCATTCAGGTGGTCAGAAATTGGGGAATATGGAAGTCGGTTGGAAAGTCAGGCAGTTCAGAGGAAGTTAGTCAATACAAAGCAAGGCAAGGGAAGGACGATGCAACAAGAGTGCCATCAGCTAACCACCATTTTTAAACTAACGGAATTTTCTTTGATCAAAACAGGGGCAGAAAATTGTTTGGTGGAAAGGATCTCCGCGAGGGAAGAGCAGGTATTAACCCAGTTTAATCACAAGTATGGCATGGTTAAAGAAAATGAAGAGTAGCATAGGGAGACGTAAGTTGTTCCAGGTCTGTATTTTAAAGTAGTGGTAAAGTGTTGAAGTGGGGAATCCGCCCCTATAACAAAGGAATACGTTTCAGTCTATAAAGTTCAAAGCATGCAAGTTTTAGTTTTCAACCCTTATTATTATATGATAACGAGCCCCAGTTTTCCCAAACTGGGCAGGAAGTTTTCTTGGTTCACCTATTTTTGAAATTAGGAGCCCTCCTGGAGAACAGAGGCATACAATTTCAAAATTCAGAAGTCAGGAGCCCGCTTGAAGAACAGAGGTGATACAATTCAGTTTAGTTTTCAATCAATCTCTTTGTCCGTGTTGAAGTCAGGAACCCGCCTGGAGAACAGAGATACAAAATTCAAATCTTAGAAATTAGGAGTCCGCCTGGAGAATGGAGACATACAATTCAAGTTTTAGCAATCAGGAGCCCGCCTGGAGAACAGAGGGTGATACAATGCAAATGAGTCCGCTTGGAGAATAGAGATATTCAAGTTCAAAATCCAGCAATCAGGAGCCCGCCTGGATAACAGAGGAATACATTCAAGTTCAAGTTTACTCAAGTCCGGCAATTTGGGGAGTAGCAACAACATCTCGGTTAGCAAGTCGAAGAAACAACAATGGATTTCACTAAGAAAACACAAGACAACAAGGCAATAAGGAAGTACAAGAGCAAGTTTGAGGACTGTAGACAGGACTTTTTGTAATTCATAGTTCATAGCGTAGTCTAGCTTCTTTTATTTTGCCAACAGTGTAATAAGGAAGGTCAGCGAGCAGTAGCAGCAGCAGCAGTTGCGGTGAAATCACAGCTCCCAGTAGTCCCAGCTACCGGACACTCCTGAACTACACTGACCCGATTCCTGTTTAGCCCAGGATATGTAGGCAGCCTCTGAAGCAGGGTGCGGTCAAAACTCTCTCAAAGTGCTTCATAACGGAATATTTGAACGGGCAAAAATCGCTCGTATTTGCTCACTTATCTTTGCCCGAAAACCTTTCATGTTTTCGAGCAAAGAGGGGCAGCTGTGAGCATGTGATTTTTGCCCTATATATGAATTATTCCCAAAAGTCAAATAAAAAAGATTTTCCTCATAATTTTGTGAATTTTGTTTCAATTGGCTGCATTTCCATTTGTGCATTTTTTTAATTTATATGAAAATACAAAAATACAATTGGCATTTGCATTTAGGATTTAACTTCATATTTTAAGATTAATTAGGGGTTTTAGAACAAAATATATGGAAAATAACAAAAAGAGTCTATTTTTGCATTTTTAATTGTTTAATCGTGAATTCGTCCTGGAGTCATTTTTAAAATAATTTTAGGAATTAATTAGTTTAATTTTGAAATATGTTGGGAATTCATTTTAATTTTTGCCTTTTTATAAAATTAGAAAAATATATATAGGTATATATATGAAATACAAAGTGGAAAACAAAATACAAAATGGATAAAAGAAAAAAAAACAAAAAGAAAAATAAGAGTTTAAAAGGGGTGGCCCTTCAAAAGGCCAATCTGGGCCATTTTGATCCAATTCCCTTAGCCCAATACCCATTTCCACCAACCAAACGACCCAGGCCCAATCCCTTACCCGATCCTCCTCCCAGTCAATGAAACGACGTCGTTTCCCCAGCCCTCAATCACGACCGTTGGATCTCATCAATCCAACGGTCCGGATCTAACTAGGATGTTTTGTATATAAATGTCCGAAATGCCCCCCGTACCCCATTTGTATCGTCTCCCTCACCCTCACAAACCCTAATCCACGCCGCCCCCAAATCCCTCGCCGGCGGTGAATGTCAACTACACCAACGGTCACCCAATTAACACCATCAACTCCCCTCTTCCACCTCTTTCCAGTCTTGTATTTGCTTTTCCTCGAATCCGGTCAGAACTCGTCGAATATCGATTTTAAGTTTTCCGGCCAGTTCGCAAGTTTGTCCAAACCCGTCCAAAATCATATCACACAATCCCCACACTTCCCTCAGCCCAAATCCATGACTATTTTCCTTCAAATCCTGGTGAAGTAGCTCGGACTTCAAATCTGAAATTTTTTTGTCAAAACCCTAACATAAAATCTTGTGGTTAGGGATGTTACGAGTCAAAAATCTGGAAAGATTCGGATGATAGCAATCGGCCGGAATTTCTCGTGCTTCAGTGAGCTTTCTTGTTTCCTTTTTACTTGCATATTTACAGTTTTAGTTATAAGTTTTGATTTCATTAAGGTGTTCTGTTAATTTTACGATTTTGTTTTTTGTGTGTATTAGTATAGTTTAAATCTTCTTTATTCCTTGCTCCTTGATCAGTAAAGCATCTTCGCATTTGTAATTTAGATTGAGGCATGTGTCGTTTATTAGTTAATCACAATTTTAAATCGGCATAATTAGTTAGTTTGGATTTAGTACCATTTTTCCCCATTAATATTGACTGATCCTGTTTTTTTTAAGTTGTTTGGGTTTGGGTGATTGAACATTTGGGATTGGTTAGTTCAATTGGTTAATTTCTGACTTCTAATTAATCAGTCCTAGTTAATTTTGAATTAATTCAGGGGATTGATTATAGCTGTTGAGAATATAGGTAGAATCAGTAACTTGGAGAAGCTTTCAAGGGTAGTTTAGGCATGGAAAAGGGCAGTTTCTTTGGGAATAGTAATTTCAAAATAGGGGTAAGGGTAGTATAGATATTTTAGGTGTAAAAGAGCATCCTAGGGCCTTCTAGAAGGGTATTTTAGTGTAGATTTCAGCCAACTTAGGATATTAGCTTGGGAAACAAGTCAAGAAATGAGGGACTAAACTGAAAATAGGGGAGGGACTAAAAGAAAACCAGAAATCTGATTAACCCTCTTGGATCACCTATAAAAGGGCATGAAGTGTCTTGAGGAAAAGGGGGGGAATTTTCAGCCTAAAAAAATTCCACTAAACATATTCTTCAGTCTCCAGATCTGAAATTCAATTAGCTGAATTACAACACTTTTCCTGGTTTAATTTCGAGTGGTTTCTAAATTCAAACAAGTCAAATTTGGAATCATTTATCTAGGATTTTTAATGGTTGGTATTCTTGAGTGTGTTTTGGGTTGATTCATTGAGTTTGCTCTGCATTTCAACTCATTTCTTCTGAATTGTTGAACCTGGGTGGACTGTAATACTCCTTCACTAACTGTGACTGGATTATTACCCTAGTTTCTGAGCTGCTGTTGAGTTGTTACAGCTGCTAACCTCCCCTTCTCTATTTACATTCCAATTTCCAGGTACACTTTCAAAATCACCTTGATGTAATCACACTTTGGGTTGAAATGCGATCACCTTGGTCAATCTGTGCTCGTTGGATGTATATAGCTGTAATCAGTTGACTGATAAGTGATTATACATATCTGATTCATTTGGATTGAATTGTATTAGGGATTGTTAATTCAAACCATTTCCAGACTGTTCAGACTGTTGCATTCCATGTTTATGTAGCTTTAGCTTTCAGCTTGTTTAAGTTTAACAGTTTGTTAAAGTTAAATTTGTAAAGTTACAACTGATTTTGAGTTCAATACGCGTAATTGGTTTCAATTTTGGTTTTAATCTGAATTGCATATTCAATAGCTTCATACTGTGCCAGTTTTTCATTTGGGCCTGGGCGTATTAATAGGCAACCCAGGTCTATCTTGGTCGAGTAGTGATTTGAATTGGGCTTAGGTGCATTAAAAGCCTAAAGCAATTAGTTAAACCGAAGGGTGCCCCAAGGGCTCGATCCCTGGGCTTTACAAATGCATATCATTGGGTTTAAAATTTTGGCCTGCGTTAGGCCCGATGCTTGGAGCTGTAGGAGTTTGAGCTCGCGGCATGTGCAATTACATGATTTGGGCCTTATGGGCTCAAGACCCATTTTCTCTGCACTTTTTCCTGGATATTTCAACTCGGATTTGACAAAGTATTGGCCTTAATTAATTAGGACTCTTAGAGACAAATTAAGTAGATAACAGTAGAATTATTTAATTGATTAAGTTTGGAAAGGTTGTTTAGTAAATTCCACCGCCTTCCCCAAAAAATAATAATACATCAGAATCTTTAGGCACGATTTAATTAAATCACTTTCTTAAATTCGGGTGCGCATTGATGCGACCCAAATCCAAATCTCGATGAAGTCGAAATGTGTTGACAATCACGGGCGCATTGATTGCGACGGGGTTCGAAACGCGTTTTCACGACATCGTAATTCTTATAAAATAAATAATGATAGAAAAGAGGTTCACAAATTGAGATGAGCTTCACCGAACAAAATAAATAAATGTGGGGCCCGCAATAAATGGTTTATTAAAAATGATTAGAATTTGGGAGGGCCATTTAGTGAACTTCACGGCTTTCCCCAAAATAATATTACGTTAGAATCTTTAGGCGCGATTTTAATTAAATTACCTTCTTAAATTCGGGTGCGCATTGATGCGGCCCAAATCCCAATCTCAACGAAGTTAAAGTGTGTTGACAACCACGGGCGCATTGATTGCGGCGTGGTTCGAAATGCATTTTCATGACGTTGCAATTCATTTAAAAATAATTATAAAAGGCACATAAGCTAGCATGTATTAAGATCAGATAAAATTAAACACAACAGTTAAGCGACCGTGCTAGAACCACGGAACTCGGGATTGCCTAACCCCTTCTCCCGGGTTAACAGAATTCCTTACTCGGATTTCTGGTTCGCAGCCTGTAACATAGTCATATTTTTCCTCGGTTCGGGGTTCAACTGGTGACTTGGGACACCATTAATCTCCCAAGTGGCGACTCTGAATAATTAATAATTAAATCCCGTTCCGATTGTCCTTTAAATGGAAAAACTCCTTTATGTTCTTACCGGTGTAGTAAAAAAGGAGGTGTGACAGTTGGCTCTGATTTTCCTTCTTGTTTTCTGGATTATTCCAGGGTTGTAATTTAGATTCCTTTTTATTTTTATTATTGCTCAACAAAGTGTGAAACCTTGTTATCCCATAATTCAATAAAATAAAAGCTTCTTCTTCATTCCTTATTTTATTTTTATTTTTAATTTTTGTTTCCTTCTTTTCTTTTTCTGAACAGTTCTTGTCATACTGGTCTTAACGACATGGCATGCACAACGGATATTCAACCTAGTCTAAAAGATCAATCTGATTCCGAACTAATCATACAAGAGGTCGATTATGATAATGAATCGGAATACGATGAAGATGAAGCCTTCGAAGAGATAAACAGAGAGTTAAGCCAGTTTGAAGAAAAATCTAGGCCCAACTTAAATGACACATAAGCCATAAATTTAGGGGATGCAGTCGATATCAGGGAAACTAAAATAAGCATTCACATTGCACCAAATATCAGGGAACAATTAATCAAAACACTTATTGAGTTCAAAGATGTTTTTGCATGGTCATACGATGACATGTCGGGGTTAAGCACGAATTTAGTAGTTCATAAATTGCCTACCGACCCAGCATGCCCTCCCGTCAAACAGAAGTTGAGGAAGTTCAAGACGGATATGAGTGTGAAGATTAAAGAGGAAGTAACCAAGCAGCTGCAAGCAAAGGTTATTCGTGTCACTCGATATCCTGATTGGTTGGCTAATGTGGTGCCAGTGCTGAAGAAAGATGGGAAGATTAGGGTGTGTGTCGATTACCGCAATCTAAACAGGGCAAGCCCAAAGGACAACTTTCCTTTACCCAACATCCATATCTTGATCGACAATTGTGCCGGACGTGAGATCGGATCTTTTGTAGATTGCTATGTTGGGTATCATCAGATTCTGATGGATGAAGAAGATGCGGAAAAGACGACATTCATTACACCGTGGGGAACTTATTGCTACCGGGTAATGCCATTTGGTTTGAAAAATGCTGGGGCAACGTACATGAGAGCGATGACCACTGTGTTTCATGACATGATCCATAAAGAAATTGAGGTGTACGTGGACGATATGATCATAAAATCCAAGCATCAGGAAGACCACGTAGCAGACCTAAGGAAGTTTTTTCAAAGACTTCGAAGGTATGTTATTAAGCTCAACCGGCCAAATGTGCATTTGGTGTTCCATCTGGGAAGCTGTTGGGATTTATCGTCAGTCGGCGAGGTATTGAACTGGACCCGTCAAAGATCAAATCTATACAAGATTTGCCACCGCCAAAGAACAAGACAGAAGTAATGAGTCTGTTGGGAATGTTGAATTACATCAGCAGGTTTATTGCACAACTCACAACAACTTGTGAACCCATTTTTCGGCTACTAAAGAAAGATGCTGCGATAGAATGGACGGCAGAATGTCAGGAGGCATTTGACCAAATCAAAGGATATTTATCAAATCCACCTGTGTTGGTTCCACCTGAGATGGGGAGACCGTTAATTCTTTGTCTAACGGTCCTGGAGAATTCGTTTGGTTGCGTGTTGGGGCAACACGACATTACAGGAAGGAAGGAGCAAGCCATCTATTATCTCAGCAAGAAGTTTACAGTGTATGAGGTTAAGTACACTCAACTCGAGAAGACATGTTGCGCCCTAACTTGGGTGGCCCAAAAATTGAAGCATTATTTGTCTTCATATACTAATTATCTCATTTCACGCTTGGATCCACTAAAGTATATTTTCCAGAAGCCTATGCCCACAAGGAGGTTAGCGAAATGGCAAATATTACTCACGGAGTTTGACATCGTCTATGTGACGAGGACGGCCATGAAAGCCCAAGCACTGGCCGATCACTTGGCCGAGAATCCTGTTGATGAAGAATACGAGCCGTTAAGGATGTATTTTCCTGACGAGGAAGTAATGCATATAGATGAGTTGGAATTACCTGAGGAACCAGGTTGGAAGCTTTTCTTTGATGGAGCCGCAAATGCGAAGGGAGTTGGAATAGGAGCGGTACTTATTTCTGAAACAGGACGTCATTATCCTGTTACAGCTCAGCTGCATTTCTATTATACCAACAACATGGCTGAGTATGAGGCATGCATTTTGGGTCTGTGACTAGCTGCAGACATGGATGTCCAGGACGTTTTGGTCTTGGGAGACTCGGACCTCCTGGTGCATCAGATTCAAGGTGAATGGGAAACACGGGATTTGAAGCTCATACCAAATCGACAATGTTTGCATGATCTGAGCAAGCGATTTCGATCAGTGGAGTTCAGACACATCCCAAGAGTTCACAATGAGATTGTCGATACATTGGCCACTTTAGCATCGATGTTGCACCACCCAGACAAAATTCATGTTGACCCGTTGCACATATAGGTTCGTGATCAACATGCTTATTGCAACATGATAGAGGAAGAAGTGGATGGCGAGCCATGGTTTTATGACGTCAAGGAGTACCTCAGGATGGGGATATACCCGTAGCAGGCCACCGGAGATCAAAAAAGAGCCATTCGGCGATTGTCGAGTGGATTCTTCCTCAGTGGAGGAGTGTTGTACAAACGAACCCTATATTTGGGATTGCTGAGATGTATAGATGCCAGTCAAGCCACGACAGTTATGACAGAGGTGCATGCTGGAGTTTGTGGGCCACATATGAGCGGATATGTATTGGCGAAGAAGATTCTTCGAGCAGGGTACTATTGGCTCACTATGGAGCGTGATTGTATCAATTTTGTGCGAAAATGCCATCAATGTCAGATACACGGAGATTTGATTCATTCTCCGCCGACAGAATTGCATACAATGTCAGCACCATGGCCATTTGTTACCTGGGGCATGGATGTCATCGGACCTATTGAGCCGGCAGCTACCAACGGTCATAGGTTCATTCTGGTGGCCATCGACTATTTCACTAAGTGGGTTGAAGCTAAAACTTTCAAGTCAGTAACCAAGAAAGCAATGGTGGATTTTGTTCACTCCCATATCATCTGTAGATTTGGGGTCCCAAAAGTGATCACGGATAATGGTGCTAATCTTAACAGCAATTTGATGAAAGAAGTATGTCAACAGTTTAAGATTACACACCGTAATTCCACACCATATCGTCCCAAGGCGAATGGAGCAGTTGAAGCAACCAACAAGAACATCAAGAAGATACTGAGGAAGATGGTAGAAAGATCCAGACAATGGTATGAAAAATTACCATTTGCATTGTTGGGTTATCGCACCACTGTCCGTACTTCAGTAGGGGCAACTCCTTATTTATTGGTATATGGAACTGAAGCAGTAATACCGGCGGAAGTTGAAATTCCATCCCTTCGGATTGTCGCTGAGGCTGAGATTGATGATGACGAGTGGGTCAAAACCCATTTGGAACAGTTAAACTTGATTGATGAAAAGAGATTGGCAGCTGTGTGTCATGGCCAGTTATATCAAAAGAGAATGGCGAGAGCCTACAACAAGAAGGTGCGCCCCAGAAAATTTGAGGTGGGGCAGCAGGTGTTGAAACGAATCCTGCCACATCAGACCGAAGCAAAAGGCAAGTTCGCCCCGAATTGGCAAGGACCGTTCATTATAACCAGAGTGTTGTCCAATGACGCTTTATGTTTAACAGATATCGACGGGAAATGCGTCGACATGGCTATCAATTCTGACGTAGTTAAGAGATATTATGTATGATTTCTTTTGATTGTAATTGTTGTCTATGGTTGGCATTTATCGGAGAATGAAATGATGGAGGCAATTCTTTCTTCTATCCAAACACTTTAACCTTTGCTTCCCCTTTTGAGCTTTATTTATTCTTTCATATCCCTCTTTTGGAATCAGTAATTAAAATGAAAGAAAAAGAAAAAGAAAATAATGATAATAAAGACAAAAGAAAAGTCACAAGAAAAAAAACAAAGGAATTGGGAACTACGTTTGACCTGATTCCTCAAGAAGGATACGTAGGCGCCTCACGGCTCGGTCATAATGTAACAAAGAGTAAAAATCCCCAAGCAAGAAAACTGGGGCAGAAGTTTGTGTTTGTAATTTTGGGAAGAAAGTTCGATTCCAAGAGTTGTAATGTTTTACCCATCAAAATGATTTTGAACCCTCTTGATACCCCTTTTCTTTAAGCCATACACAAAAAAAACATATTGATGTCCAAAAAAGACCTCCCCATCAGCCTCCGAGAAGTGTCAAATCAAGCAAATTGAAGTTGGGAATAACACTCTGATCCCCAACAAATAAGAAGATCATAAGCTGGAAATGAATTGATAGCCGAAAGAATCCTCAGCAGAGAGAGTCATATCGGCATCACTCCAATCCCCAGCTGAAAAATAAAATAAAATGAGAGAGTCTTATCGGTGAAAACCTTCATAGGCACCATAAAGCGACGAAAGATGAGAGAAATAAAACGAGAGAGTCTTATCGGTGAAAACTTTCACAGACACCATAAGACGACGGGAGTTGAGAGAGTCTTATTAGTGAAAACCCCTCGAATGGCACTATGAGGCGACAAGGCAAGATTGACGGAAAGGGTACACATTTGGCAAAGAGTTGAGTGTTTATTTATCCCTAGAAAGATGAGGCCATCCGAAAGATTGATTGATACGAATAGACTGGGTTGATCAATCTGGAATGCATGACATGATCGTTGGGATCGGTTATATCTCAGATAAGTTCTTTTCTTTCTTTTTCCCCAGCATTTGTTCAGAAAGACTTCTTCTTTTTCTATTTTTGAAATCATCACTTTATCATTTCTTGGTTTAAAGACTTTACCTCCATAGCAGTTTGTTTTTGAAAAGGATTTTCAGAGCTTACTACCAGTTGCCAAAATGGTGCAAAGCAAAATGCGAATAGGACAGGCCAAAGATAAGGCGACAAAGCGAAAAGAAGTTTGTCGCAAGACCAAATGACGAATGGGTCTAGATCCCAAGAGGACCAAATTTCCAGGGGAAGTCGGAGAAAAACAGAAAGAACAATAGTTAAAAAGTTAGGGATCAAATTCCAAGAGGATCCCCAGCAGATTTGCGAGATACAGGAACAACTCCGACAGATTCTCGACCAAGCTCCACAATGGTCGGACAACACAGAGCGGGGAAGAAAAAGAAACAAAAAAACCATCCCCAGCAGGAATATCAGCCCCAGCAAACAGTATCATCCCCAGCAAGTTTTATAGCGAAGCGGGGAAAAGAAAAGGGAAAAACCATCCCCAGCAGAAGTGGCACGACCACTCGCCCCGTTTTAAACTAACAAATTTTTCTTTGATTTAAAGCAGGAAATATTATTGACAGCAGGAAGACAGGGTCACAAAGAAGATTATCAAACTGGGGTAGAAAATTTTCTCTCATTATGAAAATTTTCTTGAAATCAGATAGCCATTAGGGAAAGAGAGAAGATAACACAAGTTTTGAAGGAAGTAAAATCCCCAACAGTATACGAGAAGGGAGATACAAGTTTTAAAAGAAAAGCAATCTTGGAAGAAGCAAGATAACCCAAAGTTTTAAAAGTAATGGCCTTTGAATCAATATCATCCCCACCATTGTTAAAAGGAGGAAGATAATTCCCCAGCAGTATTATTCCCGGCAGGTTTCAGGGAAGTGAAAGCACCAGCTTTAAAGGAAATAGTCGTGGAAGAAGGAAAATGACATATTGATGAAATAAAATATCGGTGTTATCCCCAGCATTTTTCAGAGGAATAAAACACCAGTTTTGAAGGAAGCAGTTGAAAAAGTCAGGAGCCCGCCTGGAGAATGGAGGTGTTACATTTAAAAGTTGGAGAAGTCAGAAGCCCGCCTAGAGAATGGAGGCTAATTTATTTTCAAAGTTGCTATGGAAATCAGGAGCCTGCCTGGAGAATGGAGGCTGACATTTTTAAGAAGTTGTTGAAATCAGGAGCCCGCCTGGAGAATGGAGGTGTTACATTTAAAAGTTGGAGAAGTCAGGAGCCCTCCTGGAGAATGGAGGCCGAATTATTTTCAAAGTTGTTGAAGTCAGGAGCCCGCCTGGAGAATGGAGGCTGAATTATTTTTGAGAAAGTTGTTGAAGTCAGGAGCCCGCCTGTAGAATGGAGGTTGTTATATTCTAAGATTGGAGAAGTCAGGAGCCCGCCTGTAGGACGGAGGTTGTTATATTCTAAGATTGTTGAAGTCAGGAGCCCGCCTGTAGAACGGAGGTTGTTATATTCTAAGTCGGAGAAGTCAGGAGCCCGGCTGTAGAACGGAGGTTGTTTATTTTAAGTTGGAAAAGTCAGGAGCCCGCCTGTAGAACGGAGGTTGTTATATTTTAAAAAAGTCAGGAGCCCGCCTGGAGAATGGAGGCTGAATTATTTTCAAGAAGTTGTTGAGGTCAAGAGCCCGCCTGGAGAATGGAGGTTGTGTCATCTTTCAAAAGTCAAGTTGGAGTCAGGAGCCCGCCTGCAGAACAGAGGAATACATTTCAAGATCAAATCAGAAGTCAGTAATGAGGAGGATTACAACAAAAAATCCCCAGCATAACAAGCTTTAATGTAGGAAGCAGTGTCCCTAGCAGACAGAGCGGAATAATAAAACTTGTGTTCAGAAGAACAAAAGGCTAGTGTCATCCCCAGCAGTTTTCGAGAGAAAAGCACCAGAGGAAACACAAGCCGACAAGAAAGCAAGGCAACCAGAGCAAGTGGAAGATAGATAAGATTTTGTAATTCCTAGTTTAGTCCAGCTTCTTTTTTTCTTTTGGCACGGTGTAATAAGGAGATCGAAAAGCAGTAGCAACAGCATGCAGCAGTAGTAACGGCAAAATTGTAGTTCCATGGTAGTCCCAGCTACCAAAACTTCCTGAACTACATTAACCTGATTCCCTTTTAGCCAGGGATATGTAGGAAACCTTTGAAGCAAAGGTTCGGTTAAACCTTTTCAAAAAAATGCTTCACACGGAGTATTCCAACAGGCAAAAATCGCTCGTATCCGCTCATTTTATCTTTGCACGAAAACTCTTTGCGTTTTTTTGGACAAAGAGGGGCAACTGTGAGCACGTGATTTTTGCCTCATACGAATTACTCCAAAATAATTCCCAAAATTAGGTCTTTTCTTTAATTATGTGTTATTTTTAGGAAATGTTGTGCGATTTTCCTGTTTATTTGCATAGATTTGTGTGCATGTTTAATTTTATTAATGCATTATAAAAAATAAAAAAATATATATAGCACTTGCATTTAGGATTGGATTTTATATTTTTGGAATTAATTAATAATGAGGCGTTTTACAAAAATGAAAATTCAAAAAAAAAATAACATATTTTTGTAATTTTAGTTAAAATTGTGTGATTTTCTTTTAATTTGTCATTTAATTATTTGTAATAATTATTAGTTAGAGTAAATTAGTATGTTTAAGTTAATTTGGTGTTTTATAATTTAATTTAAGATTTTTGAGAGGAATAGAAAAGAAAAGGAGTTAATAAAAGAGGAAATCAAATTTGGGCCAGAAAATGCTCAAGCCCAAACAAAATCTGTCCAAACCCACGTCAAACCAGCCCAGACCCGTCTACCATACCTGGTCCACCCCCACCAGAACCAAACGACGTCGTTTGGACACGTTTCAATCTGGACCGTTGATCTCAGCCGATCAAACGGTCCCAAAGCTTTGGCCAAACCCGACCTCGACCCACTTACCCCGAACCACACCCGCCCCAGCACTACCCCAAAACGACACCGTCTCCAGGTGATGAACTAATCCAGGCCATTGATCGTGCCTGATCCAACGGCCAGAATTAGACCATCCCTTCCGTATATAAACTTAACCCCCTCTCCTCACACCCCCCCTAAGCCATACCCTGTTCATCATCATCTTAGAGACGAAGCCCTTCCTCCAAACCCTAGCCGCCATGGCATTCCTTTGCCTGAAACCCAGCGGCAACGCCGCCGCCGGCCACCAAAATAACACCCTTAAAACTCCTAACCACCCCCAATCCAAATCCAGTACCCGTTTGTTTCGAATCATCCTCAAACTTCTCGAATCTTCATTTGAAGATTCGAGCAAAGCCTGAACCTACCACAATCTGCCTTAAACTCACACCAAGGCACCCTCTGACCACCCTCGTTATGGATCTGTTGGTTGCTTGCCTCGAATCAACCTCCAACTTCTCGAATCTTCAATCGAAGATTCGAGCAGGACCTAGATCTACCCCAACCAGTCCCAAACTCATACCAGACATGTCCCTTACCTACCTCGTCACCAAACCACCGTGGGTTTGGTTCGAATCTGACCAGAACTGTTCGAACCCCAAATCAAACCCCCAAGAACCCTAGTAAGCCAGAGGGTGAAATCTGTCCCAACTAAAGGAGGGTTTGGGGTCTAACCGACTTTAGTCGAAGTGTTCTCAGTTGAGAACACTCGATTAAGGTCAGTTCGACCTCAAAAAGTTCGAGTTTGAGTTCGATTCAGGGTTGTCCATGTCCCGAGTTCTAGAGGTATTTTCCATTTCTTATTTGTCCCAGTTTGTGTTTGTTTATTTTGTTTATCTGTTTAGTTTAGTTTTTTTTTGTTTTTCAATTTCTTTTGTCGATTGTCTAGTTCCTCTCCCTCAGACCTTTTATTTGGTCGAATTTGTTTCTGTTCGTTGTTAATTATAGGTTGTGTAGTCGATTCGAATAAATTCGTCGATTAGTTTAGCTTTATTATAAATCCTTGTTCTTGTCATTGCTACTTGAATGGCCTGATTATCTATTTCTGAGTAATTGCTGTCAATTGTTGTAAGCAATCGTTTAATCAGTTATCATCGATTAAGTCTAGTTTTATCAGTAGTTTCGTAAAATGATTTAAGGTCGAATGTTGTGTATGCTTGATCTATGGACATTTAGCTTCAGAGCATTGTCAATAGGCTGACAATGAACCTGCATTCATGTTACCTGCATTCATGCTCATTTTTGGTTTAGTTCCATTTTCAGTTATAATGATTCTGTTGAGTTCTATGTCGTGATTCAAATTCAGTCCATGAGATTCAAGGGGAACTCAACCTTAATCATTCAGTTTGTTAAGAAAATTGGTTATAGTTGTTAATCAAATTAGTTTTGGTTAATTGCTAGTTAAACAGATTTCAGAATTAAGGTTTTAATACAGTTAAATAATTGTATTAGGAGACAGTAATATTAAGGGGTTTTCAGGGATGATTTAGGAATGAAATAGTTAGGATTATATTTTAGTATTAGTGCTTTGTTAGTGGGGTATTAATTAATACACTAATGGGGAACAAAAGGGAATGAGGGGGCTGAAAATAAGGAAAAACTTCCTTAGTGGGATTTAAAGTGAAAAAATCGGATTTTAGTGGAAAATTCTAATTTGAATAAGGAAAAGGGTCGGGCAGTATGTTTGAGAGGGGCAGATTTGTATAAAAGGGTGTTGGGGACTGATTGTTAAACCAGAGAGAAAAAGAGAGAGAATTTGAGAAAGAGAACTAAAAAAAGGCAGAAAGAGAACTAAGAAAAAAGAGGGAAGAAGACTGAAAAGCTATCTTCTGAATAATACTAGAGAGGAATTTTGGAGAGTTTAAGAGTGAATGAAAGCTGAACTTTGAAGAAAGAGAAAATATTCATAGTTCAAGTTAAAAACCTGCTGGATTTTATCATCAGAATTCAGTAATTTTAGAGTTGAATAGGCTGAATTTTTCAATAATTGGAGAAAGTTAAAAGAGAGGGTTGAGAGATAAAACAAAACTGAAAAGTGAAGTCTTTCTTCCACTGTTAAAAATCAGTGCTAGTTTGCTACTGTATCATTGAAGCTTCAAGCTTCTTTTCTTTGAGTGTTTGAAAACCAGAAAATCTATTGTTCTATCGCATTTCTGAATACATTCTGTTTCTGCATGTGATTGCTGGTGGTATTTCTGGTTTTATTCCTGGGTTTCTGGTGTATCTGTGTTGCTGTTTGGTACTTCTGAAATTGCAACTTGTGGTCCTGAATTTGCTGTTGGTTAAAACTGTTCCATTGGTTGTCTGCTGAATTTCTGCTGGTTTTAATTTGTTTCTGGGTTGCTGTTGCTGTCGTTGTATGCTACTACATTTCTGCTGATCTTCCTTTTCTTTTGCTTCCAATATCAGGTATATTTTTTAATCAATACTGATGTAGCTGTGAGATGTGGAAAATGAAATGAAATGCTAGGTTGTTTGATGAATTATTGTTGTATTTATAGTTTAATAAGATATGTGTATTTATATAGTTTAGTTTTATAGCTCAACTGGAATGCATGACGTAGTCTTGTATTTAACGGGAACTGTTTGGTTTTCAAACTATAGTTTGTAGTTGTCAGCTACAGATTCCATATAGTTAAACATGTAATTTGTAGAATGAACAAATCAGTTAAGGGATTAATTGCCATATTTCATCTTTAGCTTTCTTGGGTATTTGAGGCAGATTTTAAATAGGCGGTGTTTGATTCCGTTAGGCAGCATATAGGCCAATATTTGAATCCATGTTGATAACATTTCTTAACCGTTAATTCCAACAGTTTAAATCAATTTTAGGAATGCTAGTTTAAATCAATTTGGAGAATGGTTAGTTTTGAATATCTTGACAACTTTGTATGCACTTCGTAACTTCAGCTTTAATAGTTTACTTATAGAATAAAGGCACGAAACATTTCTCCATTTTTACGAATTCGAGTGTAAATTACCGTTATCATCTACTGTAATCCAACTACTTGTCAAAGCATGTAATTAATAAAGACTTTTCTCGCTTCTTTTAGAGACGAACTTAATAGAAATGTAGTCATTTTAGGATTTCCCTTTAAAATAAAAAATGAGACGAGCCTCGCCAAATAAAACGCAAGCTGTGGGGCCCTCAATAAATGGTTAATAATTAATTAGACTTCGGATGGGCCGTTTTAGCAAGATTTCACGGCCTTCTCAAAAAATAATAATGTGCTAGTCGTTTTAGGTGAGACTTTTAATAATTTACTTTCTTAAACACGGGTGTACATTGATGTGACCCAAATCCAAATCTCAACGAAGTCAAAATGTGTCGACGACTACGGGTACATTGATTGTGACGTGGTTCGAGATACACTTTCACAACGTTGCAATTCATTGTAAGATAATAATAATAATAATGAAAGCATTAAAGAGTTAAAATTTGCGCATAAATTCAACATGTATAAAATCAGATAAATAAGCCGAATATGACAGTTGAGTGACCGTGCTAGAACCACGGAACTCGGGAATGCCTAACACCTTCTCCCGGGTTAACAGAATTCCTTACTCGGGTTTCTGGTTCGCGGATTGTTAAACAGAGTCATTCTTTTCCTCGATTCGGGATAAAAACCGGTGACTTGGGACACCGTAAATCTCCCAAGTGGAGACTCTAAAATAAATAAATAAATCCCATTTCGATTGTCCTTTAATTGGAAAAAACTCCCTTCCGCGCCCCTTTGCGGCGGCGCGGGCGAAAAAGGAGGTGTGACAGTACTCAATCATGAAAATGACTCAAACGAGAAAAATGTCCCGCCATCTTAACAAGTACCATCACAACCATGCTAAGAGCCTAGCACACATCGTAGAACCAAAACTCATGAATTTAACATAAAGGGTCATACCTCTACATAACTCCGCTACAATGAGTGATCCCATCCAAATGCTGGTTTGCATGAAATACTTTAAGCCACCTTGCTCAAAATCAATAACCACGCACAATTCGACATCAAGTACTCAAAGTGCATTACCATAACCACGGAGAAGCAAATGACACAACACCACACAAAATCCGAAAGAACATAACCAATAGGCCATCCACCAAGCAATACCCAATACTC